>NW_028145405.1:6000000-6521254 GCF_050370095.1 Fusarium phalaenopsidis
GTTAGACGCCGCCGCGACGGCGTCACGCTGAGCAGCAGCAGCCGCCTCCTCCTGTCGCAGGTGATGAGCAGGCTTCCAGACACCCTCCTTGTCGCGCCTCCAGACGATGATGCTCTGGTCATAGGAGCCGGACACGATGCGGCCATACTTCCTACCACCACCACCGCCAGGGGGGAGCTTAGCCCCGAATGCCTGGACGTCCTGGGGTCGGGAGCTGCCTGCGTTCGCCCGACGATCTCTCCGACGTCTTCGCTCCAGGTTGTGGTCGATCTCGCCAGCTTCAAAAGCCCTGAAGTACTCGGCATCCACCGCCTTGGCCTCTGCCTCGTCCTCGACCTTGCTGTATGGTAGATCTCCAAATCCAGCCTGAACTGTGCGAACCAGATGGGCGTGTCCTCGCAGTTGGGCAACCCTCAGCCCGGTGGGCGCGTCAAAGATACAGACCTCGTAGTCGCTACTGCCGCTGACAATTCTGCGCCCATCAAACTCGACACAGGCGATGCCCTTCTCGTGCGCTGGGATCGTCTGGGTGCAGACCTGCTCGGGCCAATTCCATACCTTGATGTGCCTATCTCCGGAAACGGAAACAATGGTCCGATCACGAACCTGGATAGCATTTACGGCAGCACTGTGCCCGTCCAAACGACCAATCATGGAAAACGCAGGCCTGATGGGAAGCTCTTGTGACAGGTCGGGTTCGTAGCCGTACCGTCGCAGGTTGGTCGGCACAGGACTCACCAGATCGTGTCCACCATATCCCAGATCCCCGTGGCGTAGAGGATGTCTGTTAAAGATCTTGATGGTCTTGTCTTTCGACGAGGTGACGAGAATGCGCTTATCGAACCGCACATTGAGCACAGACTCATGGTGAGCTCTAGTCAGCTTCTGTACCAACTCTCCGGTAGAAAACTTCCAAATGAAAACGTTAGAATCACTGCTTCCAGAAACAAGGAGATCCTCTTGGGGATCAGCATCAAACTGGAGGCAGAGCACAGAGCCCACATGGCCAGTCAGCGGTGGTCGGACCAGTCTGCGAGTGTGCACATCCCATATCCTCATAGTTTGATCCCTGCTACCGCTCACAAGGAAGTTTCTGTCGAACTGAAGCGTATAAACACACTCTTGGTGTCCTTCCTCGGGAAAGTTCGGATGGGGGAACTGAAGAGTAGTAAACTTCCCCAGCTCCCAGTTCGACTCGAGTCTACGACGCATAGCGTACAGGTACCGCCAGTTAATGCGATATCGGTTTCTGCTGACATCCCAGGTATAGAGATTAGATGGCGGCAGCATATTGGATGCGTCGGCGGCTGACATGGGTGGCATTGAGAACTCGGTGTCGCCGCTTGGCTCCTTACGCTTTCCTCTCGCATCTGATGATGAAGAAGATGTCCGGTCCAGGCTCGGGATCCTAGTGCCATCAAGGTCCATCTCTCCCATAGGGACAACCGCAGGCCGGCTCGACGAGAATGACGACGCTGGACTCCCAAACATGCTTCCTGCAGTCGAGCTATCGTTAGGGCCGGGTGTACGGTCGCCATCGGTCATCTCGAGGTCTTCATCGCTATTCACAACGGCGCGGATCTTATTGGGATGCGCGTCCTGCATCGACTGGAGACGGTTGAGTTGGCGGATCGAATAGTTGAGGCCATTGTTGACTTTGGCTTCGCAGGCAGCGATCTCGGAGTTAATGGTCTTCCACCCTTCCATATAGTAAAGGCGCTCCCATAGCTTCCGGTCCAAAGCCAACTCATACCAGGCCCGGCATGTCTGGGTCACGGCAACTAGAGAAACAGGATCGAGGCAGCCGAGGATCTTGAGGCAGATTTCGGCAGGAAGGTACTGAATAAAGTCGATGTAGAGTCTCGGGTTTAAACGGTGGACGATCTCGGCAATGACGGACGTGGGGAGGTTATCGAGTAGAGCCATGGTCAACTCTGTAGATATGTCAGCAACTCATGTCGAAGAACGAGTCGAACGGCGATCAGTACCAGTCTTGACCTGAAGCGGAAGAAGCGACGAGTTTGCGACTAGCCATGCGCTCAGGTCGGAGGGAGACCGTAAGGAAGCGAGAGCAGATGAGAGATCTTGATTGACGGTCGGCGTGAGAGGATCTTCGGAGTAACCCTCGTCGGGCTGGTGGGCGGGAGAAAAGGGATCCATGGAGGACAAGGACTCCTTCTTGGTCATGGTTACGAGGCTCGAAGCCCCTGTCGACGAAGCAGAGCCCCAAGCGGGAGACCTGAGGGGAACCAAGACGGGTTTAGAGCGCGAGAGTCAGCGCCGGGTCCAAAGATGCGCGTGCTGGCTCAAAGGGTTGGGGGATCGGTTCGTTCGGTGGGAGGACGAAGCGGTGCCACAACAGGACGCGCGGAAAGCGAAAGCAGCGCGACGCAAGAGATCAAGCGCAGAGTAACCAACGTATGGAACAGGACGGAAAAGTATGCACACGGATATGTACGGGGAAAAGGGACGAGGAGGGGGATGCTTGAAACTGCGGACGCGAGCAGTGATGGATGGAATGGAATGTTGGAGACGATGACCACCACGGGATGAATGTGACGGCGGTGGAGGTGAAAGTGGAGGTTCTAGGCTCCACTCATTCACTCACTGCAAAAGCGCATTGGATTGATCGACCGAATCAATTTGATTGTTTCTCTGCCGGCCGATACGGGCGCGGCTGTTTCTGGCCTTTCACAGTTTAGCGCCAAACCCTCAGCTGTGGCTGCCCCCATAGCGGCAGTCGACGCAGGGCCAGCCCCCTAGAGGTCAGGGGGGATTAGGCTTCTGGAGTCGGCGAGCTGCAGCCTTACAGAGGGCCGACTGCGAGTCATTGTCCGTGTTGACAGGCTGCGGATGAATGGAAATCAGCATCATGTGTACCAGAAGCAGTGAATTAATTGAAACTATTGGCCATCAATGAATCAATTTCCATGCTCTAGCTTTGTTTAAACCCGTCTGTCAATCCGTGCGCAGACGATGCGGCTTAAACATCGAGGCGGCAGCCGATGGACGACGGGACGGGAGGCGTCGGGTCAGCAAAGGCCCAGGCGGGGCGAGATCTGAGTCTCGGGTAGGACATGGACCACGAACAGTACAAGGACTTTAATTGACACCCTCGCCTTTGTCATTGTATTTGTGAATCAATATCGAGTCGTCACCTGATGAGTGAATCTAGCAGGTTTTAGGAGTTTATTTGGCTTGCTTGCGTTATCCATTGCGCGATCTTGGGTCGACGTCGCGTGACCTCAATTTTACACAAAGAAATTGATCGACTTGGGAAATGTGCATCTCGATGTTACTAGGCAGCCACTTAACGCCCGCTCAACATTACTTCATACAACACGAAAGATTGAAAATTAGTATTCAATAATACAGCGTCTAGAGTAACACAGACATCCCTCAGAATGTCATATTAAAATCATCCATATCCCACGGAAAATCCTGAAGCACCGTGTCCCAGTCCGGCGGTAATAGATGTTCTCCTTCAATGTGATGCTGCGCCTGTTCGGGCACGCCTCCGCCGTCAGCGACAGTGGTTTGCTGACGGCCATCTCCCTTCTCTGATACCCCTTGCGGCTCCCCTTCTACTTCTGCGCCATCATTCTGCATCATCATCATGGCCCTCTCCCTCAGAGTGGTGAGAACCGTCCACATCAAGCCTCTGTGAGCACCCGTCTCCCCCCTGTTAACAGTCGCCAGATGCTTTTCAACCGCTTCAAACGCCCTTGATGCGTTTGGCCCCCGTGGACAAGCGCATAGATGCCTCAGGATATAGAAGATCATGTGGTACTGCGGAAACGCGCGAGTGATCCAGTGATAAGGCGAGAGATCCTCGACATCCCACATGCTATTGCACTGCTCCAGCACACTCAGGGCCTCGAGAAGGTTGTTCTCCGTGGCCCAGAAGTTTCGGTCGTCTGGTTGGTGTAGGCTCTGCCACTGTCGACGACTGACAATGTCGAGCTTCTGCACGAGGAAGCGGGCAATCACCACTGTCATCATCTGTTCTGGGATGAGCGGGTTGCAGCCTTGTAGTATCTCGTGGGCTCGGACACTGGCTTCTTTTACCACTGCAGCACGCACCTCCTCTCCTGGCGTTACTTCTGTGGACCAGCCCATCTGGAATAACCGTCCCCATGCTCGTGCTATCTGGATGTTGACCAAGGATAGGGTCATGCGCGTCCAGCCCGGTCTTGACTCGGGGAGCTCCTTCATCTCAGGGGAGAGATCACTGTCGTGGAGGTTTCGTGGTTGGTCAACCGAGTACAGTGGATTAGGACCTGATGGATTCTGGAGGCCATAGTCCTCGCCTCCTCTTCCGTCTCGTTCTAGGAAGTGCCACCACAATCGCCGGCGGATCTCAGACTCGAACGGGGACAACCCGAGTTTCTGGCCGTCTCGGTGAAGGCCCATAGATTGCGCCGCTCGGAGGGCGAGGCCATTCATTATCCAAACTGCTCGGCCCGAGTTGTTGACTCGCATGGCTGCCTGTTGTTCTGTTAATATCAATCAAGTGGTTGCGATATTGCCACTCACCAAGTAGACTGCAAGGGCCTGCAACAGAGGGATGGTTGGATTTTCTAAAAAGTCCGTCTCGGCGAGGGCTTGCTCTAGGCCTGCCTTGTAACGATGGAGGGCTGTTTGCCTGTCCTCCCCCAAGAAGGCCTCTACCACATCTCGGTCAAGAGCGGTGGCTGAAGCGTAATAGATGGCAAAGCAGACACCCAAGTTCTCGGCCGACGCCTTGGAAGGATCCTGCAACACTGTGTAGATTCGCACCTCGGTGGTTGGAACATGCACGATCTTGGTACAGGGGTCAACACTTTCCACAAACATCTTCCAGAGCTTCATGGCGAGTGCCCTTGGAGGATGGAAGCTGGCAAGAGGTACTGTGGAGGAAGTGTTTGAAAGAAGGCCCATGGGGTTGAATGGTGAAGCAAATGAGCTGCTCGGAGGAGACTCGCTCCTCGGTGTCGCCAAAGCTGTCCGTACATCGTGTTCCTGAACATGTTAGAGGATGCGTGAGTGATTGAGATTGATTTCACACCTGTTCGATTACACGGGAGAAGAGAACCTCATTCACATAGTGACTAACTCGGCCTTTACTTAACAAAAGACCCTCACGGCGGCTCTGCTCTGTGGTTTCTGATGCTGGTGAATTCCTCGGTCTCGCAGGGATTGCTGTTGATGGAGTTGGTAGTGGTACTTGTGGAGAAGCTACCTGACCAGACTTGAAGGCCTCGATGGTCTTTTCCATCTCGGATATCCGCGTGGCGACATCGCTGATGGTGGTCTTGCGCGTCCGGCGTATCACGTCTTGCACAGGAGGATACGAACACGGGAACCCACCGCGTATGCACTGATTACAGGGCAGCTTCTTGTCGCAGCGGACCTTTCGGCGGTGGCATACGGCGCAGGACCGCTCGATGTTGCGGCTCGACTGGGGCCGAGGCCGGGATGCCATGGTGGAAGAATGGGGGTGTGCCAAGGCTTGTGACGGCCGAGTCGGTCGGTGCCTACCTTTTAGATGTTCTCAAAGATCTTCGGCGCCTTGTCGTCAGCGAGGCCGAGAAAGGATGGCCCAGGCCGAAGCGCTCGGGGTAATAAAGGTGGAGAAGAAGGATCGAGCTTATTAGTTCCCCGGCCGATCTAGCTTCGGTCTCGGCGCATGTTTATCCACCGACGCCGAGCGAAGCAATCAGGAGCCGCCGTTCCAAGATGTTTTCCCCTGTGAGAGGGATTGCGACTCGGCTTTCGCTGTTTGCCCTCGCGCGCGGACTTAATGCTAGATGTGAATAAGCCATTTGGATGGAACCCTATGGGGCTGATGGGTCCTTTTATCTGTCCGAACCCGTCTGGCGAGGGTGGTATATAACATTAGCTTGTCCACACACTCCCTGTTTATCTGATCCTTAGAGCGACAGCATCTCAAGAGCCTCACGACAAGTGCCGACGACTCAATTACCTTGACAATGACGGCCCCCAACACTCCTTCGTCGCCTCACATGTCTGAGCTCACGCTCCAGGCGGACCAGAACCAGATCAACAACACTGGCCTGCAGGAAAAGTCGGACTTTGAGGAGGGTAGCACGCAACCGACACCACCACCCAAGAGTGGAGCCCCGGACGGTGGACTCAGAGCTTGGCTCGTCGTGCTTGGCGTTTGGTGTACTTCGTTCTGCAGTTTTGGCTGGATTAACAGTATGTGTCACTGGAGATGCTTTGATCTGTATACGTGGCTGACACTTGACAGGTGTTGGAGCTTTTCAGGAGTACTACCAGAATGATCTCCTTAGCAATTATTCTTCAAGCACCATTGCTTGGATCCCCTCACTACAAATCTTTTTCATGATGGCAATGGTATGTTTTAATTATCTTCACTTTTCAATTTACTGACTCTTGTAGGGACCCGTCATCGGAAAGCTCTACGACACTTACGGTCCTCGCTATCTCATCTTTGTGGGATCCCTCTTCCACGTCTTTGGCGTCATGATGGCCTCCATCAGCACCCAGTACTATCAAGTTCTCTTGTCGCAAGGTGTCTGCTCCGCCCTCGGTGTCTCTGCCATTTTCCAACCTGGTAAGTGTCATGTCACCCCTCTCATGCAGGCCGGGTTTCACTGACATGGCCAGCCCTGTCCACGATCCATGCATGGTTCGACAAGAACCGAGGAGCCGCCTTTGGTATCCTCTCCACCGGTTCAAGCATAGGTGGTGTCATCTTCCCCATCATGGTTAGCCGGATGATCAGGGAGGTTGGCTTTGGCTGGGCCATGCGCACCTGTGGCTTCTTGATCCTCGGCCTGCTCATCATTGCCAACCTCACCGTCAGGGCTCTGCACCCCCCGCACCCCCAGAACATGAGCAAGGATCAGATGATCAAGCCACTCCGTGAGCCAGAGTTTGTGCTTGTCATGCTCGGTTTCTTCTTCTTCACCTTTGGCATGTATGTCCCGATCAACTACCTTCCAGTCCAGGCGCTTGAGGTCGGTCTGAAGCCCAGCATTGTCGATTACCTTGTCCCCATCCTCAACGCGGCCAGTTTCTTTGGACGTGTCATCTCTGGTATCTTGGGTGACAAGATTGGAAAGTACAACATCTTTGTCCTTGTCTGTTATCTCACAGCCATCTGGATCCTTGCCCTTTGGATCCCCTGCAAGACTGAGGGTGGAATCATTGCCTTTGCCGCCCTCTTCGGTTTCTGCTCCGGCGCCTACGTCTCCCTCATCGGACCTCTCGTGGCACAGATCTCGCCCATGCGAGAGATTGGCTTCCGAACAGGCATCGTCTTCTTCGTTGCCTCGATCAGCGGTCTCGTCACCAACCCCATCGCCGGAGCCATCATCGACAAGCCGAATGGTTGGGTTAGCGTCAAGGTCTTTGCGGGAGTGCTTTGTCTGGCTGGCACAACCTTTATCCTCGGTGCGAGGGTCCACCGTGTTGGATGGAAGATCAACGTCGCCTTTTAAGCCTAGAGGGCATTCGCATTTATCGTTATAGACTTGGAAAGAAGGGCACACTTGTATAGATTGTAGACGGACATTTTCAGGACATCCTGCTGGTTTTTGGTACATTTCTCATCTCACTACTACCTACCTACTTGAAATAGATTTTTAGATAGCAACGCTAATACGCCATTCGTTTGTCTGGATACATGTAAATTGCCTTCCATCCCGCGATATAGAGAAACCAGCTCCCTTCCAAGAGGATCAGGCTCTGCACCCGGCGCTTCGTGGTGAATGCGGATTGGTAGCTTTTCCTGCAGCAAGAGTCAGGCTGGCTGTGCTGCGCGGGGCTTTGCTCTCTTCAGTTTGCTGCCTGGTTCACCCAACAATCAGGCTCTCTTGCGTCCGACATCACTCGCAGCCCAACGATCTCAAGCAGAAGATACAGTGCGTATGACTCGGTCGAAAATCACGACGTAGTGTTCGAACTCGAAGATGCGGCGTTTAAAGAACTTGATACGACGTGGGAGGGAGCCCTCGCCGGCACCTTCCTCAAGCACCAACGCCGACCCCGCAAGCACATGCTCAACTGGATCTGGATCATCCCGGCTTGGCCCAGAGCCCACAGAAACTTCCATCCTCCACGAACCCCACGGCCGACCTCAAGATGCGGGTGACGCAAGAGAACCGTCTACCTGGGCGGGTCTTTGGGCCGAAGCATACGGGATAGTCAGAGAGGACCCAGAGAATTCTCACCTGCTGGCGGCATTTGAGGCCTACCTGGGAAACGACAGAGGCTCAGATTCAGATGGTACGTGTTGAAGAGGCCATGCCGTCTCTTGCCTTGACAAGCAGATGAGAGATGTACCTAACTCTTCCAAGAAGCTCCCGCTGCCCCCGAGGATGAGACAATACGTCTTGGTCTGATCCAAAAGCTCGCCCAAGAGAAACTTGAGGGGCTCTCGGAAGCCCGTCTCGCCTTCTCCCTCCGTGGAAGACGTATCGTCGTGCGGAATGCCGTCCTCAAAGCTGTAAAATTGGTTTCGAGCTTCAAGCCCATCATCAATGGCGCCGTTGCGGCTGAACCGCATGCCGCCTTGGCTTGGGCTGGCGTTTTGACTCTTCTTCCAGTGAGCTTGGACTTTGATCACTTACTTTACACTCCTACTGTTGAGCCAATGCTAAGATGTGCCGTGATCAGATGCTAGAAAATCTCTTCCAGCAAGACGAGGATGCAGCGAATGGCTTAACCAACATTTTGTTCCTTCTTATCCGGTACCAAGGGCTCCAAGAGTCGATTCTTGGTGCCGAATTCGAGGACGCAAGGTGTGTACCCCATAGCCTGAAAGAACTGAACATAGAGCTTGAAGCTAACCGTCTCAAGTCAAACTGAAAATGCCCGCCAGCTGCTCTCAAGCATCAGAACCAAGCTCGTCAGCGTCTACGCCCAAGTCTACATGTATCAGATTCGATTTGTCCTACAATACGCCAGGGGCAGAGTCCGCCGTGCTCTCAGAAACACCGTGAGCGCCGATGGGTGGAAGCAGATGTGGAGCGAGATCGAATCTAGCAGCCGCCTCATCGACCAAGGTGTGCAAGATCGACTTGCAGTCAGAGCACTAGAGACCTGGCGACGGGTGAATGACATCGAAACAAGAGCCGAGAGAATTGAGTCCTTGCAGCAGGCCACACTAGCAGCGGTGCAGGTGGGTGACCCAAGACAAGTACCCTTTCGCAGATTGATGCCAAATTCTGACATATACATCTTTCTCGTCAGACTGGAAACGAGGCAGAGCTCTTACTGTCACTACCGTTTGCGGGAAATGCCATCTTTGATTCCGCCGAGACCTTGGGTGCTGACGCCCCTTGCCTACCGGGGACCCAACGCCGTATTCTGAGCGAGATCCAGGACTGGGCAGAGAACCCCAATGGAGAAGCGATTTTCTGGCTACATGGCATGGCAGGGACAGGAAAAACCAGTGTTGCCTTAACAGTTGCGAACGCTCTTAACGAACGAGAACCGTTCACGGCTGGAAGAACGCCCCCAAGCACCGCTTTCCTCGGCGCTAGCTTCTTCTTTAAGCAAGGCGATGCTACCAGAAACAATACGAAGACCTTCTTTCCAACTCTGGCTAGATGCCTGGCGGAAGTATTTCCTGATTTCAAATCACACATCGTCAGTGCCATAAATGAGAGATTGGCGATTGGAACGAAGGCACCATCGCAGCAGCTTAGACATCTGATTATTGAGCCTCTCTCTGTCCTTGATGAGGAGACATATTTGCCCGTTCGACTTGTGGTTGTGGTTGACGCACTGGATGAGTGCTTGGAACGAGAAGAAGCCAAGGTGCTCCTGGAAATGCTCGCGACTCTTGAGCATCTCCATCAAGTCCAACTTCGGCTCTTGATTACCAGCAGACGGGACAAGCACCTTGTTGGAGGCTTTGAAAGACTTCCTAGCGTCCTGTACCGGCCTATCCTTCTTGATAAAGTGCAGACATCTTCGGAAAAGAACGGATCGACGGACGATATCACGTTCTATCTCTCGTACACCTTGGCCAAGATCGCCGAAAAGCACGGCGTCTCGCAGAACTGGATTGATGAGGCAGATGTTCACAAGCTCAGTCAAAAGGCCGATGGTCTTTTCATCTACGCAGCCACTGCATGCCGCTTTCTGGATGCCGAAGACTTTGCCGACGAGGAGGCTAGACTGGAGCGTCTGGAACAGATCTTTGAAGATGATGGGGAAGTTGACGGCCCCCAACAGAAAGTCGACGAGATTTACCTCAAGGTTCTGTCGTTCCCACATCTGGCCCGTTCCACGAAAAAGACAAGAGAGAGAATTTATTCTCGCACAGGCACAGTCCTTGGCTTTCTCGCGGTTCTCTTTGAGCCTGTCTCCGTTTCTTCACTTGGAGTCTTGGTCTCCCTCTCAAAAGAGACGCTAGATGAAATACTGCGTCAACTGAATTCGATTGTGAGCGTCCCCCAGGACGAGAAATCCCCTCTTGGGCTCGTGCATCTATCGTTCCGCGATTTTATCTTGAACGAGGAGCGATCCAAGCAGTTGCAGTTCCGGATCGAAGAAACTGCAATGCATCGGAAGGTCTTACAGCGTTGCCTTGACATCATGTCCTCAGAGCTTTGTCAGGATATTTGCAAAGTCATCTTGCCAGCAAAGCTGGCTTCTGGGGTACCGCGCCGCCAGATAGAGCAGAGCATCCCTCAGCATCTGCGATATGCGTGCCGCTATTGGATCGATCACCTCGCCAAGTTGGATCAAGACGATCGCCTGGAGAATGAGTTGCAGGATACTGGAGAGATCCATGCGTTCCTCAAAGAGCGGTTCTTGTACTGGCTCGAAGCCATGAGTTTCATTGGGGAGACACCAACGACCATTACTATGATCAACAAGCTGGAGGCCATGATAAATGTAAGATGCCCCTTTGTGCCATTCACTAGATTCAATAACTGATAGTGATAATTAGCCGTCTGATTCCCCTGGACTATTTTCCTTTGTCTATGACGCCAGGCGCTTTGTGCTTGCAAATAGATGGATCATTGATCATGCTCCCTTGCAGATTTACGCCTCTGCGCTTATCTTCAGCCCACAGAATAGTGTGATTCGCTCCCAATTCACAGATCTGATGCCTCATTGGATCATCCAGAGACCGACTACCGAAGAGAGTTGGACCCCGCTGATTACTACTCTTGGCGGCCCGACCTCTTGCTTCGGTGTTGCTTTCTCGCCCACCGAAGACTTGGTAGCGTCTGTATCCTGGGATGGGACGACAAGTTTGTGGGACTACATCACGGGGACCGAACGATTCAAGTTCGAAGGGCGTGGGCCTGGGGGGACGCAACGTGTCTCTTTCTCAGCTGATGGCAAAAGAATTGCAATTGGATTATACAATGGGGCACTACAAGTGAGGGATTTTACCAAAGACAAGGTTATCGAATTAAGGGACGACACAGAGACTATTGAGTACGTCGCATTTTCACCTCGGAGTAACAGCATCTTGGCATCAGCAGCGGTTAGTGGCACGCGGTTGATATGGAATGTCGACGAGAGGCGGATAATCCACAAATGCAGCCGTTCAGGCAATGGTTTTGGAGAGCCAGTTTCATTCTCTGGAGACGGTAGCCTGGTCTACTTTTCAGGGCACGGAAGAGGCCAACCTTCTGTGTTGATGAATGCGGAAACAGGAGACTGTATCGAGGCGCCCGAGACTGGGGAAGACGACTCCATTTTGAAAACCGCATTTTCTATCGATGGCCAAACTGTGGCAACGGCCACAGAGAAAAAAGTCACAATCAAGGATTTATCAACAGGGACTCGACGCTTTCAAGGACCATCCGAGGAGGTCATGCACATGGCCTTCTCACCAGATGGAAAGGTGTTGGCTCTTGTGATTGATAAACAGCATGTTAAGCTTCATGATGCGAAAACATGGGCTGTCATTGGAAGCTTTTACACCACTGGACGGATTTACCAGATTGCATTCTGCAGAGACGGCAAAACGATCGCGTCATGCGGCGTGGCTGGTCTTGAGCTTTGGGATACGAGTAGTATTACCAAAGAACGACCGGTGGAGATATTGCCGCGATTTGGAAGTTTGATCTTTCTACCCAAAGGCAATGACCTGGAGCTCAGTTGTTCAATCTCTAGGTCCAGAACATGGGACGCGTCTGGTGGACATGTCAAATCATGGCCCTTGGATTCACCAGCCGTTGACTCGAGCACCTCCCCAGACAAAAGATTTGTCGTGACGAGGTACCCGAGGACCAAGGTATGGGATAGCAGCATGTCGAGGCTGTTGTTTGAAACCGAAACCAAGGAGCGAGAGAAGATCGTTTTTTCCCGGGACGGCACTCGCATGGCGTTGTCAGGCCCCAGCAAGTTGCGGGTATTTGATACGAAAACATTCAAAGAGAGTTGGAGGCCAGCCCTGCCAAATGATGGACGGATAAAACATTTTACAATCTCACCAAATGGCCAGTTCATCGGATTCTTTCTAGGAACACCAAATCTTGCCGATGGAATTGGCTTGTGCTATCAATTTCAGTTGTGGGACCTTGCAACGCAGAAATCCAAACTGTTGTTGGCTTTCGGGGATGCGGACGTGCTAGAAAACATAATCTTCTCTCCGGATGGCCAATTGGTTGCCCTGATGTGGTCAGTTTATGATCTTGGCAGCGCGACTGTTAGGCTCATAGAGGTAGAGACAGGGAGGGACAGGGGCAAGATATCGCACAGGAAAAGTCGTCATTTCAAACCCGTCTTCCACATTGACAGCCAGCTCTTGGTATCAGTGAAGGATGGCCATTTTATCACGGGGTGGGATACGAAAGATTTGAGCGAGAAATTCTCCTTTGAAGGCACTGACAACATTTCTATCTTCGCGGACTGGAGTCTTTTCATCCCATCGACAGGACAACTTGTAGCAGTAAAAGATGATACCGATGGAAATTCATTCTTCATAATTCATCAGTGGGAGATTTCTACTGGTAGGGAGATTGGGAGGCATAGAATCGAAGGTTCGGCACGTGGGCTACAGCTTTCCGACGATGGCCGATGTTTGACAAGTCCTAGGGGGAGACTTCCTCTCTCATCGCCTCCCATCATGAGCGGCGAGAAAGCCTACTTAGGGGAGTTTCAAAAAGGCTGGCAGGATCTCTACGTGGGTGGGCAATGGGTCTTCCAGGGGCTGACGAGGCTTCTTTGGCTTCCGCGCCAGCATCAAGGAGTCTGTGGGATCGCGAGCGGTGGAACCGTTGCTCTTGAAAGTAGTGATGACGGAGTCAGGGTTATCAAATTCGACCTTGCCAAGACGCCGTTGGTGACCGGCCGAAGTGATGTAGTTTAGCTACGGTTTCTTGATTGGCTGCTTAATTTCTCATGTCTGGTTCTCGTTTCTTCTAACAATTCCATGTTGATTTTGTATGTTTTTTCCCCTAGACTTTATTAGAATAAATGACCGCACGGGTTTTAGGAGCTTGATGGATGCTGTCTCGCTTCTATGTCTGCCTAGAATTGGTTTTTAATAATGGTTTGGTGTAGAGGGCCAAGAAACTGTCATAGAGAATTCTCAAGGAGGCTACGATGGGAAAGACAGTAATAAGCTCGGTTGACGAGTTTGTTTGGTGGAATGGCTTGAAACGGGAGGTGGTTCGTGTATAGTGAAAATGCTGTGAATGTAGACGAGTGGGCATAATAACTAGGAATTAAAAGAAAGAGTGTCTTGTAGTCTAACAGTATAATTTTATAAATTCAAGCTTAGCTTGGGAGATAAAAAGCGTCAAACATTATAAAAAGACCCGGAGGATTCAGACTGATCTTGGAATCAGTTATCACTAGGTTACATAGTCCGTCTTCTTTGATCTGTGTCAGTGGACTACGCCTCAATCCTTCTGTCCAAGCGGGTCTTTGCTTACGACAATATCGGTTTGCCATCTCTGCTTACGCTGTCGTCAGCACCTTCATCCCAGTACACAACTTCGACAAACACAAATCAACATGCCAAACCTTGACGGATAGTTCTTTCATTTTGTGGAGTGGCTGTACTCCCTGCCGCCGACTTTGACGCTGTAATGGGCCGCGCAGTAGCCGTCGCCGATGCACCGGCGTCCGTGTTCGCCGCCGAGCTCATCGAGGCGTATCCAGAGGCCAAGGTGGTACTCAACTATCGACGCGACGTGGACGCCTGGCACAAGAGTGCCTCGAATACGCTTGCGCGAGCTCAGCATCACTGGCCACTATTTCTGCTCTCGTGTCTAGACAAGGAGTGTTTTTGGTCCTGGCATCTTTATGTGCGCTTCATGTGGCCCGGCTTGTTCCGGGCTATTGATGGGAATATTGAGACGGGCATTGCGCGGTGCGGAAAGTGGGCTGCCCGAGGTGAGTTTCCGCTCTTGTCTTTGTGATCATGCTGACATTGTTTGTAGCACATTATAACATGGTTCGTGGCATGGTCTCCAAAGAGAGACTTCTGGAGTGGAGCGTCGAAGATGGATGGGAGCCTCTGTGCGAGTTTCTGGGCAAGCCAGTTCCGGATGAGCCGTTTCCACATGAGAATGCTGCTGTGGGATGGGCGGGACAGGAGATGAAGTTGGGCAAGAGATATATCATGGGTGCGGTGAGGAACTTGGCAGTGTTGGGAGCTGTGGGAACTGGAGTTTGGGCTGCTGTGTACTACAGATTTTATGCTTGATGGAGGTTATGATTTGGAGTCATGATGGTTACCACGCGGTCGTCAAAAAACATAAGACACTAAATCAACCCTCTGCAGCTATTACGACAAAATAGACTAAGTCTAAGGCCTAAGACTTTAAGAAAAATATCATAAGTAATTAAATAGTATTAAAAGTAATTTTATTATTATTACCCTTATTTATCTCTTATTTTGCTCATGTTTAGACTATTATCACTTCTCCTATCTTAGCTGACGCGGGCGTCTTGGTGTCTCAAGTTTTTTTACGACCCCGTGGCTACCTCACCAAGTGGCCCCAAAGAGCACCCCTGGATGGACCATCAGCTGGAACGGGCCCATCATGTCGCAGAAAAAGCTGGAGTTGTACACACGCGCACGGAAGATACGCAGTTTTTGAGCTACGGCTCGGGCCGTTCAACATTCCCCTTTAGCAGATCTATATCGTCGTCAAAGCGAGACGTAACCCTTCAGCCGGCAAGGACTCCAACCAGGTCACAACGGTGATACTTCGGCTACCACTGAGTCTCGCACGAGACCAAGTCCCCGGGAAGGTGGGGCCATAGTTCTCTAACAGATGAGGTGACATTTACCACATAGTTTAGTTATCTTAGTAACACTGAAGCCAGGTTCAGACAAAAGTAAACCTGGGATGGGCTGGATTCTAACCAAATATGACAAACTCTAAACAGCGCTAGAGCTCGCATGAATCCTCCTATTCAGGCATTAGTGGAGACGCGTTGGGGTACTGAGCCAACCGGACAGGGCTAGACTCGGACAATCACTGAGAGAACGAGACAACAACAAGGATGCGTTCAGTACCAAGAAAATATAGAAGGGCAACATGATCCCATCCTGAACTTTCAGACCCATTAGCCCGACAAAGTTTGACTCCGACATCAGAACCACGGATATAGTACCTGCAGCAAATCGATTAGCGAGCGTCCAATACCGATATCTATTGCTTTTATTTTTATTTTCCCTTTTCTCACTTTATTTCTTTTATTTTCCACTCTCCTGGGAACGACGCCAAAGCTCAAACTAACATAGGGTCAAACCAACAGACGGACGGTTGGGCTTCGGCGCGGCCCGCGTTGCAACAAATGTCTTCGGCAATGGACAAGGGGCACGACAGTGGTGGCGGTCATGCACAAACCTCCATGTCCACACTCACCGCCTCCTCCTCCTCGAACTATGCCTCTAGCGTGTCTGGTGACAGCCAACACCAGAGCGGAGCTAGCGGGGGTATCCCTGGCACACCCTCGAGCCGGCGCTCAGGGGGATGGGACCGGCAAACGCTTTCCCCGGCCGCGGCTGCAAGGGCTAGAGCTGAGGATGTGGGCATTCCCAGAGTTGAGATGATTGTTGCTTGACTGACTGTTGAGAAATAGCCTACGATCGAAGACCAAGTTGTTTTTCGGCCAATCAGTGTACTAGATGAGTCTTCTGATTCTTCAGATGAATATGTGTCGAGTTATCGGCCTTTGGAACGGTAAGAATTACCTGGTAGATCGGTTAATGTTCATCTGTACTGACTTGGCAAAGGAGTTCCACTCGAGTCACCGCGTCACGTTCCAAACGCTTCTTTCAGTCTTTGGTCAAGAAGTTCAACAAACCCTCTGTTCGTACGTTTCCCTCTCCCGGTTCTGACAAGTCATTTGTATCCGAGAATTAATCAAACAATTCACAGGTTACGGCTTAGTGCCAAACAGCCAGGTATGTTGCCGTCTCACCCGTCATATGTACGCTTGGATAGTGCTAATGCGCTTTCGTCTTAGCAAGAACAAGACAGAAATAGTATGGAGTGAGGCCGCCACTCCCTCTAGCTTGCGTACTGACAGATTGCGCTAGCCATTCAGCACACCATCATGATCGATATCTTCAGAGGGCAGCTTCACTTATCACCTATCTCATCAAAACCGAAGCGGGTTCTTGATGTCGGCACTGGCCCTGGAACATGGGCGTTGGTAAGTTTTTATCATTGAACCAAAGTGATGATTTGCATCTGTTGCTGACATTTTCCATAGGAATTTGGCAAGTCTCTTTTTCACATTCATGTTCACTGCCATTGAAGCTAACAATCGTGGCGTCGGTTGATAGCCCAAAAACATCCATACTGTTCCGTTCTAGGCGTTGACATCGAGCCGGTCCATCCGCCTTATACCAGATCCAACTGTACCTTTTTGACAAAGGATATTACCCACGAGTGGGACTTTACCAGCGGCGGCAACTTTGATTTTATCCACGTTCGACAACTCGGCGATATTCAGGAGAAAAGGACATTAATCCAAAGGTGTTTCGACAATCTGAAGCCTGGAGGATGGGTCGAATTTACGGAATGGATCGCGATTTTACAGTCGCCGAATCATTCATTGCGTGGCACCGCATTCCGCAAATGGAATGATCTGCTAGAGCAAGGAATGCGCCAGTGCGGTACAACGCTATACTACCCGGACAAGCTGAAGCCATTGCTGCAGGAAACAGGCTTTGAGCATATCATCGAGACCAGAAACGGCGCCACGACAAATGCGTGCTACCCTGGGAAAAAGCTGCAGCGCATAGGTCACCTGATGACGCAGAATTGGCTCCTTATTCTTGAGCCATTGACGATGCCTGTTTTTACGCAGGCGTTGGGCTGGACTCCGGATGAAGTCAAGACGTTTCTGGTTGATGTGCGGAAGGAAATTGGTAACACACAATACCATTCCTTCATGACGCTGTGAGTACCATCTACACCTTTGTCAAAACCTCTTGTGCTTACAATTGTCATCCAGAATAACTATTTGTGCCCAAAAGCCGTTGAATAGTTCGGCTACGTCGTCAATGTCGGCCTCAGTCTCCGAATCTTCTCTTCCCACGGGGAAGTAGGTCCTTTTCTTGAACTGGACGCACACGTTGAACACGACCCGGAAAGCTACTTTCTTGAAGAGGTCACTTGCGAACCTAGACTTAAACGTGACCAATAATCGGCAGCACATGGTTCGACAGAATGGGGAGACCTGTCCCACGTTCGGGTTGGCTTGCATGCAGTGACATCCACGCGACGTCTAGGTTACAATCTTCTTTTGACAGGGAATTCTTGATAACTGGGATGATATCAAGAAAATATGGAGTCCCTGCATGAACGAGACCCTTTCAAAGGAGGGGAAGGTGGCATCTTCTGCACCACCGTCTTGTCAATGACATGTCAGCTAGACCCAAGATGTTAATAAACCCCGGAAGATCTGACCTGCTGCTGCTCGGGCATTTTCGTGTAGATCATATCATCCACTCATTTTTACTGTGCCTCAAACATGCCGTTATAAGATGTTCCTCCTAAAATAGCAATGCGACTTGACACCACACACACTGGATCGTTGGTAACGGTTTGGGACCAACACATCCCGGTTTAGAACGCGACTCCTCTAAACTGGGCCGAGCCTGAGACCGAGTTCTAGGGTCCCCTTGTCGCATCTCAGCGCCGTGATTGGCAACGACAGAAGCAGACCCAACAGCAAGGTAACCACCTACCATCTGGGACGGAGCCGAGATGTGGATACCGTTGACGTGGCAGTGCTGAAGTTTATGGCCCTCCATGTTCCAACGTTGCAAGGCAGATCAGTGCCAAAAGTAGTACTACGTATTCGAACTAACGTCTTGATGGTATGATATCCGACGTCCCGTGGAAAATGGAAAGGAGCTGTCGATATATGTACATTCCAAGTTTACCATGAACCGGTTTGTGAGCGTGAATAAGCAATGGTGAACTATACCACGCTCTGATTGGTTAGAGTAGTTCCACTCGAGGGGCAATGCGCTTTTTAAAACACTGCGTTACGCGTTAGGCGATGCCCTCTTGTTGGAAAATAAGACTCCTTCGACAGCCGTTTTTCATGCTTCAAGGTGGCCTTAGACATAAAGCAACCAAGCCTAGGCATGGTGCTTCATAAGTATGTGGTAGATGGTGCATTGGGGTCGGCCAATTTGCACAATTATCTAACAAAGCAGCAACCTGATGATGGATGGTATAAAGCCATGACGGGTAAAGCAGATGTTGGTTCCAGCAAAGCCGGTTGGAGTATATGCACGGGAGCCATGCCCGCTTACCCGATGGTTCTAACTGCCAACAATTACCCATAATTGGCAGTGCATCCATGACAATGGACCAACTACTGTACTGTAACCTTCATCCTTCCATACTGCAAGGTGGTACACCGCATGGTCCGAACTCGAATTTGAGCCGGTTCATGCATTAGTGGGGTAGACTAGGAGCGGGCAATTGAACGAACATGAACCGGGTCAATGTCCTGATGTGGTAGGTAAGCTCATGGGCTGATTGCCGGACGTCTTTTGGATCTCTCGGGCCGTATTTGTATGTGGTGCTTATGCGTGCCATGTTTGTGGCGTAACCCGCGACCCTTCCTCTCTCGTGTAACTCTTTCCTCTGGAATGAATCTCTGAGAATACCTTTGTCACTCCACTTCTGTTCTACGCGATGACTTCACAGGTTTCACAATGGCGGGAGCCAATTGCCATTGTGAGCATGGCTTGTCGTCTCCCAGGCGGCATCGACAAACCACTAGACCTGTGGGACCATGTTCGAGCAGGACGTTCGTCGGCCACGGCGATACCAAAAGATCGGTTCAATGCCGAGAACTTTCTGTCCATGGATCCCAATCAGAAGGGAGCTCAGGCGTTTCGAGGTGCTCACTTTGTCAAAAGGGACATCAAGCAGTTCGATCACAAGTTCTTTGGGATAAGCAAAGACACGGCGACAGCTATGGATCCACAGCAAAAGCAATTGCTCGAGGTTGTCTACGAATGCCTCGAGTCGGCCAACATTTCCATGGAGACGATCTCCAAGTCCAAGATTGGCTGCTATTGTGCCATGTTTGTTGCCGATTATCACGACATGCTGATGCAGGACCCTGAATATCTTCCAACATTTATCGCCATTGGAACAACACGGACAATGCTTGCAAACCGCATCAGTCATGCACTTGATCTTGGTGGCCCCAGGTATGTGGTTCTTTCAAAAAGTTGATTACAGTGCTGACACATGCGATTCATGCAGTGTCACGATCGACACAGCCTGTTCCGGCGCCCTGGTTGCCCTGCATCTCGCCTGCCAAGCACTGCAAGCTGGGGAGTGTGACGGCGCTGTGATTGGTGCATCCAACCTTTTTCTGAGTCCAGATTATGCACTGTCTTTGACACGTCTTGGCGCAATTGCTGCAGATGGTCAGTGTAAGACATTTGACGCCAGCGCCAATGGATATGGACGTGGCGAAGGAACCAACGCCGTCTATGTAAAAAGACTGAGCGATGCGATTAGAGATGGGGATAATATTCGAGCCGTCATTAGGGGCACCTCATCTAACAGGTACGTCTCCAGGCAAGATTGGCACAGTTCGGGTTCACTGACAAGTTCAGTTCTGGTGCTACTCCAGCAATTACGGAACCTTCGGGACGAGCTCAGGCAGATACCATCCTGCAGGCTTATGCCCAAGCAGGAATTAATGACTTTAGTGAGACGGGATACTTTGAGTGCCATGGAACAGGCACGCCCGTGGGCGATTGCATAGAGTTGGGAGCCGTGGGTTCAGTTTTTGCTGCCAGTCACAAATCCCAAGATGCACTTTGGGTTGGTTCTGTAAGTTTCATTCTATTCCTGTGAGAAAACCATGGGCTAATAAGCAAACAGACAAAACCGAATGTGGGACACTCAGAGGCTGCTAGTGGTTTGAGCAGTCTCATCAAGGTAGTTTTGGCCTTGGAAAAGGGAGAGATTCCTCCCAACACCAATTACAAGACACCCAACCCCAAAAGTATAGTATTTCCTAGTTCCTGTACCTATCTTGGATTCAACTGACCATGATTCGTTCAGTCGACTTTGAAGGATGGAGAGTTCGTGTTCCGACCAGCCCCCAGCCTTGGCCTTCCAAGTCGATACGCCGAGCAAGCGTCAACTCGCTTGGTATCGGTGGATCTACTGCGCATGCTGTCGTTGAGTTTTACGAGCCGCCCAAATTGACCAACGGGTCTACCAACGGCCACCACGAGGAGCCCAAGGTGACGAACGGGTCGGTCAATGGCCACCATGAGGAGCCCAAACTGACCAACGGGTCGGTCAATGGCCATCATGAGGAACCCAAACTGACCAACGGGTCTGTCAATGGCCATCATGAAGAAGGGGAAAAGCCGTCCTTCCTGGTGTTCACATCTGGTGCCTCTCGCAGCTCTCGAGACACAAACACACAAAACCTCCTGGAGTTTCTTAAAACTCACGATGAATGCCACAGCTTCACGGAGCCCCTTATCACAGCGCTGAATGCTCGAAGCCAGATCCATACCCGGCCATGGAAGTCGTACGCTGTTGCCCAGACAGTTGACGGTCTCATCCAACAGTTGGAGAACAACGCCCTGAAATCGAATTCAGCACCGTCAAGTGCTGATGCACCTCGGGTTTTATTCGCATTCACAGGCCAAGGTGCTATGTGGTCCCAGATGGGTAAACGTCTTCTCGAGGCATTCCCTGTGGCGCGCAACACCTTGCACAATCTTGAGCAGGTCATTGGAGAACTTCAGTCATCGAATAAGTCGGCTTGGTCCCTGATAGGTACGTCCCACGACAATTCCAATTTGATGCCTGGTGGTTACTGACTTCTTTATAGACAAGCTGACTGCCGAGCTCTCACAAGAAGAGATTGACTCGCCGGCACTCGCCCATCCTCTTTCCATGGCGGTCCAAATCGCACTGGCAGATGTTCTTTTCAGCTGGGGCGTCCTTCCAGATGCTGTTGTTGGCCATTCAGGTGGAGAGACAGCCGCTGCGTACGCTTGTGGTGCTCTTACCGCCAAGGAAGCCATCACGGTCGCTTACTATCGAGGAATCGCCTGCGAGAACGCCCCTTCGGGTGCCATGCTGGCCTGTAGGAGTGCACCAAAGGCGAAAGAGTTGCAAGATGCATTGGAGCGACACGATGTGCAGATTGCGTGCTTCAATGGTCCTCAGAATCTGACTCTCGCAGGCTCTGCTGAGGGAGTTAAGAATGTGGCCGCCGAGCTTAGCAGTCATGGCATTATGGCCAGGGCCGTCGCTGTGACTCGAGCCTACCACACTCGTGCCATGAAGAGTGTGGTGGATGAGTACATCGGTAACCTTAAGGGTGTTCTGCATCCCAAGGCTGGACGGGTTCCCATGTACTCCTCTGTTACAGGTCTCGAGCTGAAGGGGACCGAGGTTGATGCCGACTACTGGGGGGCAAACCTCGTATCCCCAGTTCTTTACACTGATGCAGTGATTTTGGCCATGACTCAAGCAGACCGCAAGTTGGATCTGTGTGTCGAGCTTGGGCCTCATTCACTGCTTTCTCGTCCTACCTCTGAGATTATGAAGTCTCTCCCTGATTCGCCCCAGCTCCCCTATTTCTCTACCATGCTTCGAAATGCAGACTCGAGCCAACAGCTGCTGAGCCTTGCCGGAGACTTGGTCCTCAATGGAAAGCAGTTGGATCTGGAGCAAGTCAACAGCGCCAGGTCAGGCAAGTCCGGACGTCTTCCCAATGACCTTCAAGACAACATTCCCCCTTATGCTTGGGACTACTCATCGACACCGTGGACCGAGCCACGAAACAGCCTGGAATGGCGGTTCCGTAAATCACCACGGCATGAGATTCTGGGATCCCGTTGTCGAGGAGTGAATCCATCAGCTCCCACATGGAGGAACAAGGTCTCGATAGAAGATGCGCCTTGGCTCGTTGACCATCAGGTATGGAAAGAGAAGATATCTTACAAGACAAAGCTAACTCCAGACAGGTCAATGGCATTGTGACATTTTCCTTCACTACCGGCATAGCAATGGTGGTGGAGGCCATGATGCAAGTGCAAGAAGAGACCAAAGAGATCGATTGGGCGACTCGTTCATTCGAATTTGAAGATTTTGTCTTTTCAAATTCCATCATTCTTCCTGACGAATCGCCCATCGATCTCTTTCTCACACTGATCCCGGAAAACGACAATGCCAGATCTGACGAGACATGGTATGACTTTACCATTTCCTCACTGAGAGGCGACGTTGATATCCGCCATTGTCATGGCAAAGCTGCAGTCCTGGAAAGTGAGTGATGAATGTCAAAATGACTGATGGTCCAAGCTGACAACTTCTAGCGGGCAAAGATGATGGTGCTCTTCTGCGCAGAACCTCTTGGCACCATATGCCTCTCAAAGTACCATTGAAGAGCTACTACAAGACTCTGGAAAGAGTTGGCTATGGCTATGGTCCCAAGTTCCAGCTTCTAAATGAAGTTCGGGTTCGCCCAAGCCTCTCGGCTTGTTCTGCCAAGATCGACATGACGTCGGTTGCCCAATCCCCTATTCCCGGCCAGCGGTATCTCTTGCATCCAGCAATGATGGATGCGGTTCTGCAAACACCCGCATTGGCTAATCGCTCTGGGTACTTCCAAGAGATCGATACATTGCTGCTGCCATCCAAGATGAAGAGAATCTCGATCCGCATGCCCGCTGAGAACACGGACATCGCGTCTTGCACTACCAACACATCGCCCGTGGGTTTTGGTCGGATAGAAGGTACCGTTGAGTGTTACGATGCGTCGTCGAGACCTTTCTTTGTCGTGGAAGGTCTGCAGATGGACAGAGCCACGGGTGATGACCAAACTACTCTCCCCTGGCTGAGGCTTATCTGGAGACCCGACATCGGCGACATCTCGAATGTTGAGAATTCCATCCAGATCAAGAGTCTTCCGGCAGAGAAGAAGCTTGTCAATCTCGAGAACTTGGTCAAGGAGCTCATACCACTCATAGTCGAGAATGGTATCAAGAAAGGCCAAGACTTGCCCCCTCACTTGCAAAATTACCATTCGTGGATGCTTGACCAGGCCGAGTTGCTCAAAGAAAGGCTCGTGGCGCGTCGCCAGCAGAATGGATTTGCGACAGTACAAGATGCTATCGCAAATATCGTCTCAAACTCGGGGATTCCTCAGACTGTCGATGCATCTATCGTATCTCAACTGGCCATCAACATGGCAAGGATCTTCCGAGGAGAAGTCGAAGCACTGGCAGTTTGGCTAGAGAACGATCTGTTGTACAGGTTCTACGAGGAGAGCATCTTCACAACGAGCATGAACCAAAAACTCCTATCTACTGCCGAACTCTTGGCACACAAGAATCCCAACATGAGAATCTTGGAGATTGGAGCTGGAACTGGTGGTGCGACAACTGAGTTGCTGCGCGGCTTCTCCAGGGCTGGAGGGCCAAACGCTTACCAGTCCTTTACTTTTACCGACATCTCGGCTGGTTTTTTCGACAAGGCGAAGAAGAAGTTTGCTGAGTGGGACCGGATCGAGTTCAAGACTCTTGATATCGAAAAGGATCTTTCTCAGCAAGGCTTTACTGAGGACTTGGAGAAGTACGACCTTGTGGTTGCAGCGAATGTAGGTCCCAGACATGCGTCATGGCAGGTTCTATTGATTGCTGACCATTCAATGTTAGGTTCTGCACGCAACTGCCGACTTGCCGTTTGCAATGAAGAATATTAGATCTTTGTTGCGTGACGATGGATACCTCTTGGTGGGTGAGCTGTCAGAGGGTAAGCAACATGCTCCGTTTATGTGATTTGCAAGATTAGCTGACATTTGAACTTGTAGACCTTACTTCAGCCAATTTCCTTTGGGTATGTTACCACACATCATCATTTGGATCTCAGGATTAATTCTTTTGTAGGGACCCTTGACTGGCTGGTGGCTACGCCCTCGATCACCTGGCCGGTCTGGACCTGGCCTTACCATGGACGAATGGCGTGCAGAGCTCGCCGAGGATTTCGACAGCGTTTCCGAGATCGAAGCCAGACGCGAAAAGAGCGATGTTGATCAGATCTCTAGCACCATCGTTATGATGGCCAGAGCAAAGCCTGCTGACTATACTCCACCCGAGCCGCTTTCTGGGGAGAAGGTGCACGTCGTTGGAGTCGGTAGCGATTCATCTACACGGGACGGAATTGAAAGATATCTCGGCAAACGTGGTGTTACTGCAACATCCAGTCATCTTGAAGAGCTTGCTTCTCAAGAATGGTCTGGAGACTGGCTCATCATTGTGGACGAGGCTGAAGGAAGCCTTCTTGCTTCTCTTCGACCAGAGCAGCTGGAGGCACTGAAGTCATTGCTAACTAAACCCATCAAGTGCATCTGGGTTACTCAAAAGGTATATCTGGATCCGAAGAATACGACAGGAGGGCTTGTGACAGGTTTTGCACGAACCCTCCGAGGGGAAAACAGTCAAATTGAACTGTACACCCTGGACCTGACCAGCGAGGGTGAGGCTATACCCAACACCATCTACCACGTCTTGGAACGGATCCATTACTCGCATGACGATCCAATCTCCAAACTGGACTACGAGGTGGCAGAGAAGGACGGACAGCTCTGGACATGCAGACTTGTGCAGGATGATCGTCTGGAAAATGCCTTTGGTCCTGCTCGAAAGATGGAGGCACTTGTGACGCAGGCCATGAAGGCTCCGCATCACTTGGTTGTGGGAGAACCAGGAATCTTGGAGAGTCTGACCATGGCTCAAGATGACGAATACTCAACCTTGCCGGATGGACATGTTCTTGTCGAGGTCAGAGCCGTCGGCCTCGACGAACGGGTAAGTACAACTGATATTCCTCCATCGATGTCGTCTCTAACCTTGAATCAGGATGGACGGATTGCCCAGGGATCTCTTCCGGCGACAGAGTTCGGCCGCGAGTGCTCTGGCATTGTCAAGAGCTGCGCTGCTGATGTTACAGCATTCAGCCCAGGAGATCGAGTTGCCGTCATTGGTCAAGGGACTTTTACAACACACTACCTGGCACCTTCACATTGCTGTAGAAAGATACCTGACTGGCTTTCATTCGAGGTGGGGGGAGCTCTAGAATTAGCGAGAGCGTACGGCTAACTGGCGTCTAGGATGCGGCGGCGATCCCTACAAACTTTGTCACTGCGTTGTACGCCCTGACTACGGCTGCGAGAGTCTCAACAGGCCAGGTATGTGTACCACATTGGCCCAGAGTTGACGGGGTATTAACATAGTATTAGAAACTCCTCGTCCTCAACGCCACGTCGAGTCAAGGCATCGCTCTGATCAAGACGGCAACGGCGCTGAAGCTAGATGTTTCCGCCGCCGTCAGTGACAAAAAAGACAAGTCTCTTCTCACCAAACACGGAATCTGCTCCTCCAAGATCTTCGTTGTCCCGACAAGCACCGGCCGTTCCCGTGCCACTGATGGTCAAGCGTTCAAGCTCGTGTTGAACACTCGGTCCGGCCAATATGCAGAGTATTCTCATGTGGTGGCGAACCGTGGAACATATATCGAAATCGGGCTGGGTGAAACTCCTGGCGATGAATTCTACCCTCGACCTAACAAGAATGTCATGTTTGCTTCCATTGATCTGACGGATGCGTATCAAGAGAGCAGTCATGACCTAGGAAAGTAAGTTGTTGACTCTTTTCGTGTTTATTCTCCGATAGCTGACGTTTGGATCACATTAGATTACTGGATCAAGTGATTGACTTGGTTGAGAGGCGAGAAATCGATCTTGACCTGTCGGTTTCGGTGGCTGGGCTTCACTCCCTACCGTCAGCCTTTTCGACACTGTCAGAAGGTGATCAGGGTAAACAGGTCATATCACTTACGAATGTCGATGATGAGCAATTGATCAAGGTATGTGCTCCCAATACTTTTTCGCTCAGGGTTGTATCTAACCGTCATCTAGACACGACCCAAGACTTCTTCTTTCAGTCCACACAAGACATACATCATCACAGGCGGTCTTGGTGGCCTGGGACGCGCAATTGCGGTGTGGATGGCTAGCTATGGTGCTCGGAACCTCGTTCTGGCCACCAGTTCGGTTTCGAGGGCTATGCAGTCTGATGATCTTTTGCAACAATTGTCATCGTATGGATGCAATGCCAGGGTTGAAGTCTGTGATGTGGGTGACTTTGCAGCTGTCGAACGACTCGTCGCTGCGATCGAGACTCCTGTCGGTGGAGTTATTCACTCGGCCTTGAGACTTAGCGTGAGTCTTAATGATTCTCATGTGTATATCCATCTAATCATTTCATCTAGGACCGATTCTTCGAGGACATCACGTTGGAAGACTTTGATGCGGTGTTTGGTCCAAAGGTCAATGGCACGCTGAACCTCCATACATGCCTTCTCAACCACGACCTCGACTTTTTTGTCATGCTCAGTTCGGGTTGCGGAGTCTTGGGTAACGAGGGTCAGTCGAATTACTCGGCAAGCAGCACTTTCCTCGACACCTTTGCCAGATACCGTCAAAGCCTCGGACTCCCAGCCGCGTCTGTCGACCTCGGATTTGTGGAGGACGTCGGAAACATCAGCGAGCGTCCCGAGATCCAGGCTTCTTTGTTGTCCCGTGGACTCAGGCCCATCACAGTGAGGGATGTTCTACGCGTGGTCGAGGGTGCTATTGCAACGGGTTCGCCCAAGAATGCAAACCTGGCTAGAGACTCTTCCTACGATGATTTTTCAAAGAGTCAAATCATCCTCAGCTTTGGCATGATTGACAAAGCTACTGCAGAATGGCAGTCTTGGGCCAAGGACGCCAAGTTTGGTTTATTGCGATCCAGGGCTGCTGACAATGCGGCGATTGATTCCGAGTCTGATGGCGGAGAGAGCGCAGTTCAGACAGCCGTCAAGGCCTTCCGAAACACTCTGGGGCGGGTTGCTGATCTGCCTGAGGGCAAAGAGGCGGCTCTGCAGCCCGTCGTTTGCTCTGCTCTCGTTGCCAAGCTGGCACAGGTACTGTCGATGAAGGTTGGAGAGATCCAGCCTACGAGATCAGCAGTCCAGTATGGCATGGATTCGCTCATTGCCATTGAGGTTAGATCTTGGGCGAGATACGCGTTCCAGATTGATTTGCCCATCAATGATTTGACGAACCCGTATAGTATCCAGGATCTGGCAGCTAGGGTTTCTCGGATGATTGTATGAGGAGGAATTGTCATCTCTCCAGGGGGTTGGAATTTACTACATATCGTGGGTTCTTTTTTCATAGTTTACATTTCCCACTTCCAAGTATAGCCTTGTTGAAATATTTGAGAGACACGTCAACTGTATACACTCTTTGCGTTCTGGAGATCATCATCCCTTCCGACCCAGACCTAGCTTATGCGCACAAGAAAGAGGGTTTGTTCTCTGAGGGTGTATCTTTCTCGCAGGGCTGAACATTCAAGTTCCTGATCTTCAATCCTCTTCAAACACGATGTGACCGCCGTCCTCATTGTTGACATAAACCGGTGCCTCTCCCAGAACCACAACCTCCATATGACCCTGCGGAATACCCCTTTCCAACTGATCGATATCATCCTCCGGATCCCCCTCACCCTTTGTCGCAGACGCAATATGAAACCCCTGATGAACAAGACAAAGGCGGAAGCCGTTTTGCGGACCAAACCGGCCGGTCTGATAGACAAAGAAGAGCATTGATCGTTCAAGCTTGTTTGTCTTTTTGTTACGGTCGCCGTGGTAAAAGATGTGATGTCGTACTGCGCCGGGATGGTTGGAGATTTCGTCTAGGGGGCTGCTGAGGGCGAGTTGGTGGAGGATTGAAGGGGGGAGGGGGGTTTGCGGTGTGACGATGTTGAAACTCATGTTGGAGAGAATTCAAGGGGAGAACTTGAAGATACCTCAAAAGATGTCCCTGACGAAGATGTATACAGCGGATGTGGCGTTTATAAAATAATAGATTAGACGCTGGGATTACGTTGAGGCTGTACTCGGCGGCATGACTCACGCGGGGTGCTTCATCTGCCTGTCAGCCTCGAGACTTGATGTTGCCGCGTAAGATATGGCACCACATAGCGAGGTTCGGTAAGCTATAGAAGTTCATCTGATACAGGAGCAAGTATTCCATCCTAACATCTACCTGCCCTTCAATCACAAGATCCGCCCTAGTATAAGAATCGAGTAAACAGCCAAGAGGAATCACAAAGGAGCTTCAACCTCCTTTTATCAAAAGTTTCCTGCTTGAGCATCACTGCAACATAGAAGAAACTTCCATTTACCTTGCATATTTCTCTCCGAGATGGGAATATTCAACACTCACTCCTATTGTTATCGATCACGTCTCTATGCTGTTAAATAGAAGATGCCAGTTAGCCGTCATGTACCTCACTCACACAATGAAAACCTCCAAGCCTTGCATGATGTCGTCCCCGATGGCAATAAGCATAATCTGCCAAATGACAACTTGGACTTTCTTGCAGTGACAGCGGAGACCAAGAGAGTATGTATAGAGAAAGCAGGCTGTCTAAGCCATCGCTGTATTGATCCATGTCTATAGGGCATGATTCCAGCCCGTGACCTCTATCGAATTCCACGCTCATTACATGTACAAAAATCCAAACTCATAATCCCATCGCATTGCCATGCGTCCTTTTGTACTCCCTTATGCGCCGTTCTTTTCGTCATTGGACCACTTCCATGCATCCTCGATGGCCTTCCAGTACTGTTCTGGGTGCTTTCGCATATGTCCGACGTGACCGCTTCCGTCGAAAAGCTCAGTTCGGACCACGTAGCCTCGCTCCTTGGATTCGGCGACGTAGGCTTCAATGTCCTCGTAGGAAATCAGGTCGTCCTCCTTGCTGTACAGGTACAGTCTCTTGGCCTCCTTTGTCTCAAACGATTCATCGTCAACAACCCTCAGCGCAAAAGCTCCAGCGGGCTCCGTGCCCGTGATCCACTGATACGTGGCGTTGACGAGCAGGACTCCGGCCCAGAGGGCTTGGGTGACGGCGAAAGGCCAGGGGAACCAGTTTGCGGTGCCCAGACTCATGGCGCGGGACCAGTTTCCGAGGGTCCGGCGGGAGAGCCACGGGCTTCCGGGGGTCGAGTCGAGAACGAGGAGCTGATGAGGGAATGCGGAAGAGTTCTTGTCCTGGAAGGCCTTGAGGGTGGTTCCGTAGCTGATGGCGCCCGTGTTGGACATGGCGTGAATCAAAACCGACGATTTTCGATCTCCCAGGAGCTTCTCAAGATTCTCGAGGACGGGAACCATGGCCTCTGTCCGCTGGTCGAGACTGGTAAACATGGCCTTTGAGATGGGGCTCAGAATGATGATCTGCTTCGAGTAGGGGAACAGCACGCGGTAGCCCTCGGCGTACTTGGAGACGTGCTTGGGAAGTCCATCGCCCCAGCCGTAGATGACGACAGCTTCGGGATGATCGGCGGGAGGTTGCTCAGGAAGAGCTTCTCGGACGAGGACCTGGTCGCTCACGGCGGTGAAGCCGGGTAGCATGGGGAGCTTGGGAGACATGGCTGCTGATGTGTAAGAAAGGATGAATGAGGAAGAGGCCAACGCTGGGACTTGCGCTTGTTTATAAAAAACGAATCCTCCTGTAAGGCTGAGTCGCTAGCGTTTTTGATAGACCGTTGGGGATTTCTCGAAAAAGTCCGACGGGGTATTTGACTGATCGGTCGCTCTCCGACCGGGATGACTTCTTCTTTCGGAGGCTTCGGCCGCCCCGGGGATGACGATGGCTGCTAAGCTGCTTCCCACCAAAAAACGTGGCACCCAACGATTTTTAGGGGGAATCCGAGGAGACGAATTAAATAATGCGCCAAGCGCGAGAATGGAGCATTTCTGACCATGTGCCGAGGCAAATGGGTCCTTGTGTTTGGGTGAGACGAATCGTAACGCGGCCTGTTTGTGGCCTCAGCTGAGTGATTGCATGAATTGAGAGTTTGTGTTGATCAATGCCGGCTTATCAATCGAGGCTATTAATCAGTGGCGTACAATCGTCTGTTGGCAGAGTTCATGTCTTCGAATGACCGCCAGCTGGTTGACAATGGATCAATGGATATTTTCGAGCCGTCGCTAGCGCACAGAGCCCCCAATGCGACAATCCTTCAAAATCCTGTTCAGCAAATTCTTGAGCAAAGGCCGGCAACCATTTGAACTCTTTGTGGCTTGCCGTCGGTTGAACGAGCTGAGTAGACAATGCGATAAGGTTGCTTTGCGACGAACAAGGCAGCTTGTGCGGTAAGAGTCCCTTGTTGATCATGGTCGCTGTATGTTGGTATAATGGTATTGCATCGTGAACGTACGTCAAACATCCGCTCACCGAGTATCGTTGTCGGTTGTCGAGGTTGCTGTGTTCCGTGGCAGACTATGTCAAAGACGAGCGTCTGGGAGATGGTCTTTGATGTTCCGTGATGCTTTGTGAGATTAGACTTGAGTGCTCAAACGGGTCCGAGGGAGTGCCGATAAGTATGAATGATGCCTGCGTCTTGGGAAACCAGCTGGACCATGAGACTTATTCCGTGGTCGCTCAAACTAGAGGATATAGTTGAGTACATGATGAGACTTGGGCGCGCCCAGTACATTCAATCATGTCGAGATCAACACCACGTCCCAGGGGAAATTCGTAAGCCAAAGCCCACAACCAACATCTTCAGGCAACTTGGAACGTCTGCTCGCTCCATCCATAGGTTCTCTTCAATCTGAGTGCTAGGATCAAAAGTCTAACGCCCTTGACCTGTCCATTGTGTGGACGATGTATGGTCAATGGCCTACGAATCGCCATCGATTCGGGCGGCCGAAACGTGTAGACGGAGCTGTATTTCCCAAAGACAGAGAAACCTACATCTGCCATTGCTGCCTCGAATGACGCCCAGATGACTGAGCCCCGGGCTTGTGACTTTCGGAAAATCTTCATAAAGACATCTATAGTCGACTCGCTCCCACCAGGATCTGCGACATCTGCGCAGGCTCCTGCGCTTCTTCCGCGGGCGGGTTCATAGCTACATTGGAAGCAGAAGGTTGGGCGGGCCGTGTCTTTTCCTTTCTCCTTTGGCTTTCCACCCGCTCCTTCTGGGGCTCTTGCATGGCTAGCACCGGGATCTGCTCACCATTGCTGTCCTGCTTTGTTCGTGCTTTAGCTTGCTCGCATTGATCCTCAAGATCAGCGATGCACTCCTCGATTAAAGCTTGGTAGAGGCATTCCAGCGTTGTGCCAGCCCTGTCGTCAATGTACGCTTCCATCGTGGCGAGGGCTTCATAAGCCATTCCAGGCTCGAGAAGGTTGTCGATGGGGGCAGCATAGTCGCGCAAGTCAATATCCATCTTGATCGGTGCGAGCTCAGCCTCGAGCTCCTGGCTCTTCGTGACGAATGTCCGGCCCTTTTTGCGAGAAGCCGTGGGGAGGGAGGTCGAGGAGCTAAGGTCTTGGACAAACCCAGTGATCAGAGCCAAATCAACCAGAGACTCGGCTTCTCGTTCAACCAGTCGCTCGCGCTCCGAAGGATGAGAAGCGTAAAGTTCGCCTAGTTTCTTCAACCACTCTGCGGCCTTTGTAGCGGTGGTTTCAGATTGGCACAGTCGCAGGAGGTAGTGACATTGAGGGTCGCTCCTGGTCAACTCCTCTGCATTGACCTTCATGTGGAGGCGTGCGTTACCAGCTTTGTCGAACAGGTTGGCCATGCGCCTGAAGCGCTTTGAGCCGCTCCCCGTCGCAAAGTGCCGCTTGAATCGAGATTGCGTTTGGGAGTATGTTTGATCAAGCACGTTTGACACTTCTTGGAGGATGATGCCTTTACATATCTTGTCGACACCAAGGTCAAGCAACTCCAAGCACCGGGTAATGTACGCCCAGGTAGCCCCAGCCCGAATCCCATCATGGATTACGTCGAAGAAAGCGGCGCTGATGAACTTGTCAGTGTGCGTCGGCAACACACGTCCCTTCTCATCCGGGACAAGGTCCGGGCGACTAAAGAATGCAGCGGTGACGGCATGGGCAAGCATGATAGACCTGGTGCGGAGGAGGTCGACACGTTCCTCCAGAGCCGACATTTGGTCGCGAGCGCTGGCCACGAGGTCTCTGAGCTCAATCTTGCCTATGGTGTCTCGAACAGATAGGTTAGAAAAGGCATCTGTTAGTCCATCTCCCTCGTCGTTCTTGAACGACTGCTGTTGATCCTTTGTGTATGAGCCCATTCTTAGGACGTCTTCGACCATGATATTTAAGCATTGGAGTATGGTCATCTGCCGTTCAAGAACCAATTGGCCAAAGGACTGCGGCACGCAGACATTGGCCCGCACTGCGGGCGCAAATACAGCCAATGACTTCTCTTTCTCGTGCGAAAGCTTGACAGATACTCCGTACTTTTCGTCAATGAAGAAGGTGTAGCAGTCTTCGAAGGAGTCGGCGTGGCGCAGGTATGTTCTATCCATCAGGTTTACCATGTGGTGGTAGTCACCAAGTCCACCGTTGAGCCCGCAGTACTGCTGGACCAGGGTGGTCGTCGCTCTGTGTTTGAGAAGTTCGAGGAAGAAGTCGGAACCGGGCTCTGAGATGTGGCGAAGATTCCATTCTGGTATGAATTTGTAAACAGCGCCTAGGCTGACATCCAATGGGTGCTTCAGCACTTCGCCGTCTGCTGCTCCAGCTTGCAGGCAATGTTCCCTTTGGCTTTTCGAAAGCAACCTCCAAATCTCGCCCACTCTCGCACCGTGGACCTTGTACTTTCGCACAAGGTCTTGGTGGAGGTCTCCAAGTGTCTCCGGGTGTGAAAGCGTCATGTTGATCTCGGACAGGGGTTCGGTTAGCGCAAGACCAGAGCGCGACTTTGGCTGCCAATAATGGCGATTGATTCCTTGATTGAGATGAAAAGGAGATTCTGAATGGAGACAATTTCTCGTCAGGGAGAAAGCTTGGGATCTGAACACGTCACGTGCCTGGTTGTTGAGGTAGGTATATGTTAATGTGGAGGACGCGACTCCCATCTCTGCAGTAACAGGCCTTAGTCAGCCATGGAGGCTTTCCAGGAGGTCGAGTCTCAAGTGTGAAGAGTTACGGATGGCTCAATTGAGTATGCCGCAGGGAAAAGGCATAAAAACCGAATCACACGAGCAGGAGAACACACTACGCAGCACTAGTTCATCGCATTCCAATCAATCCAGGGCGGGTGCATAAGGGGCCGATCGGTTACCAGGTCCTTGGGACGGACCCCAGAACCGGTCAGCCAAGCGGAGTCCACGTGACCGTTCTGGCTGCAACCAACACCTCAAGCATCAATCCTTTGGGTTATCCATCTAAGTTAAAGAGAGAAAAGCTCCATCAAGTTCTGTTCATCCCACAAGAGCCAATACTTGTCCCCAGCCAACTGGCGATCACAGACAGAAGATGGACTGACAAATGGGTCTCAGACCCCTGAAAATATCGCGTCTTCATTCCGGCGAATAGCGGGGTAATTAATTTAGGTCCTGATGCCAATGAGCAATCGGTCTATCAGGGATTATAGCTTGAGATATTGTAACGCATAAAATTAGTGTACCTACCGTCTTGTACTAAAACCCCGTTAAGCTTAATACCATACCTCCTCTCACTGCCTTCCCCCGTAGCTATTGAAGTCATCGTGATGTAGATTCTTGAGCTATAGTGATATCGCCTTTTGATACTTAAAATGAGGCTCTCGAGACGCTAGGATTGCTAAGATGCTTCTGCGTTCTTAGCTCCTACTGCGAAATTTAGTGGCATGCATAGAATCGCTAGCTAAAGCATCCACGGTGCTATCTAGCTAGCCGTTAAGGTCTATATTAGCTATAGGCGAGGAATTTAAAAGATAAGGGGATTACTAATATAAAAATAATATTAGTAACCTAAAGAATTTAATAAGTTAGTATTAGTTAGAGGACTAAGAGATATATTTTCTTAAGAGATTATTAAAAGCTTATTACTAAGAAAAGCTAAAAATAAAAAATAGATTTACTTATAAGTTATTATTTAAGATATTTATCCCTAGCTTTTAAAAAAGGTAGCTAGATACCTAGTAGGCGCTAAAAATAATAATAATAAAGATTATATAAATTAAGACTTTTTAATATGCTTTTAAAGATATAAAATATTATTTTAAATTATATTATAAATATAAGTTTAATTTATTATTAATAAGTAAGAATAATAAAAATCTCTACCTTAAGAGATATAGTTCTTTAAGGAGTAAGATTATTATAAATAGTTTACTTATTTCTAATAATATTAATTTTAAGGAATATAATAAGATCTTCTTAGATAATAAGCCCACTAAGAAGCAGATTTACCTACCTAGAGATAGCGCTTATTAGTAAGGAAAAGCGCGAGGCAGGGCAGCGCGGATAGAGATAGTAGAGGAAGTAGTGGCTACTTATGATGCGATAGAGGAAGAAGCAGCGGATAAAGCTAAAGCTAAGGAATAAGCGGCGCCGAGAGACGACTATGCCTTCCTTATATTATTATAGGATATATAGAATAGTTAGTAATCTCTCCCTATATCGCGGGATTACTCTTATGAGGCGGGAAACTTACCTAGTCGCCGCTTAGCGGTCTTATTGCCTCCGCAGCCTTGCTAACGCGCTTAGAATTACTCTAGCTCTCGTCCTATAAGTAATATACCGCTAAATAACCCTTTTATTAATTATTATAAGAAGAGGAAGTATAATAATTATAAGGATCTCGGCGGTATACCCTAGGGGGAAATAAAAGAGATTTTAATATATTAGGAGACCTAGAGGACTTATAATATGGTTTCTTATGCCTGCCTAGTTAGCTTATAGGATATTAAGAAGGCTATTACTAATTATAAGGAGGTTATAAAGGAGAAAAAGCTCTTACTAATAATCTAAGTAATTTATTAGTTCTAGGAAGATCTAGGCAATGCTATGGTATAGAATGCGTTAGGTTTAGTTACTACGAAGGAGGCTTAGATTACGAGGAAAATTAAGCCCATAGCTAAGCCTCGTAAGTAGGCTTATAATAGTTAGTAGTATTAATATTAACCTATATAATTAGATTAGCTTAAAAGCTGCTTTTTATATATAAATTATAGTATTTTTTAATGCCTCTATACTGGCCTTAATATCTTTATTATAGCCCTTAATAACGGGCCTCGTTTTTTTTCTGCCGCCCCCGCATTCATAGTTGCAATTCCTTCCTTCTTACTCTCTGGCTTTATTAACTTTATTATTAATATTATTAATGCCCTTACGCTCTCGCTGCCTTTTAATATATTCTTTAAAGCTATATTAAGTCTATATCTACGCCGTAATATACTCTTATATATGCCTGCTAGCTTAGAAAGGTATAATAGAGTCGGTATAAGCTCTGGCCGCCTCTATAATATTACTTTCTTCTTCTATAAGCGTTTCTTTAAGTAGCTTCCTCTCCTTAGTAGGTTCTTTCCCTTTGTTTAAGATAAAGTTATATATGCCCGCCGTGGCATATATAATAAGCTGCTAACTATTAAAATCATACTTAGGAGGGCACTTATATAAGATTATAAATTTCCTCTTTTATATACTGTAAAAGACTGAAAAATAGAGGAAATATAGTCTTTAAAGACTATAGGGTAGGTAATAGAGATAGGAGGTGAATAGGCAGTGGAATCAGTCCTTATATAAAGCTAATTAGCTAGGTAAGGAATTATAAAGTAATAAGAGTGGGGCAAATAGAAGATAGGGTTAAAATAGAGAAGACCAGCTTCTAATTAGTGTTCTTATTGTTTGAATTGATTGAAGATCTTAGGAGTTATTTCTAAGAGAGGGTTTATAGCTTATATAGTAAATGGCTCGGAATCTATTAGCCCGATTCAGATAGAAGTTATACCATCGGATAGCCCTAATTCCGGGCTTTAAAACCCTATTAGTTTTACTAGTAACGGATGACTAGAAGCCGAGTTATAGCATAATAGAAGTTAAAACCTATCGGGTTTTAAACTAGGATATTTAAAACCGGATAGGAAATACCCTATAGAAGGAGACAGGTTTAATGGCGTTATCGGGCTTATAATAAAGCCCTAAGTCCGAGATTACATAACCTTCCTAAAAGGGTAATAAAATCCTAGGCTTATATCCTATAAGCTTATTTTTCTAGAATTTTATTTATAAAAGACCTTCTTATAAATAAGGTATTTTATATATACTAAAAGCCCGCTTAATTACTTACCATAGCTTAGCGTAGCTATAATTAAATACCTCCTCTTTATAGTCTAGTAGCATTCCTTAGTCTTAGAAGTCTTTGAGGTAATATATATGCCCTATAAATAGCATTAAGATATTATATCTTAAAGGAAATCCTATATTAGTAAGGTAGAAGCGCCCGCGAGGCAGTATAAGCTTCTATAGGTCTACCTATATAAGGGCGATCTAAAGTAATACGGAGTTATAAGTTAAGCCTTTTATACCTGCGAGTATATATATAAACTAGCCCTTAAGGTTAACTACGGCGAGTATATTTTAAGAGACTTAGCTCTTCCTTAACTATTACCTTCCTTACTACTTAAGGGCAATAAAGGTATATATATAAGTCCTATTTATTGCCCCTATAGCACTATTAAACTATATAGAATCGCTATCTAATTCCATATTAGGAGAGAGCTCCCTTATTATTAGCTATATTACGAAGTGGTTATATAGCTAAAGCAGCGGTCTAATAATCTCGTGGAATACCCTTAAGACTATGCTTTGGTTAATAAAGAAGATACCTGCTATATTCCTCTATATAGCGCTAAAGGTAAAGATCTAGAGGATAATTAATATCTTTTGCTCTAGATATATCTCCTAATTATCGCCGGCGATGGTATTATTTTAAAGCCACTCATAGAGGGCAAAAAATATAGCCTTTAGCATATAAAATAAGTCACTAAAGACTAGCTCTAATGCCTTAAATACCTACTTAAAATGCGCTCTCGCGAGCTATAGGTTAATAGTTTAATATATGCCCTATATAATAGGATTACTATAATCTCTTAGGTAAGGCGCCTTTTTATTTTACTCATTAAAGATAATAAGTATCCTAAATAGTCTCTCTTAATCTATGCTAATATTATCCTCGATTAGAAGCTTTACGAGAAACTCTTCCTCTATATACTTAGTATTATCTAGGCGCTCCTCGGTAGCATATAGGTATATCCTCGTATGCCTCCTCGCGCCCGCAGCGTTATCTAAGAATATCTCGGTATTATTAATATTATTAGATAGCGAGAGGGCGTTATCTAATAGCCCATAGAGGTTAGGTTTATCTATCTTCGTTGATATATATCTATGAATAGCTTTATATTGGTCTGTGGTTAGCTCACGTTAATCTATAGTTATTACCTTCCTGCGTCAGTTAGGGAAAGCGGCAGAAAGCTATTAAGATTGCTTTATACGGCAAAGAAGGCGAGCTCTGGCGCTCTGGGCTAGCGTGATATATGTGGCGATGTTTATTTTCCCCACGTATGCAATTTGGATAGCTTACACTCACACACATAGCGCCTATAGCTGATAATTTGAGCTAAGCGTGTCTTGGCATTCATCTAGGCGGAAATTAGATGTCCCAGTCATCCTCAGATGTACGATTGGCATCAGGGCCTTAGCTGGCTCCCGCGATGCCTCTCCCTCCCGTCTTCAAAGAACGCTTCCCAGGGCACTAGAGCCAGCCAAATCCCCACATCGTCACACCCGAGCTGTCTGTTGCCGAGTCTTGAAAACCGTCATGTCTAGCCCCAAGTCCGATCAAGACTCTCCAAGGTCACCTTCGAAGTCGTCGCCGAAGTCCCCGAAGTCGCCAGCCGAGGTGGTCCAATCGTCGTCCCCTGGTGATACCACGTCCCACCCGACAAACACGCAGATCCCCTTTGTACGTTGCCTCGACCCCAACTTTGACAGACCGGGGTGTTAATTAGGGTCGATCGGACAGAACCAGGATGATGCTGGAGAGGATTCCGCTTATGAGGATGATGGAAGGCGAGTTGGGCTTGCTCGTGGCGCGCACCGTTGGCTAACGTTTTGCTAGCATTGTGTCGTCAACCGCGTCTCTTTCGGAAAGCATCTTTGACTACCGCAACCTTCACGGGCGAACGTTTCAGAACTCGAAAACGACCGAATATTGGGGTCCCAACGATGATAGACAAAATAATGGCCTCGACATAGCGCACCATTTCATGGTGATGCTCAAGAACGACCGCCTGTTTGACGCGCCCGTCACTCACATGTCCAAGGTCCTCGACGTGGGCACCGGTACCGGCATCTGGGCTATCGACATGGCAGACGCGTACCCAGAGACCGAGATTATTGGCACCGACATCAGCGCCATCCAGCCCAACTGGGTGCCCCCAAACTGCGCTTTCCACATCGAAGACGCCCAGCTCGAATGGACGTTCCGCCCCGAGAGCTTCGACTTCATCCACATTCGCGCCCTCTACGGCAGCATCAGCGACTGGGGTGAACTCTATCGCCAGGCGTACGCGGCACTGGCGCCCGGTGGATGGATCGAGAATATGGAGATTAACATCCACATGTACAGCGATCTGCCCGAGATCAGGGACGACCCCGACCACATCTTTAAGCGCTGGGCCAAGGTATTCTGGGACGCTACGGACAAAATGAACAGAACGCTGCGCATCGCCATGGACGGCACCATGCGCAAGCTCATCGTCGGAGCCGGCTTCGAAAATGTTGTGGAGAAGACGTACCAAGTGCCATGCGGCGCTTGGAGCAGCGACCCAAAGATGAAGCGGATTGGGGCGTACAACCTGGCGTTTATGGACGAAAGCTTGGAGGGTTTCGCCTTGTTTATTTTGCGGGAGATAATGGGGTGGGAATACGACGAGGTGCAGATGTTTGTCATGGAGATGCGCCGGGCCATACGCGACACCAAGATTCGGCCGTATTACCTCGTGTAAGTGATGCTTTGAGCTCGTTCCTCGCTTCTTAGCTTACCCACTCCGCAGGACCAATGTTTACGGACAGAAGCCCGGGACAGCCAAGTAGTCCTTTCTCCTCTGCCCTCTTAGCGGCCTCGGAGGTATGCCCACTGTATGGGCTAGGTCTACACTACCATTCGTCTCCAAGCGTTGATTTATGATGATACTTACTTTGATTGGCTCTGGTTTTGGATATGAACGGCCCCAGACAGAATGATTTCACCCATATTGAGTATATATGTAGATTGGGGATGATATTACGGGAATGTTGATGCCCTCCTTTCACCTGAAACGATAAGAAGGAATAAACGTCATGGCAAACTGGGACTGGCGTGATCAACTTGAAGTAATACTCCGAGCGCTTGACGGTACACATATTCGGGGGCATCGATAACATAAGTAGAGTTCCATCTCAATCATTATACAATCTTGGATCCTGATAAGAATAGCCTGAATCCCTCTCTCACTAGGCTTTCACTAGGCTTTGGACATGTCGGTTCGATCCATTGCCTGCACCCACATGTCGGATATGGTAAACAGACCGAGCGAGTTTCGAGCATCCCACGGCTTCGTTGGGTTCACCAGAGCCAGATCAAAATGACGCATTAACTATTTTCAAAGTTAGATGTTAACAACAAGAAACTTTCTCTCTTTCTTACCTCAAATATAGTCTTTCCAAGCTCGAGATGGGCCACTGGCTTGCCCAGGCACTGGAACTTGCCGTGTCCAAAGACGAGCTCACTTGTGCGGATCATGGCGGCTAGCTTTTCGGGGTCTGCGTTCAACCAGCGTTCGGGTCTAAAGACTTTTGAGTCTTTGCCGTAGATTTCTTCGCTGTGGTGGATGCCATGTCCTGAGTATCCAATAGAGACACCCCCTGGTAGGAAGATGCTTTCGCCGTTGACAGTTAAAGTGTCGCCGTTGGGCGGTGTGTCACGAGAGAAGATGTTGACTGCTGGGGGCCACATTCGTAAAGCTTCGCGGATGACAGCTTGGAGATACGGCAGCTGTTTGGACTCGGAGAGTGGAATGATACCCTCGCCAACTTGACCAGACTGGACTGCGCTGTCGACTTCCTTCTGTAGCTTTGAGTATATGCGCGAGTTCGTCATGATGTAGAGGAGAGCTCCACGGATGCCCGTGGACGTGGTATCAGCACCGGCAACGAGCTGTTCAAGAGCTTCTGAGCGTAACTCGGCGCCTGATAGGCCGTGACGGATGAAGGATGCCAGCATATCAGAGCGTTTATCAGTGGGGTTCGCAGCACGCTCGTCAACACAGCGGAAGCAAGCGTTCATCATCTTTCCAAATCCTGTGTTATCCTTTGGAGAGGGCGCAATGTAGGCGCCGATGATGGGAGCATGAGCAAGCCAGCTAATGCCCAGCGCAAGAGCAACGTTTCCGGCTGCGAGACCTTCTTCGCTTGACTGGAGATATCCGTCAACGTCAGAGTCGCTGCGCAGCATGCCGAATTCTTTGCCGAAGCTGATGCTGCTTATGGCGTCGAGGGTCAAGTACTGGATCTTTTGGGCAAGGTCTACAGGGACGATGAGGTCTTGAGTTGAGAGGTACTTGGAGCGGATGAGGTCGATTAGCTCCTGAACGCGGAGGTCGATGGACTTTTCGAGTTCCAAATTCTCCCGCCCAGAGTACTAGCGATGTTAGTCGGCGCTGGATGAGTAGCCACGAAAATTAACATACCCCAGGGGCCATCTGTTTTCTTCGCTGGTCATGCTTGTCGTTGTCGGTCTGACTAAAGACGTTGTCTTTTCGATATTCGATACGACAAGCGTTATAGTACCAGTCAGACCGTTTGTAGCCGGGCTTGTTGTTGACATGCATCCAGACCTCGGGAGACGAAGTGACGAGGACAGTGGGCGCAACTCTCGCGATAGGGCCTGGAAGTGTGAGTGAGTTTCATCACATCAAGAAACAAGGCTTAGCAAGCCAAGGAAGAAATATCTCACCGTACTTGTGATTCGCCTCTTCATACCATTCATGGCAACGGTTTTGAAGCATGGCCTTGCTATGGGGCCAATCGGTGAAGCCAGTCCATCTCGGGCCACCGAACTGCTTGAGTTTATTGTAGATGACCAACTTTCGGACAATGAAGAGACCCAAGCAGCCCAACAAAAGTGGCACTAAGTTGTCTAAAAGGACTGCTACCACGGCCATTGTGGCGAGCTGCGATGAGGACTCGAAATTGCAAAGATGCAGAGGAGTGGATGCAGCGACGATCGCAGAGGAGAGATGAGTGTCTGCCCCTGGAGCAGGCTGGCCACCAGAAGCACGACGGTGACCCAAGAGGAGAAGTGGATGGAAGAAGGATTGGATTCTTCAACGACCGCGCAATGATAGAACCTTCAGCGGGCCGGCCCGTCTGATGTGGGGGATGAGCGGAATCAAGGTGGATAAATAGCCGAGATGAGGAGGGGAACTTTCAGTTCGTGCTACTGCACTGCGCCTCCGTGGCATCGATAGCACATGCGAGATATGGAATAGGCGGAGCAGGGATAATCTGCTTCTCCGTTAAATGCTTAGTTTCACGCGAGGGTAATTGGCTCCTTGGGGTTGCTAGTCTGCTTTCTTGTGCGTGGCTGGCGTCTTGACTTGGCTAGATCATCCCGAGGACTTGCTTGACCGGTTTTATACGACCTTGCTTGTGACTGGTGGTCGATCTCATGACGAACCGTTTTTCTTCGATCGGAGCCATGTCCAACATCAATCGTCCGATCGTCACATCTTGAGCGTGTCACGACAGAGGTTACAGTCTCGCGACATTCATGGCGGGGTATAATGAAGCTTTTACTAATTTCGCCGGTCCTCCGGGTTTTAAGTTATGCCTGAACTGTACTAGCCTCAATGCCATGCTTGAGCAGCTCTTTTGTTTTGGAGATGCATGACCGAGGTAGCAAGTCCACGTAGCTCTGCTCATGGTTGTTCACATTTGTGAGGCCATAGAAGATGGAGACCAACTCTTGTAGACATTGATGAAAAGACTGGTGCTTGGAAAAATTGTCGTAGAGAAATTCGGCGCAGATGAATAATGGGATGGGCATTAATGGGTGAATCTGGATATGGATGTTGGTAGGGGCCCAGACGTGACGTTTTGGAGTGGCTTACCTTGGAGAAATGTAATTCGCTCATGGCTTTTGCGAGGCTGACGATGTTTCTAATGGCAGCTACAGCGCGACTCTGGATCTCGAGATACTCAGAATTAGAATTTTTCAAGGTCGAGGAGTTGGCCGTGGACTCGGTGATGCCCTTGCAATGGTACACGACTGTGGTCTGGCCGAGAATGTTGGCAAACAACAGGAGGGGATTATGTGCCTCGGTGGGTGATGGATACCGGTCGGATAATGCTTCAAGTCTGGCTGTGAGAATATCATCTAGCCATTGGCGTTGCTGCTCCCATTCTGAGCCCAGACCTCCGTAAGCTTTTGATACTTTGTCCTGGTGATCATGCATCAGACTGCGACCGCAGATGGTGGCTAGGATGAGACATTCGTTGAATGGTGAAGATGCGCTCATACTAGACTCGGTCATTGCTTCTGATAAGAAACTGCCGAGTGCGAATTGCCCGCGCTGGAACTTGCTTTCTGGGGCCGGTAGACGAGTGCAGACCTAAAAGACTGTCAGCTCACCAGCTTCTCATAGAAAGGTGCACCTACCACATGCTCGTTCAAAGTAACAGGCCAGTCGTTCCGCACACTGAAGAGGTGATCAAGGAAGTAAGCCATCCAGAAGACACGTCGTTTTTCCTCAGTCTGAATGAATGTGTCACTTTCTGGTGGGGGAGTGAGGTTATTCTTGGCCGGCATGTCAAGCTCATGAAAACGAAAGGCTTGAACTAAGCGAAAGGCTCGACCAGCGCTCATCCATGCTTGTTGGTGATATGTACGCATCGACTCGTATATAGCAATCAGCACCCATGCTTGTACGAGCTCTGTGTCGTGACTATGGGGGTCTTTGCTCTCCAGGCTGAGAGACTCCAACACCTGCTTAGCAGTTTGGTAAAGTGATCCCGTCAGATGGGTAAATTGGGTCGCGAGAAGAGATGCTAGTGCCCATATAGCATGTTGAAGACAAAGGCGTGACGGGGTCTTGGGAGTAGTCTTGGACCAAGATAAGTATCGTCTCTGATGGAGAATGGGTATAGAGGGATGCACACGGTCGAAATAGAGTTGATCCCTGTAAAGGTCAATAAGGCCCTATAGAAGCAGCTTTTTAAGGAACTACCATACAGTTCAGCGTGCATCATGCTCGTAATCTGTGGATAATTGGAAGAGGTCAGAGACAGCATTGAAGCCGACGTCAACTCAGCCAAGTGACCAGTAAAGGCCTCGGCATTTTCAGTCGTCTCTGGCAGCCAGAACGGTATATCGTTATTCAGTGGTTCATCTGAAAGTCCTGTGGACGGTGTCGGCAATATCATGTCGTAGAAGCCTTCTGAATTAGACTCTCTTGGTTGTTCCACCTGCTGCTGTTCGGTGCTAACATGTCTCTGTAGGAGAGCCTCAAGCTCCAATACTCGATCTTTCAAGGCCTTTATGTAGCCTTTCTTTGGCCCTCGTGTACCGCGCTGCGTCGTCTGACATATCAACCCAGACTCTTGACAGACGCGGCATGCGGGCTGCTGTCCGTCACATCGCTGTTTGCGACGGCGACACTCATCGCACGCCGTACCGAGGCGCGGCAGTGTGCGAGCCGAGACTGACTGTGACATGGAATTTGGCTCGATCTGTGATTGGGATGTGAAGGTGAGAGAAATCTGACCCTCATCTGGGCTTACGAATACATGCTCGCTAGTAATCTCCGTTATGTCCGCCTGCAGGGGCACAACTCATGGTAAGATTAATAAGCTCTTTGAAGTTTACTGAAGGCCGATCGATATCCAAATGGGGAGGGAAAATGATCTACAACACGTATGGCAGTATTTCAAGCAGTGAACTTGCAATGGACCGTTCATTCCCTCCGAGACGTGACAATGAATTGGTCATGACGGGGCCTGCTGATAGACCAGACCACTTCAGAATTATAACTAAATGGAAGTAATGTCAATTTATCTTTGAAAACGATTCGCATGAAACTAGTTCCCTTCTCTTCTCTCATATCTCCCTGTCCGTCTCGCAACTTTCAAACGACGGACTTTACCCTTCTCTGGAGACGCAACAGCCATTCTCCACTCACTTCATCGGCCATGTTGGTCGGGCTGTCTTCGCGCCCGGTACGGCTGGATCTTGGGCTGGGTGAGCTTCTCACCCATTCACCGACTTTCTCCTGAGGCTCCTCAAAGATGACCTTTCCGACGACCGGGTCACTCTCTATCTTGTGTTGATCCACAAACTCCTGAGCCTCCTCTCTCGACTTGAACGACTTGTGTATCGCACCACTGTAGCCGTTTACTTGGGATTTCGTCTCTCTATTCAAACCCGTTAGTTCGAGGTCCATGCAGCTAATCTTATCAGGCAACTTACTCCCAAGTTGCGAAAACTCCCGTGGTTCTACCAATAGCGACGGCATAGAACTTCATTCTCGTTGAAGTAACTTTCTGCTGAGAGTTGGGGCGGATCGTCGAAGAAGTAAAAGGCAGTCGGGAAATTCCAAGCTGGAATAGGCTGAGGGATGAGTGTCCGATATGTGGAAGCCCGAGTGGGATGGGCTGCTGTATTTATTCATGAATCGACTTGGACCGCTGCGAAACCACCTTTCCTCTGTTAGGTGTGGTTGAGGCAGGAGGCCGGCCATTGACGTGTTGGCTTCCATTTCGGCTGACGTGCAGATGCTAGTGGCCGGCCGTCTTGGCCCACCAAGCCAATGGGACGAAGCTTGGCTACGTGGTGAAGATACCAATGGACCTATCAGGAGTTGAACCTGACCTCCATTATGTCTCTGGATTTACAGATAGCTGACTTTCGCATCTGCGTTGATACTGAACGCAATGGCGCGTTTGAGATGAGCGATTGAGTCCAAGCGAGGGATTATCTGGTACCTTGTCCAGGACAATTGATCAATGCAGTGATAATCTAACCAAATATTGCATTTCAGTGTGATTAACATGCAATAATAATCAGATCAATATCTTCGATCTTAGGTGTGCACGAGCAGCAGCTTCCGTTGGCTCATGATGGCCTTCCTTTGTTTCGGCTTGGCTCAGGGGGATCAGTTGGAGATTGGCGACGACGGTGGAGTACGTCTTACCAGCTGAAGTCTGTCAGTATTGAGTTTTATCAACAGCAGCTGCATTTTTGCCTTCCATACGCCGAGGATCAAAGGTGGCATGGAAGCCGCCGAGCCGGGCCGCCAAGGGCTTTCAACGTCGAGGCCTCCCACTCATCATCCGACTCGGACGTATCATAGCCGTTGACATTACCAGACTGGCTTGTTCCCGGGCGGGTAAATTCTCTGCAGACGATACAATGCGCCATGCCATCATGAACCCCGTCGCGCCAAATCCAGCAACGACGTCTGATAAGCTCTCGGAGATGGCAGCAATAAACGCATCAGACTTGGTTGATATTACCTCGTGGCGTCGCCCGAAGGCCTCAGTTGCGCCCACAAAGATGTCATTACCCCTCGAATTCCCTTTGTTGTTGAGTCTATGAGGCAATCTGTTCTCATCTCAACCACCAGGTTCTGGGTATAAATCCCCAGCTTTTTTTCAGTTGCTTGGACATTGTCCGCAAACCCGCATGAAAGAATCTTCTGATAACAAAACACCACCTGATTCCGCCCCCTAGATCCTCACAAAGATAATAGTTTTCACCATGGTGCTCACCCTTGGTATCGTCGCCCTCGCGTTCGCTGCATTCTGCGGGGCCAAGGACACAGCCCCATCTGAAGCCCAGAGGCTCGCCGTCATCTTTGAAAAGAGCAAGATCACCGACACTGTTCTCACGACTGTCTATGACATTGAAGATAATGACAAAAAGTTTCACTGCGCGGCTTGCAGCAACAAGCTTACCATCTCGGACCTCAAGCTCGATGTCGAGTTCAACGTTGATGACTACGGTCATGGAACTCTCCGTGTGAGCGAGTCTGAGTTCGTCATTGATGCGACCTCCAAGATCATTAGTGGTATCAGCTGTTCGACGAGCTATAGCAAGTCCCATGTTAGGGCTGAGTGCGTGCTGCCGCTCAACTCTCACCACAAGCCTCTCGGCCGTCCTTTCCGGCCTCATGACGCGGTGGATCATCTTTACCACCCTCACCGTCCTCACCACCTCGATCGCCCTCATCATCCCCATCACCCTCACTTTCGCTACAGGGTAGGACCTCAACTGAAGGATAACTTGCCAAAGTACACTGGATATGTCCCCATCCGTAAGTGTAAAGTCTTAGAAATATGAACGTAGAACTAATAATGTATCTAGACCAGCAAGTTGAGCGACCGTACCCAGTGAAGCCTGATCCCATTCCCCATCCAGTGGATGACAGCGAGGACACCCGGCCATATTCCCACCGACCAGGGTATGCATCTTCCCAACCCTAGACAAGACTGAAGCATGCTAATTGTGATGTAGACGGGGAAGTTCGGAACCGCCCAAGACGTATCCTACCATCTCTAAGAGAGGAGAAATGCCATGTGAGTGGGCTCGGCCGTGCGGGAAGGTCTAAACATGTGGGAACACAAGCCTAACCATGTGGTTCAAGGGGGAGGGTGCGAAGTGAACAAGTACGCGGACAGGAACAAGACGCTCCCCCACTGGAACTGTTGAATTGGCCGCTAATGGTTTCTTTGGAGAGGAAAGCGTTTTTGCTTCTCTGATCGGTTGGTGCACCTGGGCTTGTTGGTTGAGATGATTGGTAGCACTACTCGAGGTTAACATGACTCTCGAGTCGATACCGACGAAACAGGAATTGATTGACCTTGTCTTGACTAAATTGTTCTCTCGTTCTCTCCCTGCGTAATCTCCACAGCAATTACTCTATGGCCTGATGGAATAGGCAATAACTCCGGTCAGCCGCAGCTCAAGTGGCTTAATAGAGAGTTGTCTATCCCCTCTACATACCAAGAGGAAAGAAACGAACAAGATGTGGATGACTCAATCAAAAGTCACAGGTCACTTCTTTGTTGCCCATGAAATTAGCTGTACTCTGGAAGCGGATTGCGTCCTCAATTCTTGAGGCCTCTTGAGGCCATTAAGCTCAACATGGGACGTCAGTCAGCCTTTGGCTTGCGCCCACAAGGCAAAACCTGGTCTACTTGTTTACACTCTGACGTAAAGCCGCGGCAACCGCATCTGTCGCCCTACTTGGAACCTGTAGCCTTCAGGTAAGTGATGCAGGGCGTTGCTGACTGCCAGCCACGTCCGCGGCTGGCAATACCCAAAGTGCATGTTATCGAAAGACGAGGTTCTATGGGGTCAAGAATTTGGTGGTAATTAGTGAACTGGTAGGGCTGACAACCGAACCGAGATGCTGGCTGATCGGCGTTGATCCAGGGAGACCTGGGGTCTGGGCTGGTCTCTCGGTAGGTGCGATTCTTGGCATTCTTGGCGTGCTTCTTTGGGTTGCTCGTGAATCAGTCATTTCTCAGAAGAGAATGAATAGTCAGATCACGACTTCATGGTGGGTAAGATTCTGCGAGAGGCGTCTTGTGACGACAATTCAGTGGGCACTTTACCTGTTTGAATTCTGTGCGTGATATCTGGGGAACCTTTCAGCTTGGGTCTTTGCATGTGTGCGACTATCTGTCTCAGAACTGCAAGGCTCGCTTTTGCACTTCCAAGCGAGGCTCGTTCCTGGGAGCCTCGTTCCGAGGTGACAGCTTTTCACAAGGCTCTTCCCCAATGGACTCTCGCCTATTGTTACTCCTCTGAGAGTTTCCTTGACAAAACCCTTGGTCAGAGGCGCGGGTCTCCTCCGTGCCGCTTCCAGAGGCCCACCCGGGTTCGAGACCTGGTGAGCAAAACCCTCTCAGTTCACGCAGCTCTAGACCTTGTTTGGCTGTAGCCTGTCTGACAAGGGTAAATAAACATTCATGCTAGCCGCATAAGCTTAAACGAATTACCGGGCGTCTGAGAGGTCCTAGGCCCCAGCGCTGAGACGGGTTGTGTACCAGCTTACCATAACCGCGACAGCCCTTGGGCGGCCTAGAATCCACTGAAGGCTGCCTCGCCTAGAGAGACACTGTGCGGTCTAGTCCATAGTGCAAGGTTGACTTGGCCATGCCAAGACCTCTCCCTTCAGCCGTCTCTCACCATCCGTCAAAAAGCGGCGATGTGGCTTTCTAGTCGGCGACCTACAAGTGGCGTGGCTTGCTTTGGCTACTGGACTAGCGATAGCCTGCATCTCCGTGGCGTCCACCACAACAAAGAGGCAACCCAACCATGGCGTCGCAAAGCCCCCCGCGGCAGGTCCAGCCCTCTTGCGTTGTTCTCGTTGTGGTTTATGCCCCCGGCGAGGTTGGGAGACATGCTTTGCAAAGTATTGCAGCCCAGTGGAGCAGAGGTGAATGAATGGACAGCTGACAAGGTTGTTATTGGGCCCCAGAAGCAAACGCTGAGGCCGTCTCTCACCGATCCTTCAGCCCTAGATGCTGGAGGGACCCGCCCATTGGCATGGTGGCTGCCGTGCTACCGCTCCAAAGTTGGCACTAGGGGTGTGTTGCCTCAGCTCGCATCATGGGCCTTTCAGCTCTAAGCCTCAAAACCTCGCCTACTGAGACGACAACTCATAGGGCGGGGTTGCCGTTGCTAGGAAAAGTTGGGGAGGAGAGGTATATATAGAGACGAGGTCCAGCCCTGACTGGTGATAGGTAACAACTCCTGACAAAACATATACGGTTCGCTCTTTGATCTCTGGCAATTCCTTAAGCCATCCTCAGAACGCACAAGTCAACACCATGCGTCCCTCAAGCGGCCTTATCTTGGGCCTTCTCGCCGTCAAGGGCCTAGCCCAGACGGCAGCCGACACAGGAGCCCCAGCTCCAGATATCGTCACACGCGATGACACCGGAAGCGGAGAGACTGGCGGAGACGCTGGCGGCGACCTCCCCGCCAACACCGAACCTGAACCCGAGCCTGAGCAGCCAACACAAAGTGAGCCACTACCTGATGATACGCCGCCTGAAGTGTCGCCAACGGCTGCCGAGGAAGATCCGGAAGTGCCTTCTGGGGAACCAGAACCAGAAGTGCCCGGCGGGGCTCGTGAAGGACCCTCTGAGTCTGCTCCCGAAGTTCCTTCTGAAACTCCCTCGGAAGCTCCAGAAGTTCCGGCCGAAGCTGATCCGGAGGGGCCCGCGGAAACCCCGTCAGAAACTCCAGGTGAGCCTTCCGAGGCTCCAGCGGACCTGACGACGACAGCCGCGGAGCCTGAGACACAGGCACCTACTACCCAGGCGCCTGGTACACAGACACCTGAGGCTCGGCCGCCTGCCGATTATGATGGAACAGTTACGCTAACCCCGGCCGTTACAACACCAACAGACGATGAAAAGCCCGCCCCTACAGGATCCTCCGATGGCGAAGACACTGAGCCCACCGGTGATGCTGAGCCCGAGCCGACCGTCGAGACGGGGGATGGCGACGACGACACCCCTGAAGAAACTGGAGGATCAGGAGAGACCGAGACACCTGAAGAGACACCTCAAGAGACACCTCAAGAGACTGGAGGTTCCGATACCGAGACGCCCGAGCCTACGAATACCGAAGATGTCGAACACGAGACGGTCGGGACCACAGAAGAGCCTACTGGTGCTGCCACCAACCCCTCGTACCATAGCCCGGACGCCACGACAGGCAACGATGATGATGGTGAAGCTACTGTGACGGGCGATGACAAGCCTGAGGAGACTGATGGCAGCGAGACGACGGGGACGGACGACGATGATACCCCGGCCACCACGGGTAGCAGTGATGATGATGATGACGCCGAGGAGACCGCCGTAGCGTCGAAGACTGCTGGCGGTTCTGGAGACAAGACTTCGTTCACGACCGTTGCTACTGCTGCTGCGACAAGCAAGTCCATCGACCTTCCTCTTGATGAGGCAGAGCCTGGTGAGAACGCCAAGTTCAGCACGGTCGACGGAAAGACAGCCATGTAAGTCCTCATCCTCCTACTTCACTCTTCTATTTGACTAACAGAATTAGTGTCCTCTCCCCCAAAGCCAACTCCAAGGCCGACTGCACCATCAACGTCGAGTCACCCCTCGAGATCCCCAAGGACGACTACGTCCGCGTCGTCGCCTCGGTCAAGGTGCAGAAGCCCTCAGGCTCCAGCTCCGACAAGACCGAGGTCAACCAGGTGGTTAAGGGGTGCATCTTCAAGATGATTGTGGACGGCTCGGACGTGTACAACTCGGAGCTGCAGGAGACAGACGGCAAGTTCCAGGATCTTACTAGCAACAGCTTCCAGACGAGCAACAACAAGCCCAAGATTGACATGGTGCAGGAGTGTGGGGAGCAGCCTGTTGAGTTGACTGTCGCCCAGGCTAGGATTTCGGATATTGGGTCTGGATCTTCGGGAAGCCGGGGTGGTTCTGGTGGCAGTGGTGGCAGTGGTGGAAGCTCTGGAGATGATGAGGATGGTGATGACAAGGAAGGGGGCTCTGGTGGTTCTGGCGGTTCTGGATCAGGGTCTGGTGGCTCTGACTCCGGCTCAGATTCAGGTTCCGGTGGCTCTGGCTCTGGTTCAGGCTCCGGCTCTGGATCGGGCTCTGGCTCTGATTCCGGCTCTGGCTCCGGCAGCGACTCGGGTTCCGGTTCCGACTCTGGTTCCGGAGGCTCGGGCTCGGGCTCAGGTGATGGCGGCAGCAGCACCACTCCTGCCAACACGGCCGGCCACGGTTCCATCATCAACATGGCCCTGGTCTACGCCCTGCCCCTCGTCTTGGCTGCTCTGTTTTAATGTTGGGTTGCATACATATGATGGTTTTGGACTGGTAATCTGAGGCGCATTGTACATGCCTCCATGCATTAGTCTATACAGTATGATGATATGGCCGCGATGGCTATGATGGTTTATGGATAGGATTAATGGATATGTTGAGTTTTGCTGGATAACAAATCTTGAAGTGAACAACGAGTGAATCGAGGTAAACAGGGTGACGTCTCATTTCAACTGCCTTAACCAGGGGTCGTCAGCTGCACAATGTCTGCCCCTACGAGTCAGGGTGGAAAAGAGTGAACGTGAAAGGAATTTCCAACAGGTCTAATGCCTAAACCTACTTTCCACCCAACAAGGATCTTCCTAGTCCTAGATCTGACCGCCTGAGATCTTGCTGCCTGAAGAAACTCAGCCGACCCAGTTGCTGGGGAACAGGAGCTCAGCTGGGAGCTCCCAGCCAAGCCACCTGACGGGAGCTGGCCGCAGCTCTAAGCCGCGCTGGACACGCGTATGGCTGAAGTGGCGCCGCCTTAGTGGTGTTGAGAATAGCTCTGCCTTGGGTAGTACAGCAGACGGGAGTTGGCGTTTCAGGGAAGGTGGTGGTGGCGTGCATGGGGTGTGACGCTGAGCTTGATAGTGTAGGACAAGAACAGTCTGGGGAGTTTGGTTGGCCACGCTTCACTCGAAAATTAGGCGCGTATTCTGTCAACTTATTTCAGGGGTGTGGCGCTGCCTCGTTGAGGAACTCGCGGTGAAGCCGTCGTGAGGAGGCATTACGAGTTAGACCAGCAAGTCGATTTCCCCGATATTTACGCTTCCTAATCATTATTTGATATGAGAACCGCCTGATTAAAGTCACCTTAAATTAATAGAAACCGAATCATGCCCGAAAAGGTCCCGGCCAAGTGTTGTTTGTTTCACTTCTTGGCCTGCGCCTTGCTCAACACCATCTACGGTTGAGGATTTGTTTCTCGGCTGTTTACAGATATGGCGTCAGTTATTCTAATTTCCCGGCGAATATCACTACTCGAATCCGGCAGCCACTGTTAGGGCAGAGCCCGTGTATTTCATCACCGCCTCGTTGATCTCTGGGGTTACGGGTTCACGTATCAGTGCCCAGACGGTTCATGCAGCAAGCCCATTAACGTCTTAAACCATCATGGAGCCCTAAAGTCATTTTCTGGAGTCTCCGGTGTCGTATGAATGACTTATGATTTCCTAGGGCGCGGCAACGCGGCATAGTGAACCTTGTAAGTCAAGCCCAGACTCTTGCATATTTTAACGGCTGCTTTTAAAATCAATATTTGCATATCGCTGTCCTATCTATTATCTACCTAAGCTATTCGAATTCCTTCTGGGACAAGGCAAGCGCTTCTTCAGCCGAGGACTTGGAAAGGCTATCCCCTATGCTAAGCTCCCTCCGCCTGGTACGGACCGTACGACCAAACACGAGCCTCCCCGTCGGCAGAGGCAGTGGCGAAGATGCCTCCCCTGGGGCTAACGGCAATCGAACAAATTGTATCCCTATGGTCTCGAAGCATGAATTGTGCCATGCCTGTTTTTGGATCCCAGAACTGCAAACTACTATCCCTAGACCCGGAGAGCACCCCGTTTCCGTCAGGTGTGAATGCAACACACCAGACAATGTCTGTGTGACCTTGGAGAGTCTTGATACACTTCACTTCCTATGGGCTTTGAGTTTGAACGGGCATGCCGAGATGCCACATCTTGATAGTCTTGTCGGCGCTGGCTGAGACGAGGGTCTCGCCGTCGGGCGAGAAGGCGACCGAAAGAACAGTATTGCTGTATCCTCCAGGGCCGCCAAGACAGGTCAGAAGTAGAACTGTGCTGGCTTCCCAGACCGGTATGCTTGCGCCTTCTGATCCTGAAGCGATAAGCTGCACATCGGGTGAATAGGCGACGGATGCGATGATGTCTCCAGCGGAGAGGGTACAGGTGTTAGCCCAGGTGTCGAGATCCCACAGACAGTCCTATCACGAGCACCCGAAGCAACACTTCTTCCATCAGGAGAGAATTCTATCGAGTTGACCACTGACTCTTGGCCCTCGAGTTGGGCTAGGATTGTACTGAGTTGGGGGGAAAAGGTGCTAAGCCATTTTGGGCCATTGGGCAATTTCCTGTACGTAGAAAAAGGTCAGAGGCCAGTTGCCTTCGGCCATCAGCATCATCATCGCTTTCGTCATGGTCAACGAGAAAGGAGCAGCTTTTGGGCTCTTTCTCTGACCAAATTTTCATTGTTATCAATTGATCAATTGCCCTTACTATTTTATATTGTGTTTACCTCACCAAGAAGCGTGTGAGATCCCTATTTTGAAAATCCCCCCCGAAGGTCACGAAGCGTTCAACCTCGCTGTGGTTGGTGTGTTCTGTTTCTCCAACAAAGTACGAGATTTGATGTCTCATAACTGGGCATGTCAGTGTTTAGTCAAGTTGAAGGTGGATACAGGTAGGAAATTGACTCACGTAAACCATAAAATTCCCGGCACCCGTGGCCAGGCAGTGGTCATTAGGGCTGAAGGACACGCTGCTTATATATATATTCTGGTCCGCATGGGGAGCATTGTGATCCAAAACGCACACCTACTGACCAGTCTGTATGTCGGAAATTCGAGCTGTGGAGCAACTGCTAGTCGCTATGCACATGCCATTGTGACTGAACCTCACGCTGGCAACAACAGAGCAATGGTTACATGCGTGGATTAGATCGACGTCTACATATCGTTGCAGTTGGGGGTTAAAGACGGCAAACCAATCTTGGGCACCCTTCTGGTAGAGGGGCGGCAGGGAATCGAAGTTGATCTCGGCAAGAGAGATGTCAACGATGGCATGCCTAGCATTATGCGTAGTTGAATGGTAGGCCTCGGACGACCGACGGCTCGCTGGGGAGCCCGCATGCTGCTGCAAAGCTGGATGATGGCCTCATGCCCGCGCTCGGCGCCCAGTGGCAAGGGCGTATCACACAAATATGTCTTGTGTTTGGTCGTTGGCTCCTACCTCGAGCAGCATTCTGACGATGGCCTCGTTTCCACGAAAGGCGGCGTAATGGAGAGGCGACAACCCATCCTTATCCTTAGAGTCAATATCGGCTCCTATCTCGAGCAGTATTCTGGCGATGGCCCCGGTTCCATGAAAGGCGGCGTAATGGAGAGGCGACAATCCATCCTTATCCCTTGACTCAAAATCGGCTCCTGCATCAAGCAGCATTCTTACGATGGCATCGTTTCCTTTTTCGGCGGCATAATGTAGAGGCGACTGCTCATCCTCGTCCCTGGACTCAAAATCGGCCCCTAACTCAAGTAGAGTTTTGACGCCAGCCTCGTTTCCGTTCCAGGCGGCGCAATGTAGAGGCGACTGCCCACTCCCATCCCTGGACTCAAAATCGGCCCCCTTCTCGATGAGTCGCTCGAAGGTGACCTCATGGCCTTTCTCGGCGGCCCACGATAGAACCGTCCGGCCATCGCCGTCACAGCATTCCAATCTTGCCCCCATGGCTTCGATGATCTCATATGGCAAAGCGGGATGGCTGCCCAAGGCTTCAACAGCGGCATGTCTGACCTTCTCATCCCAGTCTTCCAATTGTTGGACCAGGACTTTCAACGATGCTACTTCTGGATCGTCGGTAACACTCCAGTGGACAAACTTGAAGTTATACCCCGCTTCCTCGCCGCTGAGTAGCTTGCAGAAGTCAGCTGGGGTCTGTCCATGGTCTCCGGCTGCGGAAAAGCCGAGACTACTTGTCTGTGACTTGGAGTCACTGAGTTTCCCTCTAGATTTTAGGTTTCCCGCTTGCACCGAGTCGTTGGTTCCTCCCACATCCTGCCCTTCTTGGGTATTGGGCAAGACGAAGAGAGCCATGTCCTCCATATGCGTGGCCAAATGTCTTTGCAACGCCTGGAACGAGAGCTCCTCTCCACACACTAGGCATTGGTCTTTCTCGCCATCCATGCCATCGTCCTGTTGGTTGCAGAGATCAAGTATCACACCTAACGGTGCCGGTGAGATGGATTCGCCATAGTGCTCCCGGACATGTGCTGGCATTTCCGCCCTGCTAGAGTATGTCTTGGGGCACTCTTTGCACACATACTTGCGCCTGTGAATCTGAAGTTCGTGATATATCCACTCATGGCGGCTGACGTATAACTTGTTGGGATTCTGGCAATGTTCGAATGTGCAGATGTATGGACGGAGATCACGGAATACATGGCGCCTATAGGTGTGGTTAGTAGGCTCTGACTAAGGCGTGATAGGACTCAACGTACTTCCACGACTGTCTATTCTGCATCTCATTAGACTCGAGCGTAGTCCCACAGTACGGACATGGAAATGTCGTTTCTCCGTCCTGCGTCTTTGGGGGGTCCGGGACAGCATTGGACCGGCCTTGGCCAACACTCGTGGGAGCGTAGACTGTCCGCGGCCGAGTGTTTGTCTTGGTATCGTGGACATCTGAGACGGCAGCTGTGGAGAAGCTCTGCTTGGACACGGTTGACTTTGGTCCTCCTGGAAGGATCTTGACACTTGCCGGCTTGAGGGTGGATGCCTGGCTTCCCGATTCCCCCTTGGTATCTGATCCTTTGATAGGAGGCTGTACCAAGGCTGGCAAGGGCCGGTCCAAGGTGGGTTTATCATGCATGGAAACATATGGGTGATTAGCCCAGTGCTGAAGCTGCTCTCGACGCCTCGTATTCGCCCTTGCAAGTCTTTGGCAGTACCACAGAATGTCACCGACATCGTCAGTTGTCAAGCTGTGTCTCTCTTGAGCAGGGGCCTCGTCCTCGCAGTTGAGGCTCTGCCCGCTCTTGGTCAAGCCGCGCCACTGTAGTACCTTTTCTATGATGTGGCTCTCATCTAACTTACTGAAGCTAACCATGAGCGGTAGTGTGACCGGCTGGTCCGATGCGGTTGTGTGTGACTTGGAATTGACAGAGCGAAGGTATTTGTCTGCTATCCTGGGGCGCCGAAGCAAGGACGACAGGTCGTATAGCGACCGAATCTGATCCGCTATTTGCTGGACGAGCAGACGGATCTTTGGCATCCTCTTAGGCCGAGGTTGGCCATCATCATCTAAATCAGGGTCAGAGTCAGTGTCCGAGTCGTCGGCACTGACGCTGCTGATTGAATCTTGATCTGACCCAATGACGGGATCGCACTTTCTCTCGGCGATAGATGTTGCTAGAACAGAGTCAGATAATGTCCCAGTCGCGTCGATCTATCTACTTGCCTTGGCGGAGGAGCCCGCTGAGTCGCATGAAAATGGCCTCAACCAAGCCTTTGAGATCATCGTCGGGCCTGAGGGTGTCATCTAGCGAGCCTCGAGCCCTCTCTGGGAGGTCTGCTCTCATCTGATCTCCCCAGATTTTGGCTCTTCCACACTGATCCGATATCTCGGAGAGATCGACCTGCTTTAGCCACACCACACGACAATTCCCATCGTGGAGGGCTAGCAGAAAATTCCGGAATAGTCGTATGCATTCACCAAACGACTCAGAAAGCGACGGCGTAGTTGCTTTGGTCGAGACGGCCTCCATGGTGGTTGAGTTGAAGAATAACCTGATGGGTAAGCGTCCTTCCCGAATCGAATGTCGTAGAATGGCCGCAACTTCTGGTCTGGAGAGAACTTTTGGCAAAAGAGGGGTTGCCAACCTATGAGAACTGTTTTGTTTTCAGCTCGAGCAGTGAAATGTCCCTTCGTCCAATCACTGTCCAACAAAAGGTGAGGCGCACACAGCCTGGTCAGAGCCTGATATGCCCAGCCGAAAGAAACGCAGCGGGGCCATCATCAATCTCCCTCACCCGTCATCCGTCTTCAGCTCACGTTAACCCGCAGCGACTCTGAGTCGTAGCGACTGTCATTTTCGCAACGCTGAGGATCTTTACAGCGTTCATGTCATGGCTGAGGTCGCAGGCCTCGTCCTTGGCGGCATTCCCATTGCCATCTGGGCATTGGAGAAGTATGCCGAGCCCTTCGAGGCTCACCAAAACTACTACATAGCCATTCAGACTCTCCACGCTGACTTGAAGATGCAGAAAAGTCAACTGGAGATAACTCTTCGCAACATTGGACTGGAAAGCCCTTCTGTGGCCGAGCTCCAGGAGTGTCTCGGTGCCAAGTTTCCCAGCATCCACCAGGACCTCGTCACCATCATCAAGGCAATGGACGAGAGGACGTCCAAGTTATTGGGGGATCTAGACATTGATATTGATGGGAAGGTGAGTATTCATGGAGCTTAGGCTACGTATTTTTTGACAAAAGGGCAAGTAAAGAGCTCAAGCTAACACACAAGTCAACTACAGCCTCAGTGGACAGATGATTCTCCAGACAGGGCTCGATGGGAGTGGCGTCGAGTAAAGCGCTCCTTCGCTACAAAAAAGAACCGATCCCTAATCGATGACCTCAGGAAATGGAATCAGGATCTGAGAAACTGTCTTGAACGGACCGAGGTATCCGCCGAAGACGACACCCGCCAAGTCCAAGCCCTGATCAAGGGATTCAACCTGAAGCATTGCGACTCAGTTCGAGCATGTCTAAAATCCTTCCACCGAGCACTAAGATCTGCTTTGCAGTGCAGCTGCTCATCGTCTCATCAAGCAGCCATCGACTTGGACTGGAATTTGGGGCCTTTACGCAGTCCGTGGATCTTTTCAGCAGGCTTGTCATATGAGACGCGTCCAGAATTGCCACACTCATGGCGGAAGTTTCACGTCACGCCAAAAGGAAACGGTCTGGTAGACTCAAAGCCAATCACTACTCGTCCTGCTAGGACTCAGACCAAGTCTTCTTCCTCTAGTCTTTTTCGCATGGTACATCGACCACCACCCCGCACTCACTCAACAACTCCTGGACCTGGTAGGCTTCAAACCAAAAACTTTTGAGTTTTACTATTTGATTGCTCATCAAAACAGTTCAAGATACGACTCCGCCGCCGCCACCAGAGCAGTTCATTGCAAATCTCTGTGGCCAAGTCCGAACACAATGCGCTCCATGGTGTATGACTGGCTGTCTCCAAGACCCAGAGGCCGACAAGAACCAGCAGTTCTCGCACTTTTTGCTTAACCAACACTCCAAAGAACTATCTAGCCTTACCAGGACAATCTCTTTGAGACACCTGCTCCTAAGCCAGAACAGACGACAAGCCCACTCTCATCTGGCTCTCTCAGCCAAGCAGCGATATGCTATTGCCACCTCGATTGCGTGGTCCGTTCTTCACCTGAGCGACAGTCCATGGCTGGGAGAAGGATGGAATCAGGACGAGATCCAGTTCTTCGTCGACGAGGGCAATGAAGGGATGCACCTTGTTTCACAATTCCCATCGAACTCGTATGCATTTCACAGGCCAGCAACTATAGATCAGCCACCCTCGTCGACAACTAGAGACTTTAGTCGTCTGATTCCCAACAAGACCATCTTTACACTTGGTGTAATTCTTATTGAGCTATGCCTCAAAACACCTTTCGAAGAGCTTCGACATGATGAATTGGAGGGACACGCCGTTTCGGCTTCAATCCTAGATCGATATAATACCGCCATCAACAGACTTGACGATGTCTACCGCGAGGCGGGCGATTCATACGGCAATGCAGTTCAGAGGTGTATCAAGTCCTCCTTCCAGGGTTCTGAACCGACAAAGAGGTTCAATATCGAACAATTCCGGATACAATTCTACAACACGGTGGTTGCGCCAGTACAAGCAACCTATAGCATGATGCCTTAAGTATAATTTGATAGATTTCTAGAGAGTATTGTATATATGGTTATTATTGATTGATGATTCATATCGTGTATAGTGCAGGGCCCAGGGGTCAGGGTTCATGGAGGTGCGGAGAGAAGATCGATGGCAAGCCCACACCTCTTTGGAATCATGAAACCAGAACGGGTTAAGTTCAAGTCGACATCCACTCGAATTCTAGGTTTAGATCCACCAGAAGATGTCTCTTGCGCCTTATATACCTTGGAGCCTAGAAGCGGAGATGTTGTTGCTGCTTGATTGGCTTCAGCTTGGAGGTGACAGCATCCTTGTGTTATGTCACTCCAACATGACCAAACGAAAAAGACAAATATTGGCTGGGCACCTGAAAATAGGAAAATAGGCCAGGTTTGTTCAGCATAAAAAGGCTATCTGTCGCAACACATTCTTCCCCGGGAGAACCCCATCCCGAGTTCAACCAGATCATCAAACCGCGGGGAATTTCGAGAATCATGCGGGCTCAAGATTTGCAGTCAGGTGTTCGTTGCGAGGCACTGGAATCAGAATGTATGTCTTCTGGTTGCTGACATGGACCGTCCTAATTCAAAGCGTTAGGCCAAGGCCCTGATCCTCAACCTGCAGCAGACGACTATCCCGACGGCGGAAAAGAAGCATGGCTCATTGTGTTTGGCTCTTGGTGTGCCATGATCCCATCCATGGGCCTGCTGAACTCTCTAGCTGTGCTTCAAGCTTGGCTGAGTGAGCACCATCTTCGTGGGATGCCCGAGTCCACCACTGGTTGGATTTTCAGCGGCTATGCCTTCTTTTTGTTCTTTTGTGGTGCTCAGATTGGTTCGCGTTGCTCTGCCATGGGTCGCCATATTCAATTACTAACCTTAGAAACAGGACCCATCTTTGACTCGCACGACATCCGATTGTTGATTGTTCCTGGCACAATAGGGATCGTCATCTCGCTGATCCTTATGAGTTTTGCTCAGGGTAAGTTGGATTCCTGTTGTGACTCTATGTAGACTAACGTAGTGTTCCTCCAGAATTCTACCAGTTCTTTCTCTCCTTTAGCGTCTTAGGGGGCATCTCAGCCTCATTCCTCTACAATCCCGCTCTATCAATCATTGGTCATTGGTTCATTAAAAGGCGAGGTCTCGCTACTGGCCTTGCCTGCACTTCTGGGGGAGTGGGCGGCGTCTGGATGCCTCTTGTGATCCTCTACCTCGCGCCTCGCATCGGATTCGGTTGGTCCATCAGAGTCATCGCTCTTATCTGCGCTGTCCATGGGTTGGTTGCCTGTGTTTTGCTACGCAAGAGGCTACCACCGAATAAGAAAGCCGGCTCCACTGTCGACTTCAAAGCGCTCAAGGATATCAACTATGCTACCATGACGCTCGGTCTGGTCCTTGTTGAGTTTGCCATTTTCATTCCCATCTCATACATATGCTCCTATGCAATTTATTCGAACTGGGGTTTCCAAGACGCCTACATGCTTAACGCTCTTCTAAATGTCGGCGCAGTTCCTGGTCGATTCCTGCCGGGTTACGTCGCAGATCGATTCGGAGTCGTCAACACCATGACGGTTATAGCCTTTGCGTGCATGGCTCTGGTATTCTGTCTATGGCTCCCAGCGCATGGAAGTCATACCATGACCATGTCGTTTACTATTCTTTACGGGTTCTGGTCAGGTGCCTCAGTGGCGTTTGCACCGGTGTGCATTGGCCAAGTTTGCAAGACTGAAGATTACGGGAAACGCAATGGCACAGCATATACCCTTTGCAGCTTCGGTACTCTTATTGGTATTCCCATCGCAGGGGCTATCCTGGGAGCTGAAGATGGGTCTTATCGAGGTCTCATTATCTTTGCCGGGCTGGCCTATGTTATCTCTTTTGCGGCCTATGTCGTTGGCCGCGGGCTTCTCAGTAGGTGGAGATTTTTCGAGATTTTCTGAATTGGAAGATGTGAGATGACAGTTCCTGTGGAAGGCTTCCCGAATTGCAGTCTGATAGCCATCTGGATGTTGTAGATGTCCGACACAGACCGAGGCCACTCTAGAATTTATCACGAACCCTTTTCTATGCGGCTACAAGAGACCCTTCGCAGTGCTTACCAAAAGCAGATAGTAATCTATATATAAACCCAGGACTCCACCAATGTTGCATGGATCATATCATTTCAAGGATGTCATAAGGCACGGCAATGGAGAATGTGACCAGCGTCGTTGGGGGCTAAAAACAAAGCTGGGGTCAAGTGGTATATAAACAATATTCCTCTCATTGACCTTGCCTGCTGCTCCGTATTATTTCCATTGCAACTTGGGTAAAACCTCTTTTAATCCAAGATGCTACCGTCTCCTCCATCTCCACTTTCCACCTCATCAGCCCATTATAAAACAGTTCCCTAGTATATGTCACCAGCTCAATCCGAGCACGGCAAGCAAACGGTGGAAGAATTTTCAAATCATAACCGAGGCGGAGTATCAACAGAGGTAACCCAGAAGCAGCCCAATGTCAACACCAGCCTCCAGGAGAATCGCCCGCGTTTTATCAAGCAGGGCCTCGATTTTATGACTATTTTGACCGACTTTGCGACAGTTGCTGCTCCCCTTGCATTATTGGGATTCGGCATTGCTTGCTGCTTCTTGATGATTCGGATGCAGATGCGTTAATTTTCGCCAGATGGCGAAATGCTGCAACCGTCGTTGGTGCTCCTCAACTCGTCATTCACGACTATATCTGACTCGCTCTCGATAGCTAGCAACTATTTTCCCCATTCTCTTTGCCTCTATGGTCGGTCGCCTTGTTTACGAACTCGCGCGATGGAGGCTTAAGAGAGGTTCGACCATGGGCACATTAGAACAACTAATGGGGAGTCGAACGGTCGGCGCTACAATTATCACTCAATTCAGCCTACGAATATTCAATCCTCTGGGCATTTCCTTGCTTCTCATCTGGTCCTTCTCCCCCTGTGTGCCCAGTCTCTCCTACGTATGCTTGGGTCACGCCTCGACCCCAAGATGGAGCCCTCGACAATCATCTACTTTGATACAAACGGCCAAACTCGTGCAGCAAGAAACTTTGGATTTCAGGCATCTGGGGTGGACACGATGACGCCTTTTGAGTCTTCTCTCCTGGATAGCTGGTATAAGGCTCTGATATTGGCACCGGAAGACTCCAAGAAGGATCCTATGGATCTCTGGAGGAACGTCAAGATCCCCTTTCTCTCCCGTGATTCCAACGCTGAGACTCATAGTGAGGGTTGGATTGAGGCGGATTCAAATTCAGACCTTGACTCATTCTCCTCCCTCGCTGGCATTGCACTCACACACGTGCCGACCGGCAATACGACTTTATCTATCGAGTCAAGCTACCTTGACCTCAACTGTTCAATAACCTAGAAGGACAGCTATTACGAAGAGGAGCTTGGCCTAACAAACCATTCTTGGACGATCAAAAGCGCGGTCGCACCACAGAGAACAGCGGGGAAGAACGGCACATGGCATGGCTACCCCATGGAAAGGGGTGAGGACGATTTGAGATCGATAACCTGGAGCATAGCCATTGACCGATTTGTGGATGCCTACTGGCTCAACAACATTACGGATAGGAAAGAGCTCTGGGATATGGGTTTTACGCCAGCCATCTTTGAACAACAGAAGGAAATCGAGGTCAAACCGACCAACATACTCTTCCAAGCCAAGTTCTCATTGAATGCCTACGCGCGCAGACTTGGCGTCCATGCCCTCTGCCAGGCACATCAGGAGTACGTCGAGTCCCGTCTTGAGTGTTCGCGCCGGAGCAGTTCGGCGAGATATGAATGCTCCGTCGTCGCGCAGCGTCCTTCACGACGGACTCACGCAAACCCTGACATCCTACACTTTTCTTTCCCCGATGTCTTTGGTTGGATTTCGCAGGATATGCCGCTAGTGAGCAACATCCTCCAGGGCGGCGGCTCGTTCCCTGACCTCTCCCTCCGCTATCTGCTCAATCCGAAACTAAACGATTTACTCGGGACGAACCACGCAGAAACCTTTGCGAACATTAAAGGCAGTGTTTTCAGTCGCAGATTTTCCCAGATCATCAACACGGACTTTCTTTTGAGTCAGCAGTTCCTCAAAAAATCAACAAGCGACACCACAGATGATGGCTACTACGAGCACAACGTCTCAACCCCGGTCGAGGTCAGCAGTTCGCTTGTCATGAAATATGATGTTGCTATGGGATGGATGGCGCTGTTTTTTGTGTCATGCATAGTACTGCTTCTATCTGGTGTTTCGGGTGTGGTGTTTACACATATGGCTGATGGACCCGAGATTCTTGGCTATGCTTCCACGGTTGTTCGAGACTCAAAGTTCATTGACATATCAAATGGGGCCGACTCTGGGGCAGTGAGTGCTGCCGAAATCACACTTGCGATGAAGAACGAGCGGGTGCGCTATGGTTTCATGGATTCGACACCTGAAGGGAAGCCCTTGCTGGGAGTTGGGCGAGAGGGAGAGACACGACCAATTAAAGACTATCTAACTTGAGGAACAACCGACAGCAAGAGCTATTAGGTTTATATGATTCTTTGCTCTCAATATGCCACAAGCTCTTACGAAATATTTGATCCATTCCTGTGGAGGCCGGAGAATCTCATACCACCTCATATGTATCCCTCGTCCACCATCGAAAAAGGCGAAAAACAGCATCAATCCCAAGTGGGAATAGTATCCACAGACACAAGATTTCTGATGATTGCGTTGGACAGAACAAGTCCCCTGCCAGTTTCAGATAACTGACAAAGAAGATCCAACTCCCGATATGAGAAACAATAGACATGATGAGCATTAGCCAGTAAACAACCCAGAATTTGGAGCTTGTCGTCGAGATATACCTTCCCCAGAAAGGCTCCCAAACCAACTTCTGTAACAACGTGTTAGACTCAGAATCTCTCTTAGTCTTGCGGATGGCCATGATTGACCGGGCAATGATCTCGAGGGCGGCGATGAACATAAGGAATGCCAAGACGAAGGTGATGCTGATACAGCAAAACATCCAGAACAAAACGCCTGATAGGATGTGGTTTTTGTTCTTTCGTCCCCCGCAGCAGCCGGATGCTCTCAGCACAACAACCCAGGACGCCAGCATAGAAACAAGGAGGAAGAAGACAGACGGAGCAAGCATCATCATTGAGCCCACAGATAATATCTTCAACTGTCCGACTGGAGCCAACGGGTTGGTTGGCGTTGTGATGTGCCCCCAGTAAAATGTGTAGATGTATCCGCCACCGAGAAATGAGAGCCACAAGTCGAACCCCAGCACCGCAACAGCGTCTCGTGACCAGCGAGAGGACAAGCCCATGAGTCCATCGATCACGGCGGTGCGAGGGCGAATGGCGAAGAAGAGAAGTTCGAGGACGATATCGCCTTGGTAACCAGACTTTTCGAGAAGATGGACCGTTAGGTAGGCAGTGACTAGAGTCTTGAGTATGACCTGGAGGGCGGAGGTAGCGTCAAGAACCCAAAGTCTTTTTTCAACCATTTCAACTTGTTGGTATATTGGGGGCTGCTTTTGTTGCATCATGGCGTGATTCGGGTCGGCTGCGTGGCCGTACCCAGGTTGGAATTGGTAATTGTATGGATTGTAGGATGGATGAACTTGTGGAGTATAACCGTAGGGGTGCTGAAGGTCAGGCTGGTCAGGGGGTCTCATGTCGTGCATCACCATTCCACTACGGGTTTCCCCCTGATCTTCTCGTGGCCTCTTGACGATCATACGCGGGGGACTGGAGATGATTACCGACAGTGCCACACCTGCAATGTGTAGAAGAATGGTTCCGACCTGGGTCCAGATCCAAGTACTCGGTTTCCTACACTTGCGGGCTCCTGTATAGGTGTGAAGCTTGGGGAGCCAATCAACTCGGACAGCGGTCTCGACGACGCATGCTTCCACTTCGTCTAGTTCCTTCTGGATCGTACAACGCACGTACTGGATTGCTCTATGCAATAGATTAGAAAAGCGAGACCCCTACGAGAAAAAGATGGGGTTGCAGTCGGTCGTTCGTGGGTACGTACGCTTCTGTTTTGCACGTCGTGATGGTAACGGGACTGTCTTTCGGAACGGTACGGTTGGGGCACATGGAATCTCCGATTAAGCATGTCTTGTCGAGTATCTGCAGAGAGCATCTCGTTAATACAATACGACCGGAAAGACCTGGGTTAAGACGGACCGGCAGAAATTCAGGAAATTGGCAGTTCGGGCGAGAGTCGATCGATATTGGTGTTACATTGTATGCATCGAATTCGCTTCTAGACCAGATGGTTAGCAAGGAATACACTTCCACTATACTTTGCCTCAGAATCTCCGAGCCATCAGATAGTGGTAGTCAATACTGATAATAGAGAGGACGTGGCACCAACAATTTCTGCGAACACGTCGCTGTCTGGTTCGCAGCCTTCAGTCTCTGAGCGGGCGTGACAGAGGCCACAGGACATGTCTCAAGTGCGGATATGTATGGCTCACATGACCGCCCGATGTTCTGTGACAGGAAGTGTATAGTTAGCCGGTGCGTAATCTGGTACTCGGGATGTGGAAATGGTCGAACCTCATACAACGCTGCAGTCGAAGAGCTGCAGTTTCCCGGCTGTAGTGCCAAGAGGGCCATTTTTTACACCCAAATTGAAGCGTAAAGACATGGGAATGGAAGCAGGTAATGATGAGTAGGGCAGCATGTTGACAAGTAATCTATTACATCGAGTCCTAGAAGAGGTCTGAGTATGGATTTTGACGAGAGCTGAAATGCGTGTGGTGATATTCTTATAATATGATCTGACTTTCTGTAGCGTGAGATCTCCTATTCGAAGAATTATGACTCGAGAAGGGCCAGCTTCTCATGAGGCTGCTTTAGCTGAACTTGGCTTTGGTGTTGTCTGCCCATCCTCGTATGACTACCACTCCCATGGCACAGAATCTACAAGCCACGGCGCAAGGCTGAATAAATGTGGCAACCAATATTTCAAGCCAAACAATTTCGCTAGCCAATTGCATTTGTCTGTTTGGCGAATCCTGCCACTGACCTTGAAACCACGGTGGTGGGCTTTGTTGCTTTACTAAGGGGGGTGGGCAGAGGCAGTCTGGGTAACGAACCACGGTCTACACAGGCGAGAACTGGATCTGGTTGAAGGATTATTTCAGGCCAGTAAAGCTCGCGATTATCAGGCATGGCGACATCAAGAAGTCAGTCGTTGGGGATATGAATGACAGCCACCAGCGCAGGGATATTGGCTTCAAAGCACAGCCTGGTAACTTGCAAGACGTCTCTCGGCAGAGCTCATCCCTTGGTCTTTTAAAACCGTTCCGGCTTTGTTTGGAGCCCGAAGTCCGCCGAGTAGGTTCGGCTATTGTGCAGGAACTCCAAGCATGAATTAATTAATTACCTACGCTCTATTTTCTGCCTTGGGGCAAGGCTTGGCGAGTTGAATCCCGCTTAGTAATCGGTCGTATCAGTGCCGCCATTGGCCTCTTGCGATCTGACAGAATGGCGCAGACTAGATCAGCCGGAGTCTGATGAAAGGCGATCGATGGATCTTTGGAAAGCCGGGTCTTGATTGTCTGGCCGGCTCCGCTTCACTTCACGGGCGGCGGATAATGCCGTCTTCTTTGAATGATTTCCCGGAGCAACGGGCTTGAGATGAATCCGACAACTAACTTAACGCGCGTCGACAGTCACCAGCATGTGCCGTGGACAACTGGGCTACAGGCAATCACCAAACAACATAAGTATGGCTGATGGCCCGACGGTTTGAACAGAATAACCATCCGGCATCGGTTTTCAGAGCCTCTTCCTCGCCTTACACACATTCACATCCAATAGCTTTTGCCCCTCGAGCGTCAACGTCCCGACGATGGCCTCACTAATGGTCCAACTTGTCACTTTTATGTGGTGGACCTCAGCGGTCGCATTCGGCTACAGTTTTCGACCCGACAACCATGACACTTGGAAGAATGTATGTGGGCTATTTCTTTAGACTTACTCTCTTGGCTCTTTGCCCTTCTTTATAAGATCGAGAAACACTGACCTCATTTAAAGAACCGGATCCCATCCCAAATCAATCTATCTCAAGACCAGAACAGCGGATCTTACTGGAGCAGCACCTTTGTCACCACCACCACCGGGCGGCAGTTCCTCCTCATCCATCACCAGTTCAGCACCTTTTGCAAGTCTTCAGTCCTAGACCTCAAGACTCTCAAGTATTTGAAGAATGTGCAACATTGTGAAGTCAACAGCGTATCCAAGACGGTGCTCTCGGACTCTTTGAGCATTCAGTTCCCAGACTTTTCGTTTGATGGCGCTGCTCCCGACAAGATCTCTCAGATGCAGCTTTCTGCCACGGCACCCGAATACTCATTCAACTTGACTGTCGAGGGCAGAACGTCCAAGGTTCTGTTGAACGGGGGCAATGGTGTGATTGCCTGGGGACCGAACTACACCACTTGCTCCCACTGGTCAATTCCCGCCGCTCGCACCTCGGGAACATTGCAACTCGGCGCTGGGAAGGCATTGAAACTTGACCCGTCAAAGTCGCTTACCTGGTACGATCACCAGATCATAAAGGGTCCTCCGGATGCCTTTACCTTTTTCGAGGTTCACTTCCCCGATCCCAACATAAGGGTGAGCGTCTGGGCGTACGATTGGCCCGAATCTTCGGACGAGTGGAGATTTGCCACGGTACGACTTGGTGAGGAGACGACCATGGTGCTGCCTTTTACACTGGAAGAGCACTGGGAAGATTCGTGGTGGTCGTCTACATCAAATCGAACATACCCTCAAAGCTGGACGCTGAGATTCGATAACGGAGACTATTTGCGGATTAAATCTGTACTCGGGGACCAAGAAATCCAACCAAACACCTGGACCGGTTTCGTTCAGGTTGAAAGGAGCAGGTTTTTGGGTCAGACTACAGGTTATGGAGTTGGCGATTTGGTCTTTATTTGATAGCTGGTCGTTCAAGCTCTCCCAGCGCCGTCAGGAAGATAAAGATGTATATATAATACGAACCTTGGCACAGAGGAACATTATCAGGCACCGATTGCAGTGATAGTTCAACAAGAGTTCCTGTGTCACATGTTTGCCTAATCATGTGTTGTTGCTGATTTGATACTTGACCGAAGAAGTCATCCTCTGGACCAATACACACAATCCCACATCACCGGCTCATCTGGGCGGCATGCGGGCCAAATTAAGTACCGCCCTTTGATCAGTAAAGCATTTCCAGTGGTTCCATGAGCTTGGGCGGCCGCTCAACGGCTGATAGGTTTAAAACACGAGGTAAAAATAAGCCTCAGATCCACCCATATTGTGTCGAAGAACTAATTAGAATGCTCTGATCGACGCCCAGTGCTCTTCGGGCGTAAGGCTGACGTTACTTGGCGTTGAATAAAACCGTTCAGGACCGGCAGTTGAATCCTTCGATTGCTTACTCTATCCCGATGATCCCTGCGTTCCTCAACCTCGTGGGTTGAATTCTAACCCTTGATTCGCTCCACATGTCAACACTCGTGTTTCATCGTGGACTGACTGTTGTGCCGCAGCATCAGCCTCCGTGTCGATGCGCCGGCATCGTCTGTGCCTGCATGAGTTGGTGTGATTTCGGTCGCTTTAAACAGCTTAGGACTCATGTTACCTCGATTCAAGCTTCCGTTTTGGGCATCATGGCGGCCGACTGGCATGCCTCCGGGCTCTCCGCCATCGAGGTCGAAACATCGTTAACGTTGGCAATTGGGCAGTATTGCTTGAAGGTATATATATCTGGCCCATCTTGAACATTCTGAGCTTCCTGGATCTGTATGCGCTTCGTCCGATACTCTCATTCCCTGGTTGATTACTTCTGCTCCTTCTTCCATTCATTCATTTCCTCATGGTCAGGCTTTCACTCTTTTCGGCCGCTTCAGGCCTATTCCTGTCTTCCTTCTCATCTGCCAGCCCAGTCTCCGTGGTCCCGGAGAGCAAGACCACCTCTGACCTCGTCAAGAGGCGCTGCGGCTTCGAGACCTGGGACTCGACCAACATCAACAACTGGTTCGAGGCCGGCACTGATGCTTGGTTTGAAGCATGGTGGCTCAGGTATCTTGGCGGCAATGGGCCTGACACCTCAGCTGTGATCCCCAATGGCTGGCCCAATAACTTTGTAAGCATTGATCACAATGTTAGCAGGATAAGCATACTAATTTCCAAAGGTCAATCTTTTCGGCAGAATGTACTTGGATGGCGTAAGTTCGTTTTCCGAAACATGAAGTAAGGATGAACTGACACTTGCACCTGTAGAAGGAGTTTTATAAGTGTGCCAAGCCCAATGACCAGTGCTTTGGTGATATCTTCTGTGAAGGTATGTTGAAGATGCCTTTTTGGTTACTCGGCACGTATCTAACCCGTCATAGATATCAAGTGCTCTGGTGACTGGGGCGAGGAATGCGGCGATCACGACAAGCAGCGCCCTGTCTACATGGTTCTCCAGTCTATCCAAGGTTTTCAGTCTTATTTCAGAGACTTCATCGTATGCTTCCCTAATATTTTTTTGTAGAAGGAGCAGCAGAATCCAAGGGCTAACCGATTTCAATTACAGGAAGTTCTCGATGAGACCCAGATGAACCTTCAGGGTATGTCGGCTTACCTCGTCTCCAACTTCTTCCCTCCTATTGAGAAGAGCTTCGAATTCTTCCTCCGTGTATGTATCCCGTCGCCCCCACATAACCAATTTCAAGGCTAACACAGCAAGGAACTCCTCGTCGGCATGGGAACTGCTTTCTCCATCGGCGGCTCATACCTCAAGCTCAACAACTGGGTCAAGTCCAACGACTTTGCCAAGGAGTCCTCGTCCGCTTTCGGTGCTTTGCTCAATGGCATTGGAACGGGTTACCGTGAGGTTGTGCAGTATCCTGCTGATCAGAAGTTTTCCGACTTTGCGGACCTTGGTGTTTTCATGACCAATGTGTTTGAGCAGACTCGAACTGCCCTTAATGATATGCAGGAGAACCTTGCTATTGGAAACTACTGGGGTGGCAACCGATTCTTGTACGTCTGGTTCAATCACACTGTTGAAACTGGCTAACTAGTATAGCAACTATGCTTCTGGCGGAGCTTTCCTTCCTGGTCCTGGTCAAGAGTTTAGTAGCGAACCATCCGATTCGCAACTGGCGACACTTCGTAAATATCTCCAGAAGCAGTTCAATGCCCGGGCCATCAACTATATCTGGCGCCAACAAAAGATCTTCATTACGTACACCACTGATGTCGATGGCTCGTGCGAACAGGACAAGCAGGGCCCCCAGGACATGAAGTACTGCCGTGAGGGTGACCCCGGTGTGTACTATCTGTACTGGTGGCACGAGGCGTCTGTTGGTCTTGGTTCTACTACTGGCCTCAACACTTTTGATACTGGAAAGATGGATCACCCGACTGGTTGGGATAAGCTCGCTGCTGGTTGGATCGAGCAGGGTTACCAGCTATCTCTCAACGACGTGTTCGAGGCTTCCATCGCAGCGTATCAGGCTCATCGCTTCGACTACGAAGGCGAAAACTCTGTCAAGCGAGCTCAAGAGGCAGTCACTGACGGCTGGGCAAACCCCTGGGACCGCGGAACCAGCTGGGAGGGTACTTTCACCATCCCCGTCTGCGACACTGGCGACGTCAGCTACAATGTTCAGCTGGGTGAGCGCATCATGCCTTGCAACTGTGGCGGTGGCAACGAAGTCGATGCATGGAAGAAGGCTGCCAAGTTTGACGGCTACCAGACCTATGACCAGCAGTGCACCGAGGGCAAGCAGGCTGAGAGGAAGCAAGATCGCCGTGGAGGTAAAGGCAACCAGGAATCTGACACTCCTGCTCTTCCCTCCGAGGTCAACGAGATCCAGTGCCTCACGTCTGATGGCGTCAACAAGGACATGGTCTCACAGGTCACATATTGTTCTGCAGCCATTGCCAGCCTCGGCACAGACCGCGACAGGGAAATCTGCAGCACAGATTGCCAGGATGGAGGAAAAGGACAGAACAGCGTTTGGTGCCGCATCGCTCTCGACGACAGCAACATCCACTTTTGCGCTCTGACCATCGCTTCCAAGGATGCTGAGCATGGAGGTCCTGGATATGGCTGTCTGACTGTTGGAAACGCCCAGGACTTTTATGCCAATGCTGTGGCTGTTACTGAGGACGGGGGTAAGGGATGTCACCCTGTTGGGACGCCGGATTTTGCTGCTACGTTTGTTACTCCCGATGGAATGAACAGATGGTGCTTGAGCGATTATGAGCATGCCAACTACTGCACTATCTAGTTGAGGTGTGCTGGCGTGGATGGGATGATGGCTACGGTTTACATTCAACTTCTCATGTTTATACTATCACGTTGATACTACACACTTTACCTTTGTTTATTCACGTGTTTTTCTTTTGAATTGACTCACTCATTGACCCAGTTCTGCGCACCCTTTTCTTCATGATATGATTGACCTACTACTCACATGTGAGATAAAACACCCTTTGTCTCTTCAGCATCCCCTCGTGAAAGCCTCGGGAAGAACAATTCTTTTCACGTGTAGTCGCCCATGGTGGCAACCTCGACCGGGTATAACCGAGGCTGAGCGTCCAACAGGCAATGATTGCTCAATGCGTTACTGGAATCGGTTAAGCCGATGCGGGAAACATCTCTCGATCTCTTGGAATTTACGATAAAAATGCGGGGTGCATGCATGATGGGATGTCTCCTCCTTAATCAAGTTAGTCGACTTCTTGGGTTTACTGACGACGTATATAGCTCTGTGGCTGCTTGTGCCTGGAACTAACTCCAACCCAACTCTAGCAACCTTGGCTAACAGACATCATGGCTCATCTCTGGCATGATATCGTGACTAGGCATAGCCCTTTCATGATAGAACTTGTCGGTTCCCTTGCAGTTCAGGTCGTCTTTTGGTGGATTCCATCTGCCATCTTCCTTTCTCTTGACTATCTCACTCCAACCTTTGCCGCCAAACACAAGATCCAACCTGCCCCTAAACAGCCGACGACGGCCGAAGTTTACGATGCCATCATCATATCTCTTCGAAACCAGATCATCGTCACTACCATTCAACTAGGCCTAGCCGCCGCTGCAGCCTCTCAAAATAAACCCTCCCCGTTTAAAATTACGACATCGCTCCCCACTGCAGAGTCATTCATCAAAGACCTTGCACTATGCATCGTGGCCCGTGAGGTCCTATTCTATTATTCACACCGACTCCTGCACGTCCCGTACCTTTATCGTCGTATCCACAAGGTGCACCACAAATTTACGGCCCCGGTCTCGTTTGCGTCACAGTATGCGCATCCCATTGAGCACATTGTGGCGAATACTCTTCCTATTGCGTTGCCGCCCGTCGTACTAGGAACGCATATCATTACGATGTGGGTGTTTCTTGCTTGGCAGTTGTTGGAGACGGCGACTGTTCATAGTGGGTTCGACTTTTTTGGAGGAGCCGCTCGTCGACATGATCGTCATCATGAGCGGTTTGATGTGCATTTTGGGGGATTGCCTTGGTTGGATTGGGCTCATGGTACGGACGAGAGCAAGAGAAAGAAGGTATCGTGATTGTGTGATCGGAAAGATCAAAATGGCATCTCCCATTCGTCGGATTTAGCCGGTTAAGGAAGTGGACGACTATCGAAGGTGAAATGTACGCCTCGTCGTTGTCAAATACAATTCACTCGTTGAATACACTAAGCAGAAAATGTACCTGGCTGTTGTCATCCTAAACACGCAAATTGAACAGATAATTGAGGATTGGTTTGATATTAAAATCGATATTCTATCGCATATCTCATCAGAACATAATCAGGTTCTCGTGAAAATTATCTACTGAACATGGGTATACTCGAAAATCTCCTTGATCTCCTTGGCAGGAAGCTCCTTGGCCAGAGCCAACTGAAGCTGAATGCGAGCTTTGGCAGGGTTGAGGTATCCAGCGTTGATACCGTAGTCCTGGCCAGACACGAAACCCCAAGCGGTTCGGCGGCTCACAACAACGGGGACCTTGGTCTTCTTGACAACCTCCTCGAGAGCCTCCTTGGCCTTGGTAGGCCAGCCGCCAGCACCGACGCCGGCAACGACAATACCCTTAGCACCACCCTCAACGGCGGCCTCGAAAAGCTCGGGGTCAACCTCCTGCTGGCCGTAGAGCACGTCAACCTTGGGAAGAGGCTCAGAGGCAGAGATGGAGCTGATGTTGAAGTAGTGGTGACCCAGAGGTCGGACGGGAGGGTACCAGAAAACAGGCTGGATGTTCTCAAAGGCGCCCAGGTAACCCTGCTCCTCAGCCTTGAAGGTGTCGAGAGAGTTGGCGTTGGTCTTGATGGTGTACCGAGCAGAGGCGATTCGGTCGTTGAGGGTGATGAGAGTTCCTCGCTTCTTGGCGCTGTCGCTGGCGGCGAGCTTGACTGCGGACAGCAGGTTGATGGGGCCGTCGGCGCTGATGGCCGTGGCAGGGCGCATGGAGCCGACGACAACGACGGGCTTGTCGCTTTGGACCGTCAGGTCGAGGAAGAAGGAGGACTCCTCGAGAGTATCGGTTCCATGGGTAACGACAACACCTTGGGTGTAAGGGCTATCCAGCTGAGCCTGAATCTGGTGGGTCAGGTTGGTGAGGATAGTCGAGGTGATGTCGGAGCTGTCAACGTTGGCGATTTGCACGCCACGAACGTTGGAGATGTTGCACAGCTCAGGAACAGCGTCGATCAGGACCTTGATGCCCAGAGCTCCGGCTTGGTAACCAGTGGTCTGGTCAGCCGAGCCAGCCGAACCGGCAATGGTACCACCAGTAGCAAAGATGGTGATGTTGGGCAGGCTGGCGTTGAAGCACTGGAAGTCGCTCACAGCTCGGGGAGCCAGGTGGGGGATCTCTGGCACGGGTGAGCCCAGGGCAGTAGCTGCCAGGGCGCCCAGGGAGAGCAAGGATGTGAAGGACGACATGGTTCTTGGCTTGAAAAGTCTCCGGGTGTGATTGAGCTTGGATGACCCTTGTGGAAGCTGGAGAGGAACCGACAGTGAGATCAATTGGAATGGGGAACAGACCTCATCTTAAATAGACGGGAACTCTGACGTACGGGAAGCCTAGTCCGATCCTACGACGGACATCCCACCTATTTGGTTTTTGATTTGATAACAAACAAGGTGTATCGGGCCGGTGGTATAGCATCACATCGTCAAGGAACAAGAGCAACAAGGTAGAACCAACAGGCCAAGGTTCCAGGGCGAAGGCCGAATCGGAACTCCTGCTTTAGCGGCCGAAGCGAGACTGACTCTGGCCCGCGTGCTGCAAGCGCAAGGCCGGATGCCTAGTTGCGTACTGCAGAGCGCCGATCCGCAGCCCGGTCAATGGTTCGACCGAGCTTCTAGTGTGGAATCCTTACAGTGTTCCTAATCCCCACCCTTGCATTGCGTGCTGCGAGATTACGGCACGGATTCACCGTTCTCAACTGTCGCTGTCCATCCATCTCAGGGGAAATGTCGTCGATATGGCGTGCCTCTGCGGCGCAAGCGAGATGCTCGATTGCGATGCCTTGAACCCCAGTTCGAACCCCCTCGATATCTGATTGCGCCAAGGACTGGGGATCCCCGGGCTTCCTTTTCTAGACTAGGACGAATCAACAAACCGCTGATAAAGGGAGGCCGCGGAGTCGTATCCTTACCCCAACCACCTCTTGGCAGGCACTGCGGCAATTCCTTGGACTTTTTTTTTGTTACCTTTTTGTTACCTCACCTTATGGAGAGAGGCTGGCCGATCTTGCAAAGCCAATCTCTCCTCTCCACGCCCTTGGTTGACGAGAACGTGCCCACCCCCGCTAAAACCCTATCTGAGGGGGTTATCATTACACAAGAGCTTTGTCCTTGTGATAATCTGTGCTCCGCTTAAAGCTGACTCGGATGCCCCGGGGCGAGTCAGAGTGCCGAGAGAGGAACGTGTGCGGACCAACGACATCGGCCTTTAACGTTATAGGGAAAGAAGCCGATCACGACACGACTCGGTGTTGGTTGCGCAGCGAACCCCCCCGGGATCTGAGCATAAGTTCATAAATTCTAGAATTGCGCGTCGAAACTCTATTCCGAGATCTGCTTAGCGGACTGGGGAACCCTTGTCAGGGATGTGGTCCGTCTGTCACCTTGAGAGATTAGCAGATGTGGGTTATCACGAACTTTGAGGTGATTTTCTGTCGCTACGTAATAGAGACTTGAGGCTCGTCGAGTTATCGCACGTGGTCAAGAACGTTGAACCTTCGGCTTCAAAAAATGAGCCGAGATAATCGATTCTAAGCCGTGGGTTCCGGATACGTTATCTTAAGTGAGTTGCTATTACCATTGCTTTTGGCCAATGCCTCGTTGCCGTTTCCCCAGAGACTGCCAGCCAGTGCCACAAGTCGCAACCGATATATCAGGATCTGGTGATCTCACCTTTGATCTTCAATTCGCGAAATGCATCCTGGATAAAATTGACGCGTCATTGGCGCACCGTCTCAACCTAAAGACGATCGCAATTTACCCTCTCTCGGGTTCTCCCGACAGCTGAGACAGCGATCGGCACGGCTGCGAGATGTGCTCTGCCGTCGATAAAATTCCTAGACGCCCGATCTTGTGGCAGTTTCGGCCAACTGCTCAGATATATTTCCACTGAGTAAGATAGAAGCAATCCTATTTGCCGAGTTTCAAACTCATCTGAACACGATCTCATCTTGAAATGGGCGACATTCCACGAGAGAAAACGAGCCTTGAAAGCCGCTGTTCACATTGAGTCCACGATTCTCTGCATCTAGTTCGAATCGATGAGTTTGGCCTTGATAACTCCGCTCATGACTTCCACTGCAGTTCCACTAAGGTGAACAGTCTTCACCTCGCGCTGCCCTGAAGGCAGCACCTCCACCTCGACATCCACCACGATGAGACTCTCCCGACCCATCTCAACGCCCTGTGTGATCTCAACTCTGACAGAGTCGGCAGACAAGATATGCAAGGTTAGGTAACAAGACAGGGCACATGCGGCGCTACCTGTAGCTGGATCCTCCATTGCGCGCTTCACGAGTCTCGTCCTGACCTTCTGAACAAACGTCTTTCCATCAGGTGCCGTTTCGTGTCCCGTGAGTACGAAGTAGTAGCGCCTCGAGTCAAAGTCAGTACGCCATCCTTCGTCTTGCAGATCCCCGGACAGATATCCCATGGCTCCGATTCTGGCAGCCCCAAGAAGGTCCAACGACGGCAGCTGGACAAGAGCAAACGTCATGCCCTTGACAATACTGAAAAGACGGGCGCCTTCCTCAGCCGCAGCAAGCTGAGCGAGTTTCTCATCCGAGCCGGTATACTCGGCTCGGCTCAGCTGTTGCTGGTGAAGCCGGACGTTGTGAGGGATTGCAGCGCGTGCAGAATCATCCTGTCCGAACTTACACTCGATTCTCCCTGCTTTGGCGATGATAGTCTGTACGCCCTGAGATCTGAGAAAAACCGCTGTGCCGATAGTTGGGTGACCGGCAAAGGGCAGTTCGCGATCAGGAGTAAAGATGTTAATGACTCTCTCTGATGATGCCGAGGAAGCGTTGACATCGTGAACAAAGACCGTCTCTGAGAGATTGAACTCTCGGGCGATGGCTTGTTTCTGGGCTTGCGTGAGGGGAGGTCGCTGACTTGGTGGTGGAATGGTCACGACGGCCAGCGGATTGCCTCGGAATGGCGTATTTGTGAAGACATCGAGAGTCGTGAAGGGCAAGTCCATTTTGCTAGTAATAATGAGGGATGTTGGAGAGGAGAAGGAAGAAAGAGGGGAGGATGAGGGATATCATGCTGGTTGCATTATCTTGCATCCATTATTAAGCCTCAAATGAGTCAGAGCCGATGTCCGGCAGCAACCATTAGGATATGCATACAAGGTGACTCGAATATGCCGGGAGTTTTGACTCATGAAAGATACAAACATTCCTATCAGACTGTATTTCTGTTCAATACGGCCAATCCGGCTTCCTTCTTGACACGACTCCTTCGCACACTCAAGCACATACGACCATAGCTCGTAGAAAATACGGGGTCCCGTCCGCTCCCCCAGAGTCAAGCTGCGAAGCGCTGGATTAGTAGTTGGGTCGGTGACGACCAGCGAATCCCCGGTGTTGTATGTCTTTTTGTCATCTTTTTGGCTGTTCGTAAAAGGATCAAGGAAGGGTAGCTATGTATGATATGGTTTCAATGAAAAGGTGGTGTTCCTAAGGAGTGCTCCTCTTTTCAGTATCTCTATACTACCCAACTATTCTTATTTCTCAATGACGTCTCCGTCGTACACCAGATCAAAGAACACTCTAATAAAACACATAATAGCATTAAACCTCAATGCTATAAACTAGTCAAGTATCAAGATAGCTACTAGCTCTGGTAGCTTGTGAAGAGCTGTCACAAGTAGGAAAGGCAAAACAATCAGGAAAGCAACCAGGCAAAAAAGGTTTGCCACGGCCACTAACAACCCCTTACCGGTGGCCTTCATGCAACGCTTAGCTTTGCCTCCATATCGCCGAAGGCGGTCCTTCATTCGCTTCCCGAAAGAAGGAGGTTTGTTGGGGTTACAAACAGTGGTCGGCATGGTTGCTTGGAGAAGAGCGAGTTTTGACGGGGTGTTGAGTGTAATGTAGGTTGGCTAAGAGTGAGGCTGAGGTTATCGTCGAGTGCGTGGAATATGATGTTTCGTGGTAAATAGTGGATGTTGGAAGTTTGTTGTTGAATATGCTGTTGCTTGAAGAATAGCGAGTCTCGAAGGGCTGTTGCTGAGTGTGTTGATGATAATGCAAGTATAGGACGAGCCACGAGCCGCTGCTTTTATGCTCAAAGTAGCAAGAGGCTGTGCCTAATTTGGTCCATAGAACAGCATCTTGCTTCTTTATTACCTTCTTTGTCTCGAGGTGTTGTCTTGTCGACCTTAAAGCCTCTTTGATCCTGGCTGGCGTGGGTGTGCGCTCTGTAGGCACGCCACTCAATTGCTCTTACTAGCCAAAGATGGGCTTCAAGCATGCCAATCAATGGCAAGCAAAGATCACAGGGATCTTCATTATTCGGTCGTTTATATTTTGAGCTCGCTGCCGTAATTGACCTAGGGTATTGGAAGCTGCTGTTAAGAATAGCCTCTTAGGTTATGCGGCATTGAGGTTTCATCCGTTAAGAACTGTCTTCTTTTCGATCCTAGCTGATTCTATTCTCTGCTCAAAGAGGAGCTTCATTGTAGGCAATGGCTGTACTCTCTTTGGCCTCTAACAAGGAAAGTGTAGCCAAGGTTCCTTGTGGCTGACAGCTCTCTTTTGGAGTCGTCACTAAGCCCAACAACCAATAGCAACGACAAAGAATACTCTCTCTCATAACATTCACGAGTTAGCAGGCTCTTCCGGGTGATTCCATTCAAGCCTGAAAAGACAAGGTTGGTTGTTCAGTGGTGTACTGCCCTTCCAATTTTGACAATAGGTGGCCAGGGCCTGGTAGAAATCTCTTCAGATAATTGGCAATAAACCAGAGGCCACCCTTAGCCACAGTTGATAGCAGTCGATAGGGCTCTCATCCCACTCTCGCCTATCTTGGGAGAATCCCTCCAGCTTCTATGGCTCGTCTTCCAGTAGCCCCCCTTTTGGATTTCACTCTTCTTCAAATATTTCCTTCTTACTAATGGACAGATGCCACTGCTAAATTATATTGAGACTTGTCTTTAATGCTATACGGAAGCTCTCCCTGTCATACTAGCATGCTGATTACAAGATAGCAGTCCTTGTTCTTTGTTCTGGGTGGCCCCATTCCCCCAACGAGGTAAAGGAACTTGACGACAATCCTGAAGGTGGTTTTCAATGACACAAGGCAGATACGCCAGATTGGCCAAGACATGAATCTTCGATATGGGCGGAGGCCGAAAACCCTCTACCCACGAGAGACCAATGATGGCCTCCGGAGGTGAGACGAATTTTATGCACCACTACTAGACAGATTTGCACTTTAGATTGTATTCACTGTGATCTTAATGAGGAAATGGTCTAATGTTTAATTATGGAGAGGAACAGTTTGTTTTGAATTGTCTTTTTCTACTATTCGAGATTACTAAATATTTTCAGTTTCATATGTAGACATTACTAATTGCATTATCCCAAGTTTTAGCAAATGCGCCTTCCTAGTTGGTGACTAAAATTCCAAGTTATCGTGACTTGCAAAATCCGCTTGTTCCGGCTTTAGGATGCCGACGTCAATCTTGAACTGACGTAGCCAGGCTGGGTTCTCAGCGACGGTCTGGTTCCAGGGATCACCGCTGTTGGAAGCAATTAGCAGTTGGCATTCAGGTTATTTACAGTAGACCTACTCGTTGTACAATATCCACCTAGCGTGGTGCTGTATCTCTTCGTCTGTGGGAACATGCTGGTTCGGATTGTTGGGGGACATGGTCATGGCGACCCAGCGGGCGAGCTCTCTCGCAATCCAACGATAGTAACAGTCACCGTTGAGCAAGAAGCTCGTCTTCATCCAGGTGTTTGCACCGTCGGAATTGATGTTTTGCTGGGAGCCTAACCAAGAGTGTGTGTCGTCGGAGTGATGAAGGCATCCCGACGTGAAAGTGTTGGGCTGACTGCTAGGGTCTGTCATGTGCCGGCTCTTGAATTTCGCAAACCAAGCCTCATTGTTCAAAGCAACTGACTTCCACTCTTCATCATCCATTTCTTCAATAATGTCATTGGCTTTTTGGCGTAGGGCTGCGTCGTCGGGGACAATTCCGTGAGCCCGGAGAAGCTCGATATAATCAGCCAGCGTTCTTTCAAGATCACAGTAGTTGTGAAGAATCGAGTTGATTCTAGACAAACTACCTGAACGTAGATCTGAACTGCTCCGTGTGCGGCTAATGTTGTGGCGTTCTCGGAAAGGTGTGAGCCATGCAGCTGATGAATTGATCAAATGGATGAAAAACGAAGCCACGTATTCAGATGATGAATCAGATTCAACGCCGGCTTGCTGGATGAGGCGAGAGGCTTCTTGTTGTAGCTCAACATCGGTGAAGAATTGAGACGGTCCGGTACGTATAAAGTCGTATAGCTGGCTCTCCATCGGGCACAGATCAAACAAGTTGTCCTTTCCAGGAATTTTGAGTCTCCGGAGCTTTCCCTCCAATATGGACCGCACAGGTCTCATCTTGGCCTCTTGAAGGATATCATCAGCTGAAATAATCAGATCTCGCAGCCAAGATGCGTTGGAGCCTTCTCGGTCAGATATGACCTCGGCAGAAAGCAAGATGCGACAAGCTTCAAGTTGCATCTTGTCATACGTAGGGAGACCCCCAAACTTGTCACTGTAGACGTGCACAAAGTTGGCCAATTCAAGACTGATCAGCTCGTAAGCGTCCCTCGGAGTCTCCAAGGGGCCCTTGCTTGCCTCAAAGGGGCACAGGGTGTTGTGGTCAATGCCGATAAAGTCTAAGTGGAATGAGTATCTGCCAGAGCCTGAAGACAGGGACCAACTTACATGGTGGGATGGCATGCTCAACACGAAAGAGAACAGAAGCGTCAAAACCCCAGTCTCCTTTCCAATCAGTCATGGTACTGCCCATCTTGAAATGATCCGCCAAGTGATCCGCTCTAAACTCCCAAGTATCCATCTTGAGACCACAAAACCCGCAGATAGATCGTATCCCCGGCATCGGTAGCTTCCATTGGTTTAGCGGGCATCCCAACTGCTCTGGTTTGACATTATGAACAAGTCGCAAGTGCTGTGTCAGATGATCCTTGCGGTTGAACGATCTATCTTGTAGTGGGCGTCCGCTGCAGGTTGAATAGTTGTGACATTGGAAATGGGCGTCGTCTGGCGAAGGCTGGGAACAAAAAGCACAAACGGGGACTCCGTTGTCGTCCATTATCCGAGGGCCATTTGGAGCACATGCCCATCGCTCTATAGGAAGGTGAAGGGACTTTTCGTGGCGCTGCCAAGTATGCTTTGTCGTAAATGTTTCGGTGCAAAATGTGCACTGGTAGGTGTTGAGGGATCTGACCAGCGAGGTCCTCTTGTCGGCTCGTTTATTGGCGGCGTTCTGTCTGCGGCGACGTGAAGCGCGACTAGATGATCTGAAGGAAGCCACAGAGTCGCGGGAGTGTTGCGAGTATGCAGAGTTGTCGCTCGACTGCGAAGTTCCGATGCTGCTGGTTGACGAAGCTCTGGAGAGCCAGTGGCCATGGCCTGTCTGGTAGTGCGTGCCGGAGAGATCTTCAGAGCCTGCTAATAGTTAGAAGTCATTCAATACCATCCTCCGAGACTACTGCCAAGTCCTATGTTCCAGGGGAAAGGTGACGTACCGCAGGATGCCACAGCGCGCGCAATAGCAGTCGCAGTCGCAGGCTCACTCTCAGGAGGCGAATCAACCCATCTTGCCAGTGGATCCATCCACCTATTCCTCTCCCCCGGGGCAGGAGTGGGCTTCCTCCCAGGAATGTCTATCGCTTGGGTGGAACTGGGCGAGTGTGGCGAACCAGGTTGACGAGCTTGGATCTTGCCGCGACGCCGAGCATTGGCCAGCCAGTTTAGTATCTGCGTCTTTGACAAGCCAGTCCGATTCTGTAAAATCTCCTTCTCGTGATCATTTGGAAATGGGTGGTCGCTATGTGTTGAAACCCACTGCCTCAACACGCGGACAGCTTCCCGTGAGAACCGGGCGCCGATCTTCGGAGGAGGAGCGGCATTGCCGATTGACGCGGCAGGAAGTTGCGGCGCATCTGGTGTATTGTCGAGCTGCTCAAGAGATGGAGTTCCAGTGCCAGAGTCGGTTCCGGAGAAGCTATGCGTGTTTGTCAGAGGCGATTGTTGGCCGGAAGAGTCAATCAGCTGAGCCTCAAAGCGAGAGACCCAACTACCGTCCTTTGTATCCGGGAGCAGATGATGCAGGTTAAAGTCGTCAAAGGCGGAATATCCAAAGTAAGCGTCGTCATTCATAAGACTTGGATCAAAGATGGTCTTTTCAACAGCATCATCTGTATTCGTCGACATGATGGTTTTTGCACTATTTCATTGGGAGGAAGTTAATTCCGGAAGCTCTCAAAATGTCCAGGGGAGGCTCCCCTACCTAAGTTAGTAAGAGTCACGAGTGCAGAATGTGGAGTCGTCAATTACACCCTATGTATGTATGACTCCGGTCCCAATTAAGCGTCGCTGACCAACCAACTCTAACGGTGTAGGGTGCGAAAGGCGACAATTCCGCGATCGAGGCTGGATATGAGGATTATGGGGTCATCGAGATAATGTCAATCTCAGTTGCTACGTAATAGCCACGTCAAAGCGATCGTGATTGTTCCTTTCGACCCCTGTATTTCTCGGACGTGGGTCGGATTGGGAATGGCCTCATTAACATACCGAAACCCACTTGAGTCATCTCCACTGTTTGTGTCAGGTCTCACGTGTTTGCGAGACATGTAATTGAGGCATCTTCAAGATGAGAATTGCAAGTCTACAGCATTATAGTGAGAGTAAGGTTCTAAAAATGAAAGCCAGCCAAACCTGTCCCAAACGATTCTGTCCATTTGTTCCCTTTCTGATCAGGAAATCTTACTCGTGGTCGCCGTGTATGCTGTCAACTGCTCCAGGGCATCTTGGTATTCTTGTCCAATGACCTCGGCGTGTCTCTGAGAACGCGGTGTAATAGAGCAGGGGAAGGGCAATGGAACCGAGTTGAAGCCCTCAGAGTACGCGAAACTGCAACGCATTAGCACAAGAAGTCGTTCATAAAAGAGGAGACTCACATATCAACATCAACATCCCTTCCCTTCTCATTCTTGGCAGGGTTCACCTCAAACGCCCATAGGATACGAGCAATGTTGATTGCCACCGACGCAGAGCCAAGATGCATGCCAGGACAAACACGACGACCCCAACCGAAAGCGCTGTGGCCAAAGGTACCGGGATAGTTGCGCTCTTCCATGAAGCGCTCAGGCTTGAACTCATGGGGTTCAGGGAAATCAGCCTCGTTGAGATGGACTAGGATATGATTAGCAAGTGACTAAGAGAATTAATGAGGTAGCCTTACGAGTCCAGAGAGGTGCGATGATGGTGCTGCCCTTAGGGATGAACATGCCCTTGTACACATGGTCTGCAGTGCTGGCGTGGGGAGTGCCGCCAAGTACAGCGACTGGTCGCCATCGCAAGGTTTCAGAGGTGATAGCTCTGATATACTCTAGCTTGGGGAGATCATCAAACGTGGGCAGGCGGTCATTTCCAACAACTCTGTCGAGCTCTTCTTGGGCTCTTGGGATAAACTGGGGGCCAAACTTGGCGCATGCGAGGAGGAAGCTAGCCAGAGAACCCGCTGACTGTTGAACCGAGTTAGTTACCATATCTCGAGGTTTTTGCAGATGCACTTACTGTCTCGACTCCAGCACCAAAAGGTGAGCCTGCCGTGTAAGAAATCTCCAAGTCCGACATGCCAAGATTGGCCTGCTCCTCAAGAAGGTGCTTGGCAAAGCAGTTTGGTGCAACTCCCTGAGCAACCTTGTCGCGAACCTCATCCATGAGCTCAGTGTACATACGAATGTCCTTCTCTCGCTGCTGGAGAACCTCAGCCTTCCAGGGTGCCAGGAAACTGGGCACGTACTTGAGGGCCGGGTATCTCTCTACAGCAAACTTTCCGGGAATGCTACCAGATGGTCAGCTTTTGTTGGACAGGGAATATTTGGATGACATACTTGACCATTGTTAGGCGCTCCATCGACTCTGCGTTGCGACGGACGACAATGTCACTCCTGACATCCTCAACACGTCTTCCATAGGTAACGGTGACGATGACAGATGCTGCATAACGCTCCAAGTGCGTTCGAAAGTCTTCAGGCGTTTTCAAAAGATCATGCATCAAGACCTTAGATTCGAGACTCTGGACAGGTCGATAAGTCTCACTCTGGCGCTGCATGAAACCACTATGCAGAAGTTTGCGCCAGCGTCTCCAGTAGCCTGCATAAGGAGCCATGAGACCCCTCATACCGCCTGAAAGCAACTCGCCGCCCATGATAAATCGCGGACGAGAAGAAAAGATGGCGCCCTTCTTCTCAAGAAGATCCCATGCTGCCTGCGCAGAGCCAAGAACAATAGTCGGGGTAGGTCCCAGCTGGAGATAGACGACATCTCCGTATTGCTGGCTGAGTTCCTGGAACCAGAGCCATGGCTTCCTTATGCCCGTCCTGATGACTTTTGGGCCTGGAGGGAGCTGTGAACGGTGGGAATAGAGCTTCCACTCTTGCTTGAGCTGTTGTTGGAGATTGTCAGTCGCGTGGTAATCAGGGAATGCGGATTGGCCAGGGCAAACTTACCCTGGGAAAGACGAGGGCGAGGTACGCGAGAGCGACAGCAACGGCCGCGTAGACGAGTATCTTGACGACCATGTTTAAAAGCTGATGATATCGACTGCCTGACTGCAGAGCACAGACAAGATCGAGTCAGGAATGTCAAGGATAACCCAGAGGCTCTTATTCAAGGCCATCACTTGGCCGAGGTTAACAATTTTTGGTCACAATCTCAACTGCCATGTCGAATTGCCGATCTTGGCAGCCAACCCCGCTTAGAGAACAGAGCCAAGCAGACGCTTCAATGAGGAGCTGACCCTTTTGAATGGAAGCGAGGTGCTGCTAGCTGTGTCCCCGGCTCCGCAAACCCCACAATCTAAACTCCATGGGGGGAGGAGAGTGCGGAGACCCCACGCTGCAGTCTGATGACAGGTTCGGATCCTTGTTCCCGGGTAATTATACCCCGAAAGTTCAAATAGAGGCGAGTTTGACTGTTGAAAAAAGATATTCAGGAGCAGAGATTTCTCAGTGTTGCATTGCATCCTTCATCTTTTGAACTTTACTCTGATCACAATGAAGAGTGACGCTTGGCTTAGCAAGCCGTTCTTGACGGCCGTCTTTCTTGGAATTGGAGGTTTCCTCTATGGCTTGTAAGTCATCCTTCTCAGGGTCACATCAGGCATTGATCGGCTCATGTTTTGATAGCGATTCCGGAATCATCACGCCGAGTCTGGCTCTCAACTCCTTTTTGAACTACTTTGGCAACCCGCATGCTGCCCTCCGTGGTGCCATTGTCTCTGTCTACCAGGCAGGAGGTATGTTTTTCTCATGTACAGTATGTGGTTAGATGCTGACTCCTGAGTTTAGCATGGCTTGGTAGTGCCTCTGTTGGTGTCACCAGTGATAGACTGGGTCGACGCAAGGCTATTGCTTTTGGCTGCATTTGGGGTGTGATTGGTGGTGCCTTGATGGCTGGTGCAGCTCATGTTGCCATGCGTAAGTGATCGAAAAAAGATATTGAAATGTAGTGCTAACTAGTGTTCAGTTATCATGGGCCGTCTCTTAATCGGCTTTGCTGTTGGAACCATCACCGGAGTTGCCCCTGTTTTCGGCGCTGAGATTGCCAAGGTACAGTGACCCTTTTCTTTTGACAGACATCTTACTAACTCTCCCCAGACCAATGAGCGAGCCAAGATTACCGCAGTCAACCAGATGAGTGAGTTCCCCGTCCCTGAGTAGCTATCAAGACTAACCCCTCTCAGTGGTCGCCTGGGGCTTCTTCGTCGCCCTCTGGACCGGCGTTGGTGAAGGCAAATGGCACAACCCCAACCAATGGCGTCTCGGCTTCGCCATCCAGAGCATCCCAGCTCTTCTCCTCGGCGTCGGAGTTCTCTTCCTCAGCGAGTCCCCCCGCTGGCTCTGCCTCAAGGGCCGCTACGAGGAAGCTGAAAAGGCCTTCCGCAACTACCACTACGACGGTACCAACGATGAGTGGTGCAGAACCGAGTTTACTGTTATTCAGGTCAACATTGCGGAGGAGCTTCAGGCGCAGGGCAAGCTTTCTTGGGCCGATCTTTTCAAGACTGCTGCTTTCAGGAAGCGTCTCTTTGTCGGTTCTTTCGTCTGGGCTGCCGCCATGTTGTCTGGTATCTCGTTTGTGCAGTACTACCAAACTGCCATCTACGCTACCCTCCAGTTCGACCAAGACCGTCAGCTTCTCGTCAGTGGTCTGTACGGTTCAGTTGCCCCCGTGGCCTGCTTCCTGTCCCTGTTCTTTGTCGACAAGATCGGCCGCAGAAAGATTCTGGTCATCAGCTCTTCACTCCTCTCGCTTTGCTACATGATCATTACGATTCTTGCAGCTTTGTATCCTGCTCGTCCTGGTCTGCCTACCAACGCTGCAGCTCAGAGGGGTCTGATTGCCTGTATCTTTGCCGTTTCGGCCAATTATTCGGCTCTGCTTGGACCCATGACTTGGATTATTCCGTGAGTACAGCAAAATCCTGTGTGAGAGTCTTGCTAATCGTTACACAGCCCTGAGGTTTTCACTACCGAGCTCCGTGCCAAGGCAAACGCCATCGTTCAGGTTGTTCACTACTCAATCAGTTTGATCATCACCCAATGCTCACCAATTGCCCTGGCCGAGGTGGGCTGGAAGTACTACGTGAGTAACGAAGAAAAACCCTCCCTGATGCGTATGCTGACCAAACATCTAGATCCTGTTCGTTTTGACCAACGCTCTCTGCGCCGTCGTCTTTGCATTCGCCTATCCCGAAACCCGAGGCAAGTCTCTCGAGGAGATTGACGAGATCTTTGGTGATGTCAAAGTTATCCGCCAGGAAGACGTCAAGTTCTCCGAAAAGGCTGGACTCGAGACACTGGAATATCGTGGCAACAGGACAAGTGCACAGGATGCTTAGGATGGAATCTCTACGGGCTTGATCAGCTAGGACATGACTTTAGTTGAGTCAAAATCGGTCTATCTATTACTCTTCTGAATAATCTTATTATAAAATCTCTTCTTTTTAATTGGCGCCCTTTCGAGGCTTCAGCCCCGGCTTCCATTCAGGCTTGTAATCTCGGCTGTGGTGTCGATGCTTGGTGCAGCAAAAGTAAAATGGCTTCACCAGTAAATACAAGACATGTAGTAGAACTACCAGCTAAATCCTTCATCTATGAGAACAAAACCTCTCCTCAAACCACCAGATCGCCCAAGACTCGAAGCAGCAACCCGCACATCATCCGCCATGCCCGGCGGTCCTGAGACGAGGATACCGATGGGATCCTTTCGTCCACCACTGGCCGTTAGCTCGCTCTGAAGAATTTCCGCAATGTCCATGCGCTTTCCCACGCTAGCGGTAACACTAACTGTTGGTGGGAGACCGGACATTTCTTGGCTGAGCTCCTTTTGAAGCGAATCGTTTCTGAGGCCCCAGTATACGCGTGCGGATCTGGTTCCGTTCTCGTGGAGTAGTGGCAACATGGTAGTGATTCCGACTCCACCAGCGAAGCAGACGAGGTCAGAGCAGTGGGACAGCTTATTGACGGGGCTGGAATGATATGAGCCCTCGATAAGAACCCGTAGTCGAAGCATACCCCCAGCTGACGCAACTTTTTGGTGGAGCTTTCCAGTCATGCCGGAACGAGTTCTCACGTAGAACGTCGCTCTTGAGACAGGGCCGGCCTTCTCATGAGAGATCGCTGCTGGCTGTGGTGTGGCATCGACCTCGTTGTCCTTCTCTTTTCCGATGTTGATTTCACTTCCAGACACTGGCTCCGTGCCCTCGAATGAAAGTGACGAAGCAACAGAGAAAGGGTGAGTTTCCCAGAACCTCCAGCTCAAAGTCGGAAAGCAGAGATAGGCGACACCATGAACTGAGACATCGTCGATGGTGATCTTCAGATACTCTCCATCTGAACCATCGACGGTCGAAACGACAGCGGTCTTCAGACCTCGTCCAGCCATTCGAGCCACCCGAGCAAGGCGCTCCAAGGCCCAGATACCAGACCCAATAAACATCCAAATCTCATAGCCCCAGTTGTAGTCGTAGCGATACCAGATGTGATAGTAGTATCCGATGAGAAAAATCAAGACCATGAGCTGATGGATTGCCAAGAACACTTCGTATGCCTTTTGCCGAACGACAAGTAGAGAAGTTGGCCAGATGATGACTGCAGCAATCGTAGCAACGATACCCCAAATCCAGTAATCTTGAACAAGCTCGGCTTCGTAGTCTCCAAAGAGCTTGTAGTACACCAGCAGCATAATCGAGTGCAAAACAGTGTGCAGAATGGTCCAGTATCCGAGCCAGCGGTGAAGTAGGAGATATGTCCCGTAACTCCAGTCAGTCAGCTGTAGGAGAATACTGTTTCGAGATGAAAAGATCAAAAGAGCAACCACGTTCCCCATGGCCATGACGCCAGCTCGGTTTCCAATGGTGCTGATTTCCTGCTCGCGTAGGCTGGCAAAAGAACTCTGGGGTTGAATGTTGTAGTAAGGCGCGATGAGAAAGACAAAGTTGAGCAGGCTGATGAGTAGGATGAATAGTAGCTGGCCACGGGTCGGAACGAGGCCTCCTCCCAGTTGAAGTGCGACGGGTGAACGATGGGATGTGCCCCAGGCTGGGGGATGGTTGAGAGCCGAGTTGAGCCATGTCCAGGAGATGCTCCTGTTTAAAGCTGGGATGAGGCGAAATAGTGACAAGACGACTGGAAGGAAGATGGCAACAAGCATGATGGCGATGCTGGTAGTTGGTCAGAAACCTGCAATGATGGGTTCAGAGACGACTTACGTGTAGGTTGCGTGCCCAATCTCATTGGTTTCAAACGAGGTCATGCCGTTGTACTGCTTCTGCCAGTTTGCCTGCAAGACAAAGCTCGTGACATTCAGGGGCTCTCCCGAAACGGCGATGGGCAAAGAAGTATCCGGTTCGGATCCCGTGGTCTCCTCTGCCTGCCCACCATGTCCTCCGTGTTGTCTGGGCTTGATCTTTCTGGAATGATTATCGTGGCTGCTTGTCTCATTGCTCATCTTGCCTGAGGCTTCTTCCTCGTCCTTCTTAGCTCCTGCGAGAGCATTCTGGTAGGATATGATGGGCTTCCACTCCATCGTGCCGACAGTACCAGTAGCCAAGTGACCACGCCAGTAGTCTTCAATCAAGGCAAGCTCCGGTGCATCGCTTCCCGGGCAATAAGTGTCGATGCAGAGTGCCATAGTCTTGAGAAACGCCGGATCGCTGGTGTAACATTCTGGCGGCGTTGTGGTGGTTGAATGTCCTGAGCCATGGATCGCTGCATCATCCTCTTTAGGGGTGCAAGTCAAAGGGCAGCCTTTAACGACACCACGACATGCAAAGGCGCAGGCAGGATGGTACATGGTCTTTCCCCATCCAATCATGCCGGTGCCGTCGGACAGTGCCAGGCCAGCATGCCAGCCAAGCAGCAGACACAGCTTGAGAGCCATGGCCACGCAGATTTCTCCAAAGAGTTTGAATGAAGAAGAAAGAATCAAAGAAGAATGCCGAACTTCTCGAATCTGCGTCTCCTTGAGGTTCTCTTAAGGGTCCATTGGTTCGCGGCACAAAAGTCTTGGCAGTAATCCCGGTCGATGCTGGACCCATGATATCTTGCTCAATCCTTCTCACGTCGCTACATCAGTGGATCATTGCAGACTCTGACGAGCAGAACAACCAATCATTTAATCTTGCTTTCACAGTCCATCCTTGAGCAGTGCAAGAGCCAAGACTGTGGCAGCGGTGACTGATGCTTATTTGGGCTTGGAGATGTGGCCAGTGTCTCCGCCTTGTCGTTTCCGGGCGAATCTCTGACGTTGCATTTGTAGATGGTTTTAAGCCTCGCAGTTCTCTCTTCTCTCATGGGTCCGGGTCTTCCATGGATCGGTTTACACTAAGCTCATCAGCTAAAACCCCTGTTATACTCGGTACGGGCGGTACAGGACCCTTCTCACTCGATTGAGCAGGTTCTCGGACATGTACCGATTAATAATTGCTCATCATTTTGAGGCTCGGGTGTATTGAAGCGTGCGTTGCAAGGTGGAAATAGAGCTTATGCCCTAAAATAAGCTTAAGTGGCTTAAATTGAGCTTAAACGTCTAAAGCCGCGTGATACAACCCATTCAGTTAGGTACTCTGTAATTCTCAAACAAAAATAATTGCCCTTCTTGATATTTCTTGAGAGTATTGTGGTTCCTTACTATACGTAGGACTTTATTATCGCCAAGGTGAACCTGAACATACTGCCCCGACACCCGTCGTCTTGCTCAGTGCTCATCTCATCAACTTCGTAAATAATTATCATAAGCCTTGAATGGCATAACATCGTTGACTGTCACGTACAAAATCATAGATAGCTATTTCTCATCAACAGTGTGTATGTATTAACGGCCACTAGGGCCGCTGGTTTATATCGAGACTTTATAAATATGTACACATAAAACCACCAGCATCAGGCTCTACAAAACTCATCTTCATGCTACAAAGCCACTCGCCATGCTCCACAAACTCCTCTCATCATACAAATTCGATAGGCCGTCAACGTTTAAGCCGAGAGGCATTGGGAGTACCACTCGTTTTGCTTGATGCACTTGAAGCCGGAAACGCACGTGGTAGGGCCTGTGAAAGCGCCGCCGCCGCACTGAGCGTAGGCACCGGCGGTAGCACCAGTCTGGGCAGTAGGAGCAGCGGGAGTCGAGGCCTTGGTGGTGGCGGGCTTGGAAGCCTTGGTCGTGGTAGGCTTGGCGGCGGCAGCCTTGGTCGAGGTGGGCTTGGAGGCGGCGGCGGTAGTGGCGGGCTTGGAGGCGGCGGCGGAGGGAGAAGAGCTGCCGGAGCTAGATCCGGAAGAGACACCCGACTGCCAGCCGCGCTTGCGAGAGAGCTCGTACCACCAGTTGCGGAGCATCCAGCCATCAAAGTCGGTGATAGTGGTGGAAGAACCAGCAAGCATGACGAAGTTGGTGACGCCAGTGGGGGTCCAGTCATAGACTGTGCAAGTTAGCTAGTTGCTCACACATCATAAGGAACATCACTTACAGTCGTCAAGGGCAAAGGTGTGGCCCATCTCGTGCAGGAGAATGTGGCCAACACCCTCAGGGCCAAGTCGCTGACCCCAATCACCACCAGCACCACCGGCCATGCCCTTGGTCAGCCAGAGGGACTGGTCGTAGTGTCGGTCGGCACCACCGGGGCACTGGTTGTAGTTGCCGTCCTGGTGGAAGAAGCGGCCGCACTTCTCAGAGCACTGAGGAACACCCTCGGAGTCGACGTCAGTGTAGACGTCAATGCCAGCAGTGGAACCCTGGAGGAGGCTCTTGTCCTTGACAGCCCATCCAACAACGTTGACCTTGATGTCGGTGTAGGGGAAGTTGTCGTAGCCGTAGAGCCACTTGAACCACTTGTTGTACTGAGTCTGGAGAGTGGTGGCAATCTCCTCACGGTAGGCAGCGGTGACGGGCTGGTCAGACTCCCATCGAACGCACATGTTCAGCTTGCCCTTGCCAGCAATGAGCTGGTCCCAGCCGTAGTTCTTGAAGCCCAGGGCATCAGAGTAGGTCTTGAGGCAGTGGTCCCAGACCTCCTTGAGGGGGGGTGGCGAGGTTCGAGGGGGGGTTCCATCCGGACTGGCGCTTGGCGGGACGGTTGCGGGGGAGGTCCTGCCAGGATCGAGTCTCCTTGACGCTGCTGAGGCCCTGCCAAACGGAAGCGTCAAGATCGGACTTTGGGGAGGTGCCCTGGGCTGCGGTCGACGCAGCGAGGGCCAAAAGGCTAGCAGCAGAGGAGAAACGCATGATGCAAAATAAGTGGAATAAAAGAATGGATGGTGATGATGCTTAACGAATGATATACTGAAAGGGAAAGTAAAAAAAGAACGTCCACCGAACAAGTCTCTTCCATTGTAGGGCAGAGCGAGGACGGGACGAAATATATACCACAGAGCGGAACAGCCTGGGAAACGGGCATCGTCCCGTTTTGGGATTGCTGCCAGGGCTCGATTGGCGGGATAAAGAGGCTGCGGAGACGGGATGGAACCTGTGGATCAGGGGTAGCGAGGGCCACGGCGTTGGGATTGCATGTTTCTCGCCCAGGGTCAGGAGAAGGCGAGAAGCTATGGGGTTTGAAGATGGGGTTTTCTAGAATTGGTCTTTCGATAGTCGGAGCTGTTAATAATTACCCGTGTGCACTCATCTTCAAGGTTGAGTTAGTCGAAGGTTTGACTTAGACCCTAGAGAGCGCCAGAGATGGAGGCTATTCACAGAAAACCACCACCCACCTGTCACCACCCAACCCAGCAGCAGAATAAGCTTACTCTCATCAAAAACAACCCATGCCCGCATCATGAAACTGTCGAAAAACTGCCGATAGGCCCAAGCCTTGTTTTAGGTGTTTCATGGTGTCACCAAGCGCTCCAGTGGATGCGCCGAGGCTTCTCCTTGAAACAGTCCTTTAATCGTCGTTTTGTTAGGGCGTGCGACCTGAGACGGGCCTTGGCGGGCATGGGTCAACCGTTGAGCTATTCAGACTAACGTTAGTTTTACGAACGGACGAATAATTAGACCTGGACGCGCCTTCGGGTATCGAATTTCTTCCGTCCAGTCAGACGTGTCCCAATGCGCGCCTCATCTCGTATTGAACGGATGGCACGTGTTGAAGCACGTGCCTCCGAACCCGAAGCCGTAAAATTCAGACCCGATTCGGGTTTAACAGAGGCTCCATGTCCGACTCTTGCCCGGTTATGTTGCCGAGAACCCCGCGTTTGAAGGGCATCAGCCGATAATAGTGAGGATAGGAGCAAAATGAGGACGACAATAGCTTGTGAAAGGTAAGTAAGCTTAATTCATCAATTACTAGACACAGTCTAACTGTCTCATATAGGTGCAGGTAATTAACCATCTCCCCGCCGTCACTTTCCCGACAGGGGCTAACCAAGATTCACCCTACACCAGAAGATCCAAGGTCAAATGCAGACACGACGGCCAGCCCCCTTGCGCCGGCTGTGCAAAAAGTGGTCATGTCCGAACCTGCACTCTGAGTGGGCCTATCCTGGGTCAAAAGTCGTCGTCTGATTCCAGGCCCCGATCGGCAAAGAGACGCCGTCTTAGCCTGGGCAGTCCGGCAGGGGAGCCCAGCCGGGACATCGGCCAGGTCTTTAGTCATGTACCCCGGGATCGCCTCATAAAGGCTATTACCATCTTTCGAGCACAGTTTCCTGAATTTGGGTTCATACATCCTGGAGACCTTGAGTACCATGAGGAGGAACTTGGTGTCTTGCAGAAGCTACGGCTTTTGGCCATCTTGGTCGTGTCGCGTCGGTACATGGATGATGATCCGACCGATGATCCGAATGCGTCCTACATAACGAATGAGGCACAAAAGAGGATGACCAATGGCCCCAGCCTGGCTCTCATCCAAACATTTCTGATTCTGTCCCTCTGCAACTGGGGCGACGGAGACGGCTTCAATGCCTGGATGCACTCTGGCATCGCCACTCGAATGGCTCAGGGGCTTCTGAGTACCGGCTTCGCGGGATGCAGCAAAGGCGAGACGCTGTCGGAGATCGAGAAGAGGACTCTATGGACTTGCTTCAAGATGGACAAGTTGCTAAGCTGTGGCAAGCGACGACAGGCCATGTTTCCCGACCAAGATTTGCACTTTTCCTCACCCATCAACGACGCGCAGTTCTTATTTGGAGCCCAGGCGACTCCAACGCCAACACCAAGTCCTGGACAAGCTGACTCGCGAATCTATGGGCCCGACGATTACCTCGTCCTTCTCATTCAAGGTCTGCGGATTTGGTCAAGAGTGCACACGTGGATAGCAGAGGGTGGTAGAAGACAACCTGGCATGACGGAGCCAGCCGAGTGTCCCTGGAACGAGACCTCCAAGTGGCATCAGATGAAGCAGGATTTGATGAAATGGCGAGAGTCTCAAGATGCCCTCATCAGATATCCTGGGACCAAGGTGTCCATGCATGCTCAGCGAGGACAGGCAGAGAGGTTTGGTTACATCAACCTCATTTACTACGTCAGGTGGGCACACAAGGCGACCATGAATCAAGTCAGCGCTAATTATTGCTTACCCAGCTTTCTCTTCCTGTGCCGCGAGTATATCCCCTTCTGCCCCGTTGACGAAGTAAAACCACGAGGTCCAATAGAGCCACCACTCCTTAAAGCCCCAGGACCAGAAGCTTTCTGGTCACAGAACCTCATCGAGCTGTACAACGCTGCAACACAAATGTCAAACTTGCTAGGAGATCTCGAACACGTTGGCTGCTCCCTCCGTACGCCCTTCTCAGGGCTGTGCGCCTTTTCTTCTACGCTGTGGAGTCTCTATGCCGCCTCGTTTCCAAAGTTTATGGGGTTTACTCAGGATCAGACCAAGAATGCTGAGGAACAGGCGGAGAGGACTATGGCGTATCTGGTCAGGATTGGACAGATATGGAAGCTTGCTGATGAGTGGATTGACGTACTGAATACGGCCAAGAGCTTGTTCCATCGTGTGACGATGGAGGGTCATGGGAGAACCGTCAAGCGATCCAGATACGATTATCCCGAGCTTGAAGAGTCGATCCACCTGGCGCCGCTCAAGGGAATGCCTCGCCAGACGTTTGACAGTAATAGTCTGGGGTCATCCTCGGTCAACCCCCCTAGCGAGAGGCCAACGCAGCAGACGACGGTGAACGAAGCAGGAGAGGAAGAAAACGCTGAGGGCGGGATCGCTTTTCAAGATGACTTGTCACACGGTAATGACTTTCTCGGCGAGGATTGGTGGAGGCTTCTATCTTTCTACGATGACCCTCATCTGTTATCGACAAGTATCGACAATATTGGGGATGAAAATGCAGACTAGGTTGCCAATACACAAACAATTCCACACACCTATGTGGTACCTTGTGTGTTATCCTGTTGGAAATTATGTTGGGGTATGATGGTACCTCCGTCTCTGCGGTTGAAGATGTCCTCTGCATAATGACTGTATATACTTTTATTCAGTTCCACTGAACAAATCTACAACTTTCATTGCATCCCTGTTATACCATCTTGCACTTGAATATTGTGAACCCGAGATTTCGGGTTATTTTATCGCTAACCTTTGTAACCCGATATTCGGGTTTGACCGGCTGCAAACCCGATCATTCAACCACTCTTCAGCTGAAAGCAACTCTCGAAACCGTCAACCAACCACACACAACTTAAATACCTTGTAATCAGCTCACACCACGCTACCATCAATACTACACATTAATCGCAATTCGAGACGCCAGTTATTCAAGATGGCTTCTACCGATCAACCAACTCCAGAGCCGCACCTCATGCACCGCTCGCTTCTTCACGCGCCTGAATCCGTCGTCTCCGCATCAGGCGTCTATCTCACGCTATCATCCGGCCGCCGAATCCTCGATGGCTGCGCAGGTGCTGCAGTCGCCATCATCGGCCATGGACGTACCGAAATTCGTGATGCCATCGTCAAACAAGCTGACAGGGTGTCGTACGTTCACACAATGGCCTATACCGCCGATAGCTCCGAGAACCTTGCCAACTTCCTCCTGGAAGGTAACCCTTTTGATTTGACGAGGGCTTATCTTATCGGTTCTGGAAGTGAGGCTATGGACTCGGCGATGAAACTTGCTCGGCAGTATCATGTCGAGAATGGACAACCCCAGCGGACACGGTTTGTCTCGAGAAGACAGGCTTATCACGGCAACACCATCGGGGCTATGAGCGTGGGCAGCAACCTGGCCAGAAAAGCACCTTACGAGGGAGCTCTTCTGCTTGACAATGTCAGCTACGTGAGCCCTGCGTATGGTTATCGCGGACAAAAGGACAGTGAGACGGAAGATGAATATGCAAGGAGACTGGTTGGCGAACTCGATAACCATTTCCAAGAAGTTGGTCCAGACAAGATCATTGCATTCATCGCCGAAACAGTCGGAGGGGCAACAGCCGGCTGCATCACTCCCCCAGCAGGCTACTTTGAAGGGGTGCGAAAAGTCTGCGACAAGTACGGCATACTCTTGATTCTCGATGAAATCATGTGTGGAAGCGGAAGAACAGGAACCTTCTTTGCCTTTGAACAAGATGGCGACGTTCGTCCCGATCTCGTCACCATCGGCAAAGGTCTCGGAGGAGGATACGCTCCTATTGCCGCTACACTTGTTCATCGACACATTGTTGAGACTCTCAAGAAGGGTACTGCGAGTTTCAATCATGGCCACACATATCAAGCTCACCCTCTAAGCTGTGCTGCAGCTCTGGCTGTTCAAAAGATCGTCAAGGACGAAAACTTGGTTTCCCGGTGTGCCGAGCTAGGATCTCGACTACAGAAAACTCTCGTGGAAGTCTTTGGTCCTCTTGACTATGTCGGCAACATCCGAGGGAGAGGATTGTTCTGGGGCATAGAGTTCGTCGAGGATAAAAAGACCAAGAAGCCATTCGACAGCAAGTTGCGCTTCGGAGTTCAGGTCCAAGAGATGGCCTTTCAGCTTGGGTTGGCTGTGTATCCAGGAACGGGGACTGCTGATGGCTATGTGGGAGATCATATCATCATCTCTCCTCCCCTGACTATCACCGAAGAGGAGATGGATATCATGATTGACTTGTTGAAGCAGGCGTATAACAAGGTAGCTGCGTCGGTTAGAGGATAGGGGTCTCTTGGGCAGGGAGACCGGCGCTGACCTGGGGCTAAGAATTATGTCCCAAGAAATATTTCTCCTGAGGTTCCTTATAGGATTTCAAATATTACAATAATATCAAGGTTCACCTCTACTCGCTACCCCTCCATCTCAATCCTTCTTGATGGCGTCCCAAAGAGGCCACCAGCCACAACATCAAAAGATACAGTTATAAATCCATGACGGCATCGAACTCCAATCAAAAAGCACCCCAACTTGGTTATTTAGACCTTCTATGGCGGCATGCATAAAAGATATCAATCTTTGGAAATGATGGGAGTTGCCACTCCAGCGACATCGAAAAGAAAGAGAACGCTCACCTATCTTCTGTTTTCCAAAGACTCAAAATACGGGCACGAGTAACCAATAGGAAAACTCCGAGACAAGAAAAAGTCAACAAGTTCTCATCAGAGGTAGAAAAGGCTAGTTGCTACGTCCGGGACGCCGATTGTGGGCAGAGTTGAAAGAGCCGGCTGCAAGAATCAGTGTGAATAAAATCGCTGGACAAGAACAAAGATGGTCTTTCAAATTTCCCCTTTCTCGTGTTCCTATACGTAGAGATTTGATATCTCGACAAGGATGCCAAGTCGTCCACGATGTTTGTCATCAAGATATCGCTTCGCTTACCCCTAAAGCCTGCCTTTCCGCGTAAAGACGCATTGACTCTTGCAAACCACGCCATAATATTAGACCATAATATTACGGATATACGGCATTTTAATTAGCCTATGCCCTTGTAATCTCTATCCAAGGGAAACCTAGCTGTCAGTCTTAGAGCCGGGAGCTAAGTAGCTAGTAGCCGACTTCATCTTAGAAGTAGTTCCTTACTGCCTATATGCTAACTTGCTTCTGAACCATTCAAGAGCAACGACCATGAGCATTCATTGCCACCTTTATCCTTTTAACTCACGAGAAATTCACTTTATTACTCAGAAACGACGGTATGGTTGAAATGATTAATCTATTCTAGTCTATTAAGTATTGTCTAATCCAGGCTACCTCGCACCTAAGCAAACACACTCTGCAGGAGATAGTCGATGGGAGCCTCTCTGTAATCATCCTTCTCAAGATAAGCCAGAGCAGTGTGGTTGACGTCAAACACATAGTTGTCAGGCTTGTCGAGAGTGTACTTGGGCCAGGCAAGGGTGCTGTTGCCACCGCTGACGTTGGGGTCGGTGCCGTGGATGAAGGAAACCCACATCTTGCTCATGAGGTCGGCGAGCTCGACAAAGGTCTCAGGCTTGCCCTCGAAGGGGTTGGTGGCGTAGCCGACGCCGTGGATGTTGTTGAAGACAAAGGCGACCTCCTGGAAGTGAGTGGCTCCGTAGATGGGGCCGAGGCCGTTAACGTAGACGTTCCAGAGGTAAGAGTACACGGGGAGGTTGGCGGCGGCGTAGGACTCGACGAGAAGTCTGCGACCGCTGTGCTGCTGGTAGTCACCGGCAAAAGCAGAAGCTCGCTTATACTGAAGACCCCAGGGGGAGGCAGCAGGTCGGCCAATCTGGGAAGCAGGAATTCCAACAGCAGGGTCGTCAGGGTACAGAGTGGAGAGGCTAGCAATCTGGTTGGCGCTCATGCCCAGGCTGGTGAGCCAGGCCTCCCACTGGTCGTCAGTGTTGATGCCCTGCTTGACGTAGGCGGTACCCTCGTCAAAGTTGTTGCCGATGAGGACAGGAACGTGAGCAAACTTGCCCTCCTTCAGGAGCTTGGAGCCCTGGGCGGTCATGAAGTCACCGTCAACGACAGCGCTGAAAGAGGGCGAGGTGACACCCAGAGGGTTGGTGCCGTTGAAGATGTCGTTGAGAGTCTGCCAGGGAAGCTCACGAAGGCACTCAAGGCGGGCAGTCTCGTTGGTGCATCCAGTCTTCTTGACAAGAGCATCAAAGTAAGGCTGCCAGGCATTGGCATCAGCAAACTTGGCAACAGGGCTGCCGCTCTCGAGGATAGCGCTGCGGAACAGGTTCTTGTAGTTTCCGTCGTAAGCGACGAGCTGCATTCCCAGGGATCGGGCACCGGCAGATTCTCCCCAGATGGTGACCTTGTTGGGGCTGCCACCGAAGGCACCAATGTTGTTCTGGAGCCACTCGAGGGCGAGGCGCTGGTCCTTGAGGCCGAGGTTGCCGGCTCCGGCCTCCTTCAACTCGTTGCTGAACATGAAGCCCCAGTACGAGACTCGGTAGTTGATGGAGGCAGCAATGATGGGCTTGTTCTCCTTGACGGACTGCTCAACAATGTAGCTGAGGTTGTAGCGGGGGTCACGAGAACCTCCGTTGACATAGCTCTATGCAAGGTTAACAACAGTGAGTCGATTGATATTTTCATGACTTACGCCACCATGAACCCAGACACCAACGGGGAGGTTGTCACCAGGCTTGACGCCAGCGGGACGGACAACGTTGATGCTCAAGCAGTCCTCAGAGACAGGGTTACCCAGGCTCTGAGTATCGGAGCCATATCCGATACACATCAGACCATACTGAGTAGCAGTCTGGACCTTGTCAAACTTCTTGGTGATTGGCTTGGGCGAGGCAAAGCGCAGAGGGCCAACGGGGGGCTGAGCATAGGGAATGCCCAGGAACTCATCCTGAGCATAGTGCTCGTTGCGCAGACCCTGATAGGTTCCCAGAGGCAGGCGAACCGTGGGGGCAGCAGATGACGGCAGGGCGGCCGACTCGGAAAGAGTCAAGCTCGTGAGAGCTGCCAGGAGGATCTTGGCCACGTGGGAAGGCATCTCGGGAGAGTTAAGATGGCGAGATGGGATTTTTGACAAGAGAAGGAGAGGGTTGGTGAGACACTAGTAGAAAGTCTGTCTATGCGATCGACAGCCCAGCTATAAATCTATCCCAAAGGACCCTTGCCCCCTGACGCAATTGATAGGCATGAAAGGGTCAAGAAATTACCTCGTCCGGCTTGAAAGAAAACGCCCGTACGGCTGCTCCGTGCACCGGCGGCCATTGCGGTCCACGACTGGGTTCAAGATCCGCAAGATCCATATCGTCAGCCTAGAACGATTTCCATTCGGAGCTTTCCCCACAGGATGGCGGTGCAAGTATCTCGAGTCATGAAGGGGAGGATACGAATAAACGACCGCATTCAACAAATTACCATGACTAGACAAGCGGCGTCTTTTCCGCTAACAAACCTTCTCTCCTTGGAACTTTCCAGCTGTCAATGTTAACCCGGTTTCCGCTGCCGTAGTATAACGCCGTCTTTGTCGGGCGGAAAATCATTCCCAACAATGGTTAGTACGGGTGAGGGGTGTCTCGGAACTTGTCTGAACCTCCGTGTCCCCGCGGCCTAGAATTGCCAGATTCGGCCTGACCCCCGAGAAGCACATTAAAAAGCAAAGAAGAGACGCTTCTCTTAGTATTCCTACTTTGCCATCCTTGCCTGATCCAAGAGACGAATTTGGATAGATAGCCGGAAACCCACGAATGGCATGTCACGCCAGCATGGCCCCACGAGGTATCCAGGGGAAAAGCATCGTGGCAGGCAAGGAAGCTGTTCCCTTGGGTTCTAGTGAGATGGATGCCTCCGAGGCCGAGCACGACGTCGACGGATGCAGACGGTGAGTATTAACTGTGATATAGGGCCACGAGTCAACGACCTGCACCAAACAGCCCAGGCCCCTTGCTTCCATCCCATGCTGAATGCTTACCATGGCTGCATACAGCCGAAGATGAACAAGAGTTCATCCGTGGTACTGGTCCCATGCACACGTGGCTCTGGGCACGGGCTGCAGTTCTGCGTGCCACAAGTGGAATACATGCAGGCTTGGCCCCTGCATGGATGTCCCTAACTGCGAACCAACAGGCGATGCAGCCCCTGCATGTCGGCTCTTCACTGCCATACCATGCCATGCCACTTTGTTCTACCAACTCTTCTACCGCGATTCCAATCCTTACCTGAATGCCGAGCAAGCCGAGTTATATAGCACACATAAGTTCCCTCTCGGCGCCATTTGGAATAAATTCGTAAAAGAAGCAAATACAGTATGGTTCGTCTTGTGGAAAAATTATAAGGGTCAGCTCACAATAGTCCGGTAGTCTCAAGCTGAAGACAGGGTTTCACCATGCCCCAAGTCCGGATCGATTCCGCTCAGGACACGAACAGTGGCCAGAGACCGGGCGGCTCTAGTGGCCTAAAAGGGTCAGGCCTTACTGCCTAGTACCTCGCTTTGCCTGTTATTACTTTCATGACTTGCCCCCCGTGCAAGTTCACCTTCTGGTCGTGGCTTAAGACTCTTTCTGCATTGCTGATCATATCCCAATCTGATGTTGATGGCGCGATAACCCCTGGGATCCTCGGGTTCCTGGCCGTCTCCCCTTGACTCGTGACGCCATGGTTCCTCACAGAAACTCTACCCGACCCGGTGCCACGGTATAAATACCCAAGACAGTGGATTACCCTTCCAGGGTTCGAGAGGGTCTTCCCCCTCCCTTCCCCCCTCAGGGATACTGACTCTGTCGCCATCCAACCCTCCGGACGACATTTCCCTCTTAACCTTTTCCTCCCGGTTCCATCGTCCGTTGCGATTCCACCCGTGCACAACTTTAGAGTTTCGACAAAACCAACGCAAGCATGGCGGGCATTGACGCCGAGGAGAGAGGCACTCGGCTTCTCGCAGCTTGCTGGGCTCTGGCGGCTGCGAGTGCCATACTGCTCTTTCTGAGGATATACTGCAAGCTCTGGCGAGGCAGAGGTCTTTGGTGGGACGACCACTTCTTGATCATCTCTTGGGTAAGCTACGTTCGGGCCGAAATTTTAGATCCTCTGGCTGACGATTGACACTTCTCCAGGTGTCACTGGCGATCGCCGTGTCGATCAATACCTATCTCGTGTCTCTTGGCTTTGGCCGACACATGTGGACCATCAGCGATGAGAACAAGAAGACTATCAACCTGTTCACCATTCTCGTCGCGACGTTTGGCATCATCGCGACGACGACGAGCAAGACGTCGTTTGCCGTGACGCTCTATCGCATCGCCACAAACCAATGGATGAAGTACTTCCTCATCTTTGTCATCGTCACCATCAACATCTCCATGAACCTCGTTTGGATCTTTGGCTTTGCCAAGTGCACTCCTGTGGAAAGGGTGTGGGACAAAACGGTGCCAGGAACGTGCTGGGACGGACAGAAGCTGCTCAAATACCAGCTGTTTGCAGCTTGTAAGAAGAAAATGGACAAGCCCGTATTCAATCGGCTGACCCGTTGTCTAGATTACTCCGCCATTCTCGACTTTGTTCTGGCTTTCCTTCCTTGGCCTATCCTCATGGGCATGTCGATGCGACGCCGCGAGAGACTCGGTGTCGCCGTGGCAATGAGCCTGGGTGCCATGTGAGACATCCCCCAAGACATGATGGTGCTGACAAGTGACTAACGCTCGTATAGTGCTGGAATCTGCGGTATTGTCAAGGCTGTACTGGTGGTCAGCATGTCGAGTACCGATATTACCTATGACCGTGTTGACCTCACAATCTGGACTCTCACGGAACCTGCGGCTTCCATCATGGCCGTGTGCATTCCCGTTCTGTATGTACTTCTATCTATACATGTCCATCGCAAATATACCTAATACAAAGAAATAGGAGGATGCTATACCGCGAGCTCAAGTCGAGTCAAAAGAGCTATCTCCGCAACAGATCCCACACAAACCCCCTCGACGGAACCAACGCTACCAACGTAGCGGGCAGCAACACGAAATCCAAACGATACGGCCCCCATTCCAAGTACGGCCGCAACTCTGTCGTCATCATGTCAGCCGCCGGGTGGCAAGAGTCACAAGAAGCCCTGCAAGACCCCACGAGCACCCAGACTAGCCGATCCAGGTCGTCTCCCAACTCGAGCGGAGGCGTCTTGAAGACGGAGGAGGTGAGGGTGCATCATGAGAGGTTGAGCACGTTTAGCGATGAGAACTCGATAGAGTTGAAAAACATGGGGCACACGGCCAGTGGAACAGGACCGAAGGGGAATGCTCCCTCTTTTTAATTATACTTTGCTACTAATTTTTATTGTCACGAGTCACGATAGATATTTGTAAAATAGGTACATTAATATTCTTCTTCTATGAAAATGGTCCATTTTGCGTGGTCTTTTCTTTGGTGCTTGACGCCATGTTGATGCCGTGAGCGATGCACACTGACTTTGAAAGGACGACGGCAACTCGGACTCATGTCATTAACTTGCTCAAGTCTGATGAATTCCATCGATCAACATGCTCATCAAGATCATTTACAAGAGCACAGCACTATTTCCGCTTTGACCAACGAGACACACAAAGCCTAGGCTCTCCGGGCGCTAGAGCCGGCACCGGACGTCCAGATATAAAGTCCAAAGTCCCATTGACAACTTGACAGGTCATCATACATGCGATCTTCAACATTGTGATGGATACCATCTCTGGGATCTCCACATTGACAAGGCCGTCATCCGAGAATGCTGGAAATAAAGATCAGCACTGCCTCGCCGGGGCACTCCAGGTCGATCTCGCCCCCACAGGAAACACTGATGCAGGTACCATTTACGTTGCGACTCTATGTAGCATTGAGCGCTGACCATCATTATGCTGAAAGCTGTACTACACTCTTTGTGGCTATGCTCAACACCATCGCAATAGGAAGAGGTGCTCCAATAGTTACCACAAGAGGACAAGGAGTATCTAGCAAGATGTTGCGAAATGTCAACTACACGATGCGAAGGATGTTAGAAAAGTTCACTAGTCTATGTATAGATATACGCTTTATTATTATTAACTATTTTAAGTGACTAGAATTCCAGCTATGTGGTGACTAGCTGAGTCTTGATTGTGGGTGAGATGCTTCGGTAGGTGGGTTTGGAGATCTCCACATGAAACAAAATATTGTGACACCCGCAAGGCAGATGACTGTTGTAATACGTAGATTTATAGAAATAGCATCAACATCATAATGGAAATACTACAAGGTGAGATCATGTCTAAACTTTCTTAGACTCTTTGTGCATGTTTATTGCTATCTGCAGAACAGGATACACTCATTCCTTTGCGCCTTTGCGCCTCCTAACCTAGAGCAGCAAGGGGTACCAGCAAATTCAGCCCTTCAAGCAGGGCACTCTTAAGCGATGAAACAGGGCAGACATTCAATGTTTCCTAGGTGGCCAAAGCCCTGGAACAGACCACCTTGAGGTAAGTGGCGCCCTGGACAAATTTGATCTCGTCTGCTCGTCCTGGTCAGTGCCACTACTAGCACAACGGGAATGTGACCCCAGATGGCGGGTTGTCCTGGCAGTTGAGGCGCTAATGACCCGGGAGAAGCGCCTCAGCCGCGCCGGCGCAGGGTCGTCGAGGCAGATGTAACGTGCTGAAAACTTGTCTTGGCCTTAAAAGGTGGTAGTCTTAGCTCTTAGAGAAGCTAGATTTGTTGTTTAAAAACATTCATCATGATATCAGCCCATGACGTCATGCTTCCATTTCCGACGTCGGCATCCCGTGGCTGACATAAACAAAGAGAAAATCCCGTGATTTCGCGTGCTCAAGGTCCCGTAACTCCGTGATTCTTTAAAATCTCAGGGCGTCAAATGATTATCATGATTTATCTTGCTTGTGCCGGATCCCGCGGACATCCCGGCCATCCCGACGTAATATCCAGCCACTGGCGACGCTCCAGTCGCGCCCGGGACCCCTACCACACCGAGACTCCGACCACAGGGAGACTGCGGATGTGACGTAGGTGGCCCACTCGGTCGTGAACCGGCATCTTTGGTGCCGCCCATCTCGAACGAAATCAAATCAATTTTCTGTCTCTTTTCGCTGATCAAGCAACCAAGGTCTGGAGCGTGCCAGTGGCTCGCGCTGTGACGACCTGACTAATTCCGTTGGCTCCAGGTTTCCGACCTTGGACCGCGGGCTAGACCAACGCTTATTATCACCACCGCCATCACTCTTCCTCCTCCTCTTTCTGTTTTGCTTTCTTGCCATGCATTACTGGGTATGGCTTCGCATCATCAACCTGGGCCTTCTGGCCATCTGCAGGTAGCAGCGGCAAACAACCTCCGCCGCACACCGAGCCCATCATCATCGCGAGTATCCATCAACCCTCCTGCCACACCGGGGAGTCCAGCGCCCGTCGACGAGTCCGGCCCCGACTACTTCAATCCTCTGAGCCAAGCTCCCTCGGCGCAATCACAAACTTCTCTATCATCTTTTCCACGACTACCCTCGCAGACTTCTCTTTCCGCCTTTCCCGATGTCGCACCGCCACCGAGACGACCTCCCGTCGATCAGGCTCGACTTCCGAGCATCCGGCTGAGGCGGACTTCCAATGGATCCCTCTACTCCGACAGCGGTCTCTCGAGCGAATTCGATCCGAACCGTCCCCGAAGCATTTCTCAACCTGAGCGAGCGCGAGTTTCCGATGCTCCCGTTCTTGCTCGACACTCGAGGCGGGTGCCTCAAATAGCCATGCCTCGACTCACAGAAGAGGGTGCCCGACCGAGTCTCGCAGAACTGGGAATGGATGGACCGACTAGTCCTTTGTCGCCGGCAGTATCGCTTCCTGACCAAGCTCACACACGAGAACCGGACGTGGACATGACCAGGTTGCAACGGGCAAGGAAGATGAGCCGAATGTTCTGGCCGGGACATCGAAGGCAAGGGGACCAGAATGAAGCTACGCGACCTCTAACCGCCGAGGAGGAAGAATACGCCCAAGAACTGGTGGACTGGCTAGACGTCATTGGTGAGTTATCTATCTCATTGTGCATCGCGACATCGACTAACACGACCAGACCCCGAGGTTCAGACACTCTCTACCCTGACCAACGTCCAAAACTCCCTCTTCGTCCCTGATCTCGGTAACTGGGTCAACCGCCGACCTACCTATGCCCTCTCTCGACATGACCCCGAGCAAGACTGGGCAAGGGAAGCCATCGCCGAAGAACGACGCCGAGAAGCTGTTCGCGAAGCACGCGAAGCCCGTGAAGCTGCGGCAGAAGCTGCCGAAACGGTAGCGGAGCCTCCGCCCATACAACGAAGCAGCACTATCACGTCACGCTTGACCGAGTCTCACTACGCCGCTCTTCCCCATGGGGCAACACTCGATGGATGGAGTGCTAGGGAAAAGGCCGAGCTGGACGACCATGTTCGACATATGCTTCACTCTAGACGTGCTAGGTTCAAGCGAAGCCTTAAGGGTTTTGGACAATACGTTAGGAGACCTTTGGGTTTCTTCGTCACCCTTTACGCCACCCTTATTACCCTCTTCGGTCTGGCTTGGGTCCTCTTCCTCATCGGCTGGATCTATGTAGGCGAGAAGCAAGTCTACGCGATCCACATCATCGACAGCGTCCTTGTTGCGTTGTTCGCCATCATGGGTGATGGCCTGGCACCCTTCCGTGCCGTCGACACTTACCACATGATCTTTATCGCTCGCTACTCCGGCATGATCCGGAGAGCAGAGAAGGGCAAGAAACCCAGGACCAAACTAAAAAAGAAGAACGTTCCGCCAGAGATCCGGAACAGCCCTGAATACGAGACCAATGGACGTATCACTGGCTACCAAGCTAGGATGCTATTGGAAGCCGAAGCCTACGACCCCGAGAACGATCGACAGGACGGTAGCATGAACAACCTTGATAACAACAAGGATAGCGACCAGATGGTCGATCTGGAGAATGCCAAATCGCCTAACCCCGAATCGGACATGCCGGCCCTGACGTTTGCTCAGCTCAAGAGTCTGCAGCATCACCAGAAGAAGCTGGCCAAGTCGCACAGTTTCTACAAACCCCAAGAAACATTTACACATCACGCCTTTCCCCTGAGCTACCTCGTGGCGATCGTCATCCTCCTGGACTGTCACTCGTGTCTCCAGATCTCTCTAGGTGCCTGCACCTGGGGCATCGACTACCACACCCGACCATTCGCGCTGACAACGGTAATCCTCTGCGTCAGCATAACGTGCAACATCACAGCCGGCCTGCTCATCAGCAGAGGCGACCGCAAGACTCGAAAGAAGGACGTATGGGAGCTCCTCAACCGACAGGAGCTGACAGAAGACGCCATTAAGCACATGGAGGAGAAGAAGAAGAAGGAACAGGAGAAGGAGGAGAGGGGGAGCAGATCGTCGGACAAGGATGAGTCTAGCGGGAGGACTTCGAGGGAGCTTAGAAGGCTAGTCAAGTTGCCGAGCTGAAGAAGGAGTACACAAAAGGGATGGATGATACATGAGTATACATATGGATACGATGATGATGACGGTTTAGTATAATTCCTAATGAATACAATAACATGTGTACAAGGAGTCTGTGATTGATGTGTCTATGACAATGGTTATGCCACAACTGTGAGAGTATTATATTGTGATGCTGATAAACTAGAGTATGGGATGTCCTGGGATGGCATCTGTGTCCATGCTCCTCCATGGAAGAATCACAGCAGCATGAGATCTCTCTCTGTTGTAAGCCCCCTATCAGCTTGAGGCTCTACACCCCCACCACCTCCCTCAGCATTCCTCACACGCCAAAACCCCAATTTCAGGAGAACTATTCTCATTTTGCCAGTTCGTCATGTGCTTCAGCCACTCGACAAACGCCAGCGCATCCCTACCGCCCCCCCGACGGTCAGTCCACTCATCGTCATCCCGCTCCATAACCTCGATGAACCTCAGCCCGTTTGCGCAGAACTGTCGCGCGGCGGGCCGCGGGTTCGCTCTCTTGAGTCCGTAGTCTATCAACCAGACGTTTTTAATGTTCTGGAGACGTCCACGGCCGAGGTGGGACTCTATGCGGCCTACCATGGGGTGGGATGATGGCTCGGGGGCATACTCGTCGTTTTGAAAGTCGTGTTCGCGGGAGAGGTTGATTATCTCGTCGCGCGGCAGTTCAAACGCGACGTGTCTGAGATGCGGTTTGCCATGTCGGGAGGAAATGGCCGTGTGCTCTAGCCTAATCTTGCTGAGGGTGTTCCAGTTGTAAGGCTGAAGACAAAACAGGTCGTTCTCGGGCCAGACTATCATCTCCTGCTCGTGTCCGTCCAACACGAACTTTGCTGTCCGCGGCCCGTCATGCAGCTTGGCCATGTCGGCGTTGTCATCCGAGCTGATGTAGTCGCCTGCTCGACAACCAGTACACGATTTGGAGCACATGGTCATCATCGAAGCCTTCATAATCGCAGCCCTCGAATCACTGCATGCCGTCCAAAGCCCACGATCCAAAAGAATGCATGGACGCATTCCCCTCTGTCCACGAAAACCCTTCTCCATCTTTACGTCTCGGCGCGGCGAGACATGATCTGCTGGGTCCCTTGAGCTTGTACTCTGCGAGGGCGGCGGATTCTTCCTCGTTTCTGCTGTTGAAGACGGTAAAGAAGTGGACCCCGCGCTTCTCGGTTCGAAATTTGGCGGCTTTTTCCCAGATGAGGTCGCGTATCTCTTGGGGGAGGCGAGGGAAGGGGTGAAAGGTGGTCATGGTGTTGTTGGTGACTGGTGAAGATGTGGGGGTCAGGTAGGGATCCAAAATAATATACAACCTTGTGTAATATTGTGCATGCAAACAGTGTGCGGTTATTTATGTCAGCATTCGCAGCAGAGCAGGCAAACCATCTACACAACCTCTCCTCTCTATCTCAAACATATACCGTATCCACCACTATCACAGAGGCACAATCATTCACATATCATTCTCTCATCGACAACATACTCAATTCAGGACTCGTATATCTCACCAAGTGCTTATTTGCCTATCCATTTCTGGCACTGTGTAAGCGTATCCCCTATCTTGGCAGCCATGGCCTTCTCCTTCAATGTCCCCTCGAGATTATTATACCCTTTGATGTACTTGACCGTGTTCTTGTACGTGCTGCTCTGCGGATCGTCCAGGTCCGGGTTCGCCCGGTCAGCCGTCTTCCACTTGTTGTTGATGTACTTGCCTTCGCGCTCTAGAGTCGAGAGAAAGGGTGCAATTTGAGGATATCGACGGTGACGTAGATCAGCAAGGGGTTACGTCCGTCAGTGGGATACCATTAGCGCGATATCGCCAGGCTTTGATGAGTATCTTTACAGTTCGCGCGTTGAGTTCGCAAACCTCTTGCTGGGTTGATCTACCTTTGGGTATGCGATGAGGTTATATTACTTAAAAAAACCTCAGCGGCGGAGTCAAGTGCTGGCTGAGCAACAAGAACATACCTCCCAGAAAAGGCAAGAACATCTGGCGAGAAAGCGTCGTTGTTGCCACGGGCGTTGAAGAGCCTAGTAGTAAGATCCGCAAACCGGATCTTACGGGTGATGGCAAGGATGACTATGTCGTGTAGTATGAAGGGGGCGCTGTCAAGGCGTACCGCAACATGGGACAGATTCCTAATGGCACGGGACGCAAGCGGAATAACATGGGCACTATCGCGGCTGGTGTTAATCCCCAGGGACCTGTTGAATATGCGGACATTGATGGAGATGGCAAGGCTGACTATCTTGTTGTTTGGCGAGGAGGTGCCGTGAACGCATACATCAGCTCCTATCATTGGCTTGACGTAGACCTAGAGGACGATAGCGGCCCAGGGAGTGGTGGAAATGATGGCGGTGGTAGTGGTGGCGGTGATGATGAGAACGACGAGGACGACGACTATGAAAAGGCACCGCCATATGACCCCGTCTCTGACGACGACCAACGCCTAGATCCATGCCCATTCACGCCGGAGAGCTGCGAACAGATCGAAGCCCTCGACTACAACAACGAACTAAAACCTCACTGCGTGCCTGTGGCAAACGTCGAAGTTCGCTGCAACGAGATCATCGACGACGGCTACTTTGAGGTGTATGCGGACTACGTTGTGGATGAATCGGGGTTCGGCTCTTGATGATTTCATGTTGGACAGAGGCGGCGAGTTCTTTTGACTTCGAGATCTGGTCTAAGTACTCTTGCTGCTTCTCCTGCGAAGAAGTCCTTGACTTGCCATGCGACCTGTGCATTGAAAAGTGCGGCACACCACCTCGATCCAGCTGCGACGGCAAGATGTGGCATCTCGGCGAGCAGCCCCGTCAAAGCGCGATCTGAACAAAGACGACTACGATACCGAGTCTATCTACTGGGCTCTCAAGGCCGAGGAGGAGTTCTACACACAAGTCAAGGGCTAGGTAGGCGCGCTCAAGGGCAAGATCGACATCGTGGGGCACAGGATGCTCACCGGAATCAACGTCGCCGCCTGCTTTGGACGGGACACCAGGTTTGAGGACCTCAAGGATCCTGGGGAGTGTGTTTGTCGATTTGAGTGGGGAGGTTGGAGCAGCTTACTAGAAAGGTTAATAGGAGATCTCTGACGCCGCTCATGTGCTCGGGAGCTCTGTCGGCATGAGTTCGGTGTAAATGGGTATATACACCGATGTATCGAGGTTTACTGTATGTACTTTGAAGTGATCAGTCCTCTCCCCGCTTGTTACTCCATATTATCATCGTCAACCCACTTCCTTCAAGTAACAAGGCTGGCCCCTCAGTGACCTGTGCTAGGTCAAGAGCCGTGGTACGATGCCGTGGACCCTGTCTCGCTCGCTCGCATGGGACGAGTGTGGAGAAGAATCCTCGGGGTCTGCAACGTTGCGTCTGAGTGGAAATCTACGTACAGGACCCAATCTATATGTATGTACGTACATGCAAGATCACGCGAGGAGAGAGGAGAAATGTTGGTTTGCGAAAATCAAGGCCAATCTATCGCGGCCAAACGTAAAATGCATGCAAGGCACTACAGGACATATACGGATATACAGGCGCTCACTCATCCCCAGTCCTACACCATACAGTGACCACAGCTATTATCATATAATATGGCCCAGTCCCTTATGAGCTGGCCGCGCGAGTGAAATCCGAAATCTGGGTCGTCACGACCAGACCAGCGACACTGGCCGACGTGAGGGTAGCAAGAACACCAGAGCACAGCGCGGAAAAGGCCAGGCCGGACACGTCTCCACGTCTGGAGGGCGCAAGCTGACCGAGGATACCAATCTGAATACCCAGAGAGCCAATGTTGCCGAATCCGCAGAGAGCATAGGTGGCAATGAGCTGGGATCGAGGGGAAAGGTCGGCGTAGTCCTTGCTCGTGGCCAAGGCGTTGAATGCATTGTACTCATTCTATGGCAGCGTGTTATTCGCCACAATTTCTTCAAAGAGACTGGATGGAAACTTACGGTGATGATCTTTTCAGCAATGAGCTTGGCAACCTTGAGGATGTCATCCCTCTCGCGAGAGACACCCAGCAGGAACGAGATGGGATACAAGCAGTAGCCCAGAATGGTCTGCAGAGTGAGCTTGGGATTGTTGATGTCGATGTAGTATCCCCACCAGGTGAGGAGGCCATTGATCAAGGCGACAAGGGCAATGATGCAAAGAAGAGACGCGACAATGGTTCCCGCAATCTTGATACCCAACCAGGCACCATCGGCAAAGGCCTGAAGGGCGTTTTCAGCCTTCTGCTCATCATCCTCAGGGATCACGACGCGGCCGGCCGTCAGGGTCTCCTCGGTCTCAGGGTATCGCATCTTGGAGATGGCGAGCGAGGCTGGGATGGACATGATGCAAGACGACACGAGGGCCTCCGCGTTGAGACCGAGCGAAGTGTAGCCGACGAGGACGGAACCCGAGATGGTGGCAAAACCGCAAGTCATGATCTGGTGAATCTCGGCCTTGGTCATGTGAGGCACAAACGGACGCACCAGCATAGCAGACTCTCCCTGACCGATGAAGGGTGTAGCAGCAGCGACGACAGCTTCAGCTCCAGAGACACCAAGGGCCCAGAACACGAAGGTGGCAAACTTCATGATAAACCACTGGACAAAGCCAATATAGTACAGAACCTGGACCAGGGAGATGAAGAAGATGATGGCCGGGATGACGCTGAAGAAGAATCCCGGGGTCGCCGCAACGTCAGGGTTTGTGAGGAAGATAACACCATCCTTTGCGAACCCGAGAAGATCGGCAGCACGGAGGGCGATGAAACGGAAGATGCTATAACCGGCGCCGGTGCGGAGCACAAACAGACCGATGATATACTGTCCGAGCATGCCACCGATGACAGTGCGCCAGTTGATGCGCCTGCGGTCCCGGCTGGTGACCCAGAGAAAAAAGATGAAAACGGCCATGCCAAATAAACTAACAGCTCTGTTCTCGCGAGTGTTGTCGGCAACTTCTTCGGACGCAAACGAGCCGACGAGGATGGTGGCGATGGCGACAAAGGCGCCAGCGAGGGTGCGGAACTTGGCCGGGATCATGTCATAGATGACAACGGCCGTGTGATGCCATGTCCAGCGGATAGGACCAGAGACGTAGCGGATCGGGACGTGGAAGAAGATCAGACGAAGAGTGATGGCGAGCCAGAGGAGAAAGGGAATGATCCAGTTCTTGTCGTTTCGGTGGACGACCAGAGACGCGATCCACCAGCCAGTGAAGAGCAAGAAGAGGAAGAGGTGAATGATGGGTCGCTTATGTCGGATCAACCAACCCAGGATTCCAGAGTGGTGTCGCTCGCTGTCATCACCAGTCGAGGCAACAACACCGGCCTCAGCCTTTTCATGGTCACTATAGTCTGGGGGAGTTCCATGGCCAGTCTTCTCCATTGAAGTAACAGGAACAGCGTCTACTCCATGCTTGTGGAGATGACCCTGATGAGGCACGGCGGTCGCATCTTGGGCAGTAGTCCCCTCGGTGTAGTAGACGGGGTCCTGGTGACCGCCGTCGGCGTCGACGCGCGGCGAGTGGTTGTGATGCTCATGGCGGTGCTGGTTCTCGGTCTCGAGGGCGGGATCCGAGCTGAGACGGGGCGCATTGGCAGCGGCGGGGGGAGTAGCTTCAGCCATGACGACGAGAGGTCAATTGGACTGTTCAAGTGCGAGCGGTGGTGTTGAAGCTCGCGACGTGCTGCTCGAGTTGAAGGGTTACGATTAGGCTTGGCCTAGAATGAGGAAGGCGACCCGGGCCCTTGAGAAAGAGAGGACAGTCAGATCGGCGGCGACAGAGAGGATCATCTTGACCGACGGTGGGGATGGAGGCTTGTTTAATACTGGGAGGAGTGGGAGGCGTACCTGTAGAGATTGGAGAGGGTAACACCGGAGGAAGCAACGCAACCCCGGACCCCGAATCAATGGACGATCCCTTGTTGGTTTGGTCTCACGCGAGCAGAGACAGACACAGATAGATACAAAGAAAAAAAATCTATCGCAGCATGGGATCTAAACCTTGCACGGCACATCCATGTCGAAGCTTATCGCAGTGCCAACGGCTGGTCGCCTCCTCCGTCTGTGGCACACGCTGCGTACACCCCGGGCCGGTGTGTCGGTCGACAAATTCTGCAATCTGGTGGGCCATCCGTCCATCCATTGATTAACCATGTGGTTGCTTGACTCGAACGATGGGAGGTTGCTTTGCGGCGAGGTTATCATGGCCAGGTACTGTAGGTAGTTGTTGGAGATGCTCAACTCTGCTTCATCTCTGCTCCTTCCTCTGGGACAGCACAGTGTTCCAGGTCAGCTGACTAACTCTACACTGGCAACTTCCATCCACCTCCTCCTATCTGTCAATGATCGACACTCTTGGCTCCCACAACCAGCACTTCACTCACAAAAAAAAACACCAAGAAAACCATCGCCACTCCCCCCGGCGTCTACTCGGCCGCACCTCAACCCCTCGATTCCTATTCTGGAAGGTTGCTGGAACGTTTGACCCCATGCTGGAGCCCTACAACCCCTCTCCCACCAATCACTCTCTGAGTTGAGAGCGCCCCAGCCGGGTCCCGCTGCTGCCAATGCACGCTACCCGCGGCGCGCCAATGGTCCACTGGCGTCCTGTACCCCACTACGGAGAAGGCCTGTAGCGGGTTTAGCTCCCCTGTAACTAATGGTGGGTTTCAGCAAAAGGGCCTTGGTCCGTCCGTGAGAGCCAACAGCTCCTCCAGCTGGATCAACTGGATATCAATGACACGCGACTGGCAATCCTTCAATTGTCAGCTCCGACCAATCAGAGACACCTGATAAACCCCTTCACTCATTGATTGCTCACTGCTTGCAGCTTGCAGCTTGCAGGCAGCGGGGGACTTGTGTAGCTCCTCGTCGGTCTTCGGTCACCATCTTGGATCCTTCCCGACCGTCCGGCTCGAGGTCATGTCCGCTTACCTAGCAAACTCCAATTCTGCTGCTACCCGACTATCTTGATTAGAACAACTCAGCAATTTCAGCTCGACAGTGTATCTTGATTGTCGCGATGTCTTCAATCTCAAACTCATTCAACCTCTCTGTCTTGCGCCCTCACCTCGACGCCATCACCACCAAGTCCCGGTATCCCGCCTCTCACCTCATCCCTCTCGGCACCTATCCCAAAATAGACACCCTTGTCTACACATCCCTCACCTGTGTCCCCTTTGGGTAGGTCCCTAAAGGTCCCTTTTGTAAGTGGCTTACCGGCACCATCCACACAAGAGCCCTACTCTCGATCAACTTCCGTCCCTCCCCCATATCTCATATCTCTTCCCCAGTCCAAACAAACATGCCCCGAGATAAACGTCGCCGCCGCCGCCGCCCCCATATCTCCATCCCCTGCTCCCTCCATCCCTCCATCCCTCCATCCCTCCATCCCTCCATCCCTCCCCGATCTTGCCACCCCTTGATAGCCCTCCCACCCCCGCCCCCGGGTTACACGCGACTAGGTAGGCAGGTCATCTACCTAGCTAAGCCAGTACAGTAGCTACAGAAACCTAGCATGTGCCGAGGCTACACTGCCTGCCAATATCTGGCTTACCCACGAGATTAGCTGCCCCGGCCAAGACACCTTCTCCGAGATAAACAGCACCCTTTACAGTTAAAACCTCCTTCCCTTGGAGATATAGCCAAGCCAACATCTCTTGTCCTCCATCGGTCATCTCCGCTTAGGACTTCGCCCTCTCCCGACAAAGATCAGATAGTCCAGATACTATTATCTTTGGACTGTATTGCAACAAGTTCTAGACCGAGACATCGAAGCCCGCGTCGGCCATTTACACGTATCACGCTTCACACAACGCCCTGTACGCGCCAATACCCAGCACCTCATTGCAACACACTCGTCGTATTCACCGCAGCAATCTAACAATAACTCCAAACTCCGTCGCACTCATGCCCATGCCCGACTGTAACAAACTACCATCGCCGTGCGAATGTCCGTGTCTTCGTTTGCTCTACGTTTACTCTCCGCTCCTGAATCTTCTGTTGAACTCTTCCACCGCCACTCCAACCATCTTGTATAGGAACCCTCTTTCGCTGCCTTCGCCAATTGGGATAAACGGCCCATTAGCCCCTCCTCTCAGCGCAAGGCTCACTCCCGTCCGTTCCTTGGCGATCGTCTGAATGTCCTTGAGCGGCACGTCCCACTCGCTAGTCAATCGTCGGGATCGGATCAATAGGATCCGAGCATATGTCACCATCACCACCATGTCCTCCTTGGGCAGCTCCAGGTGTCCAATGTACTGCTCGTCAAAGTATCTTCCGTTGTCCACCTGCTTGAGCCAGTACTGCCCGAGGGCTTCCCGCGGGTTGTACGGCCGCACGATGCCGTCGTGTGGGATGAACCGCGGGAATCGCGTGCGATCCAACTCTTGCCCGTCAAACACTGTTGTTGTGTTGCGGATGCCTTCGCTGACGTTGCTGGCCATGTCCAGTACGCCAACAGCAGGCTTGGTTGCCAACCCGATCACGCCCTTACCGACACCCTTGAAGAAGCCCAGCGCACCCTCTTGCTCGGCACCCTCCAGGGGCTTGCGCGCAAGCCCACCCACGCCTGATGCGACGCTGGTGATGAAGCTGTTAGCACCCGCAGCAACACCGTACAAGGCGTGCTTTGGCCTGTTGCGCGCTCTCGTGATACGTCGCCGGTCTTGGAACTGCTTGTCCAGCGACGCCGCTGCAAGGCCCTTGCTGAGACTGCCTGTGAACTTGGAAAAACTGTCACTGAAGCCAAACACCGTCTTCTTTGCGAATGAAGCGGCGCCCTTTGCAATGCCCAACCCAAACTCCTCTGGTTTGTCCGACAGGATCAGGCCCTGGTACGGCTCGTAAAAGACGTCCGTCACACCTGATGAGATGCTGTTGAAGAGGCCCACTGGGTTACCCAGGAAGTCGGCAGATCCCAAGATCTTGTGAATCTGGTACATGACCTCTTGGCTGTAGTGACTGGAGCAATTCTGGATAAGCACTGCAGTTGTTACCCGCACATTGTCCAAGATGAGGGCATTGAAGCGGATTGGCGCATCATTGACGTTACCGATGGCCATGGTCATGACGTTGAGGAAGAACATGATGGGGTTGCGCGATGACCCCTTGTCCTCAGCATTCACTCGCTCTGTGCGCATGAAGCTGAGGTCGAGTTGCATCGGCTGGATGTTGAGCACCTCAAAGTAAATATCTTGGCCAGCCTGCACCTGTGTCGGCTCAGGAATGTCAAGATCCTCGTCACACAACTTGCCTTCGTCGTCTACCATCGTCCAGCTGGCACCAGGAACGTTGGTAAAGTCAAGAAGAGCAAACACGAAATCCTCGTCCAGATCAACCGTCATCTGCTGTAGCAAAATCGTTGCGTACTTGATGTATAGCACACCGTACGAGTCATCCTTGACACGACTGATCATGGCGTGCAGCGATGGATGAGCTTCCACCTCTTGCGCCTTCTTCGGGACCACACTGGGGTAGAGGATCATCGGGAAGAGACCACCGTAGAGCTGGTTGTCGATCTGAATCCACTTGATCGCCATCGAAACGGTTTGGATCAGTGGAGACTCGCTGTAGCGCAGTTGGACATCCCGGAGGGTCAAGTAGGCAAGCTCCTTCATCTGAGCGTTGACCAGAGACACGCCAATGCCCGCGAGCTTGAGCTGAGCACGGAAAGTAGCCCCTGTGTCCTGATCCTTGACTTCGAAGGCTTCTGGGCCGGTGTTGGTCCTAGACAACGTCTTCGGCTTGTACATGCTCTTGCTGGCGCGGAAGTTGCTCAAGATCATCGTCTGCTTCGGTCCATCCGCAGCAACATTGATGTCGATGATCTTCTGTTGCCCCGTAGAAGTCGTAAACTTCATGGGAATCTGGTTTCCAATCTCGGCCAGCTTGACATGTCGCTCCTTGCCGTTGATTGAAATGATAATTTCACGGAACTTGGCTGCAGGGAAGTCCCAAGCGTAAGGCATGATGCTCCTGGGTGGTAGGCGGTACCGGATCTGTCTCCAGCCACTGCGATCCTCAACACCCTCCTCATCCACGTTGGGGTTGGCTTGCCAGAACATGAACTCGGTGTCACTCTCGTTGCGCATCGAAAAAGGCCAGCTCTTGGTTTCCATGCTAAGGTTCAAGAAGACGGTAGAATCCTCCATAAGGATTTCCACTCTGACCAGGAATTGCCGCTGTCCAGCCTTCGCAATCTTGACATGAGTCGTACCAATGTCGGCAATATTGAAGGGCGACGTCCAGTGGTTGTTGACACCAGGGTAGCAGAGGCACAGCTGCTTCACCTTGGACTTTTGCATGAAATGAAGGGGCTGGAGGGCGCCTTGTCCAAGGGTGAGGTATCCAGAAGAGCTCGACTCCCTGACAAGGATCTCCTCGCCCAGCTTGTTGTGCAGGACGAATCGTGGCGCGAGGGTGACAACCTTGGTCAACTTGTACTTACCCTCGCCCGACTTGACCGTGATTCCCACGTGGATCTCCTTGTTCTTGTTTGGCGAGTTGAGGACAACTTCAGAAGTACTGCCAATGGCGTCGAAACTCTGGGGCTTACTCCACTCAGAATCCGCGACCTTGAGGAGTGCTCGGTTGCGGTGATCATCGCTTCCATAAGAGAACATGAAGGGCAAGGCCTTCGGGCGTTCCTGGTCTGATGTATCCATGAGAGGGAATTGTCCCGCCGCCGGCTTCGCTTGCTGGAGGAAGCCCTTGGCGCGTACTCGAACATCCACACCAGTCTTGTTCAGAACGACATAGGGACTGTAGACCGTGACCTTGAACGCACCACCGCTGTTGGGAATCTTGAAGTAGTGTAAAGACAGGTTCAAAGGCAGTCCTTGGTCATCCTTGACGACGAGCTTGCCTTCCTTACGGAAGTCCTCGTTGTTTCCAGGGTTGATGATCGAAAAGTCGCTCGCCTTGAAAACTGTGTCCTGCATGTCGATGCTGAGGAGCAGCAGGTGAGAGAGCTCAACAACATGAACAGGGCTGACACCACCCTTTCGCAGGAAGTTGGTCCAGTCCTTTCTGGTGTTCTTGTCGTAGATGCGGTACTTGAAATCGTACGGCAAGAGGTTCTCAAGTGTCACCGGCGCTGATAGCTTGATCTTCATGTACGGGTATTGCCTAGTCATATTAGAATCGGCGCGTCATCATCAAGGGAAACAACTTACTTGGTCAGCGGGTTAGCCTTGTCAAAGCGTGCATGGACCTGGAAGTAAAACGGATCTCCATTCTCTCCCTTGCACACAACCTGCTTCGTAGGTCGCTTGAGCAGATCCCTCCAGAACAGCTGGTCGTTGCTCCACTGGTAGCCAAAGCCACCGTCAGGTCTAATAAGAACTCTCTTCTCAAACACAGCACCCACAGGGGCCGGCCGAGAGTCACCGGGCGCAATCTTCTCAATCTTGAGCAGATGGCCTTCTTGCGCATCGTAGATACCCAGTTCTACTGGGATCTGTGTTGCGTTCTCCACGTGCAGGGGAGATCTGAAGGTGACGTATTTGATGTTGTCCTCGGTTCCAAGCTCCACCTCAACACACAGCCGATGCAGAACATTGTCTGTCTTGGGACGTAGGCTGTACAGATACTCACCCTCTCGATTGAGTCGGATGTTCTTAACAGGGTCGAACCCACTGCCCTCGAGCTGGATGTTGACATAATTCTGGTTCGACTCGGTGAGAAGATTCTCTCGCATCTTCTCCCAGTGCTCAAAGCTCCACGGCGCTTCCTTGCCGTCCTCCAGGCGAAGGTTGATGGGCTCATCGCTGGTTGGGCTCTTGGAGTGGACAACAACATCAAAACCAGTGTAGTTTCGGATGCGGTAGGGTGCTTCAACTCCGCGGGGCTTGTCCAGCACATCCTGCTCAGTCGTCAGGAAGTCAAACGACTTGGATGCCAATGCAATCGTGGCCGTGGTGATGGTCACGTCGAAGACCTTCTTGGAGGCAACGTCGACTGATAGGAGACCGGAGACAGTATCCTTGGCCACACCAAAGCCCACCTGCCATGGTTCCAAGAGCGGCTCCCAACTGGACTTGGAAAAGTTGTACACGTTGGAGTAAAGGTCCATGGCGGTTTCGGCCTTCAGGTTCGAAGACCAGTTCTCAGCAGCCGCACTGAATTTCTTGATGCCAAGATCGAGGATGGGAAGTTCGTGCAGATCACCGATCAAAACCACACGGATGCCGTCCACTGTAGCTGACAGCTCCTCATGTCTTCGCTGGGCAACCTGCTGAGCTTGTTGCTTCGCCTTGGAATCAACAGCATGACTAGGAGCATGGCTGGCTGCAGTCGCCTTTGTTCGACCAGCGATGGTAGACTGGCCACGACCACTGGCAGATCGTTGCTTCATGCCAGCGTTTCGCAACTCTCGGGCCTTCTGTTCAGCAGGGGTTTCCTTGGCCTGCTTTGGTTCGTTTCCGGATAACTCTCCTGCTTTGCTGACGATTTGAAGCACGAGAAGAATATCACGGAGCGATAGTCGCAGCACAAGAGGCTCAACATCCACATGGATGCTGGTGGACAGAGGCTTGGAGCTGTCCATGCTGAGCTGGATCGAGAAGTCATCGATGATACGAAGACGAGACGTCTCGAATCTGTCCATCCGACACAAGAACATTCCAATTTGTGACACCTGGAAGGTCAGAACATGCTGCTGAGAAAGAAGCATTTGTCGGATCGAAAGCACAATCGCCTCGGAGCTCGAAGTCAGAGGGTTCGCAATGAGGATGACCTGTGCATCGACAAGATTGACACGGAAAGCGATGCTCATCGACGGCTCTTCTTTCTTCTCCTCGACTTGGGCGACATCGGTGCTCTGCTGCCGTGAAAGCTGTGATCGAGGCCGTGAAGCAGAATCCCCCGAGAATGTGACTTGCAAAGAATCGGTGTCTGACTCTTCGGGAGTAGTCTCAGCCATGCTCTCATAATCCATTGGGCTGCTCTCCTCGACGGTCAAGCCCTCCACGGCAAATTTTTGGATAGCAAAGAGATAGTCGAGTGCAAAGATGACTCGAGGGCTGTCAATGGTAGCCATGGCAATCAGGCTCTTTTCCTTGCCACCTGACATGGTCACACTCGCCATGAGCTGCTGCACTTCCTTGTTCATCGACGACATGATGCGGCGGAATTTGTTTGTCTCTCGGGGTCGGCTGTCGTAGATGGTAAATGACCGGATAAGCAATTCAGCTTCAAGTGAACCATCTGAGAGCATCCTTGTCTTAATCTTGGTCTCATTGAGCGAGAACCGTGAAAGGCTTGACTTTGCAATGTCATGAACGGGTGCATCTTCTTCGGCCATGATCAGCTCGAGTCCGATCGTGTTGATGCGGAAGACGAGATCGAGTTTTGTCCAGGCTTGATCAATGGAGCTGAGTTCAGGGCCGAGATCGACCAGTGTTTGATCGTCGCCAGAATCCGTTTCCGTATTGAGTGTCCGGGCGCGCTGCAGTGTCCCTTCGTCAACTGCCTTGGCCGCCTCTTCCTCATTATCATTGCCCTCGCCAGCAAATGCTGCAGGTACCGACTTGGAGATTTCCATAAGGAACTTGACTTGGTATTGGGTAAGCCGGAGGTTGAAATCAGACATGGTTCCCTCGATTTCTGTCTCGGGTCTCTTGGCCCCAGATTTGTGCTCAGCATAGGTGATGTTGAACCCAAGATCAACATGGTCGATCATCTCAAGCTCCTCAGAAACATCACTAGCATAATGGAAGTCTGAGGTGAGCCTGATATTGCGGATACCGGCCGAGAGCTTCATCGCAATTTCGGAATCCTCGCTGTCATCCAGAGGTGCGAACTTGTTTTGGGCGTAGATCTCACCCAGGTATGCAGTGATCAGGTCTCTCTCAGGTCGACCTGGCTTCACCACACGGGGGAAGACAACAATGGGGGTGTTGACCACGACATCAAACTTGAAGCGGCTGGGACTTTGCTGCATTTGGTTGGCCTGGTTCATGGCAGCCTGGCGTGCGGCATTGTACAGGGCCTGCATCTTGCCAAACTTGACCAAGAAGTCAATGATCTTGCGGAATGGCTCCTCCACGAAGTTGACCTTGACGGAACCAGCGCGAAGGAACACGGAGCTATCGTATCCTGGGTATGTCTTGGAATTGTTGGCGTCAAAGGTCTCATAACGGAAGTCAGCCAGGTCATCCCCCTGGATGGTCACGAGCTGGCGAAGATGGGAGTCCTCGGAGACGCCGAGATTCACGTCATCAACAAGGGAGAGGTCGCCGAGACGGGCGGAAATGCGCATGGTGTTGGCCCGAAGGAAGATACCAGCGTCTGCCTTGTTGAACGATAACGTGGCGAGTCGAATGCCATCGTTGTTCAAGATCAGCCTGATACTCTTGAGGTCGACCTTAACCCTGATGGAACCAGAGTTTGGTGGAGGGGTAGTGTTGAAAGAGACATCGACGCTTGCTGTATCATCATCGTAGTTGTCCAGGAGGGACTGCGGGCCGCCTGGCTGGCCAGCTTGCTGACTATCGTTATTGGTGAAAGTAACGAGGATGAAATCCAGAAGCGTCAACAGGGTCTTCCGGGTGACGATTAGGTTGATTGTCGAGACCTTGGCGGTCACGTTGGTCTCGACGCCCTCATAGACGGGCATGAACTCGGGCGACAGTGGATTGACCTTGATAAACTTGACGTGAACCAGGCTTCGGCCTGCCTTGAGATCATCGCTATCGCCTGACGAGATGATGGATTTGAATTCGTCAGGAGGGTTGTCCACAAAGTCATCAACCGTGACTGAGCCAAGTGAGACCTCGGCTGCCATGTCGTAAGGTCTTGTGTAAAACTCCAAGCCAAACCGCTCAGCGACCAGTTCAACCAGGAGTGAATCGGGCTTTCGTTGGTCAGGGTCACTCCGATAAAGTGAACCCTTGAGGGTGTCAACCTTGAACTTGAACTCGAAGATCCTCTGCTGAATGCGAAGCTGCTCAACACCGCCTCCATCGTCCGCGTCCTCAAAGTTGTCGTCATCTTCGTCCATATCGTCAAGCACGACGGCAGTTTGAGCCATAAATGGGAACGGCGTGGATTGCCGCCTTTCATGACGAGACTTTCTTCGGGAACGATTGGACGCCGTGCTCTTTAGCCGAGGTCGAGACTGCTCCCTTTGTCCCTCTGACTGTGGTTCAGGTAGCGATGGTTCACCAAACTTGGGAATCGCCACATCAATGATTCTCATGAGGTTCTTATACTTGGAGTCCGAAACAGTGGCGTGAAGCATCGGCAAGTGACCTGAGACCTTGAACTTGGTCAGGTTGGGGGCCTTCGGGAGGATCGAGGTTTCGACAGTGAAATCGACATTGATCTGCTCGACAACGTGTAGCCGGGCCTCGTCGTCCTTGTCAACAAGCTGCGCTTTGGTCTCCTCGATGGATGGTCCAATAAGAACTTGAGTCGATGTCAGTTTGACAATGAATTTGTCGTACATGACCGATTCGAGCCGCTTGAGATCTTCGTCGCTGTACGACTGTTTTTGCTTGGACTGGATCTCCTTCATGGTGTCCTGGTCGACAAGCTGACTATTGACATGAATGTGACCAGCATCAACGATCAAGCAAGTTGAGTCCTCAGTAGTAATGCTGACGGGCACTATAATCAGGGGCGCTTGAAGATCCAGCTCGGCGTTGATCGTCTTGTGTTCTTCAAGAGCAAACTCAAGACCGGCTCGAGTCTGTTCCCGAATGCTCTCAACAGTGGCGCCAGCACTCTCCATGAGGGCAGTGATAGACTCCATGTGACGCTCAGGAGGTCTGAAAAAGTCGGCAATGCCAACAACAAAGTTGGGGTTCCAGATGACCTCGAGAGGCTTCATCTTTCCAACAACAGCAATGTCCCCCTCGCGTTCGAGCGGGTTCTGTTCGACCTCAAACTGGAAGAAGGGATCTTCCTCTGCATTCTCGAGCTCGGCCAGCGAGAGTCTTCGACGCTGCTTGACATCGGGAGCATCCTTGACCCTCACAATCTCGGGGTAGAGTGTGTCAGGAGTGGTGCCATCGTTGACACGCAAGCCACCAAGGCTGACGTTGGCAAGGAGAGAGTCCTTTCGCTGGAGAGCCTTGGCCTTGAACACATCAAAGTGTAGACTAAGCAAGTCCGATGCGTTGTCGTGGGGGTTTCTCTTGAGAGTGAAACTTCCAGTGCTAAGGGAAGTCTCAATGCACATCTTGATGGCCTCTCGCGGTACGTCCACCTCGTCCGCAAGAGCATTCTTCTCATCCCAGTCGATGGCCTCATAAAGCTCCTGTCGCTGTTCCTCAGTCATCTGTGTGTTCTCCTCATTCTGCTCGATCGTCTCTTGGGGTTTGGAGCCCCACACCCACGAGAGCCAGCCTTGTTGCTGTTGCTCCTGTTGTTGTGGTTGCCTCTTGAGAGCCTCGGCGTTTTCCTTTTTGAGCTGGTTGCGGGCCAGGGATCGCCAGAACCGCAGATCTTCATAGCCCAGTTTCCACTCAAGGGAGTTTATTGCGTCAGTGTCCTCGGGAGACATCTGTTGCCCTTGTTTCCTCTTCTTGAATAGCTCGATGTATTTTTTCCTGTCATCACGACGCTCCCGGAAGTAATCCCAAGACCACTTCCGGTTGCGCTCATGGATCTTGGATAGCACCGCATTACCGGCAAACTGTAGCCATGCATGGGGGTCTTCCTTGGGTCTGACCCCCTTTGGCTGTAACTTCTTGTACTCTTGGTGACGAATGAAGTAGTGGAAAAGGTCGACCATCATCAAGGCATCTCGATACTGGTCATCATCCAGGACAAGACCGATTTCCTCGAACAATAGGTTCGCCTTGAATTTGGGCACCTTGATGTCGCCTGATTTGTCGAGCTCAATCTTGGCTTGTCCATTGACAGGTTTCAGAATGAATTGGTGGCTGGTGTTCTTCTCGGCGCCCTTTCCAATCATCTCCCTGAATTTTTCAACGATCTCATCGTGTGGGAGCGTCTCTGAAGAGGGTGTTGCGGCCTCACGGCCAGTTCCGAGTAGTGTTGAATCGGTATTCCAGTACACAGCAAGTGCGCCCAAAGTAGCCAGCTTGTGGGTGACGGAACTCGAGTCCTGGATAAAGGTGGGCTTCCACTGGCCGTCTGTGCTGACGGCGCTGAACTCCTCGAGGGTAACGCCCAGGGCGAACGGGTGCCCTGGTGCTGAGATGGAGTCCTCATATCGAATGTGGATATTCTTGACCGTGACCTGGAGGTTGTCGACGATCTTTGTAACCAGGCTCTGCGTAAAGCTCTGGCTCTTCTTTTGTTCCTCCTGGCTCATGCCTTCCTGGTTTCTCTCCTTGAGCAACTCAGCGCTGTCCAGCTTCTCCATCTTGAGCCGCTGTTTTCTGCGCTCCTCCTCTTCTTCATCGTATTCAGCCTCCTCCTTAGGGCTGGCCAGAAGAAAAACGTCCTCGATAAAGACCTTGACGGGGGCGCCGCGCAGGTTGGACCAGGGGATGATGAGGGTGAGCTCGCCGAGGTGGCCTTCCATGACATTGATGGGAAGCTTGAGCTGGTCGAGGGCCTCACGGCGCAGCTCTAGGTTTCGTAGTTTGACATCTCCCGACCAGATACCGACTTTGAGCTGGGCAGGATCAAAGTTCTTGACGTACATGCCCAGAAAGCGGTTGAGCAGGCCGGCGACGAGGCCTTCCAACATTCTGGCGGCGGTTCGGCCGTAACCCGGGCCGGGGAAGTAAAGGTAGGATTCGTACGAGGTATTTTATCGGAGCGTCATCTGTCGCTGGGCATGCGTATCGTAGACACGGGGTGCCATCCGAGGTCTCGGTGGACTCTGGCAATTCGAAATCCGGCGGGGAAGATGAAGCGGGGGTAGGGTCGTAGACGGTTTCGAGTGACGGGAGGGTTCTAGGGGTAAACGGTATGAAGGTATCGCGGATTGCCCCTCTCGCGTCGTGTGAAGGATCAAGGATGGATGGATTTGGTTGCGTGTGCGTGTTGCCTCTGCGAGTGTGAGTGAGTGACGCAGCACACAGACTCTGGCCGGAGCAAAAGTGGGAAGCAGCACCTCAGCCTTGGGCTGGGGAGGGAATGGTGTGGCGTGTATGACGCTGTTACCATTTCAAGCGCCCAACCGCCAAGAAGGTACTTGGTACCACGCAGTGCCAGAGGGGGATCCAGGTACCGGTCTGGTCTGTGGTGGGCCTCGAATTCGGTGCTGCCGAGCCTGGCTGTTAGGGAGCTTTGGCCAGCGTTTCAGGCGCTAAACAGACCTGGGGGGGAAGGAAGCGGAAGCCAGCACTTTAATAGGCAATGGTGGGGCATCTGTTTCTCGCTGATGACGGACGATTCAAGAGTGATGAGCTCAGGAGGAATGAAGGCATTCACTACTTTGATAGAAATTGGTCTATCTCTATACTATTTCGTATCTATGGTCATTTCAACAGCTGCATTCCATCTCAACCTGCAGGTGGCCCATCTGCAGTCGAGTTCCTTGGTGTTCATCAAGCCCACTTAAAAGCTTTCCCCAGAACGAACTCTCATGACGTCACGATAAGCAGCTGCAATCATCACATCGCCATCATGGCTTTGTGTGACAGGAGCAGGAACACAGGCTTTGGCCGGTCCCGGGCGGGAGAGGCACGCGTGTGACAGAATTCAATTGTAGAAAAAGCAAGCACGGGGGGTCATGGCCATTACGTAGATGCCCATCTTGGCTATTTGGGGAAGCTTGCCTTTCTCCTTCAGACAGCTCTTAGAGCAACCATCTTCAACTTAGACATCTCCCTCTTTCAAACACCTCGCTCTCTTTGCGTCTAGTTGTCTCATAGCAGTTCTGTTCAGCTCTCAGGCTACCTGTTTAGTCGTTAGCTCGATTCCATCCTCATCCATTGCTCGCGTGCCCCAAGTCCACCATTCGCACTATCACCACCACCATCACAAGAGAGCTCATCAAAGTAGCTTCTCCGCGCATTCGCCATGTTCCGTTCCTACTCTCGCTCTCTATGGCATATTGCCTCTGGGGCGTCTCCTATTACAGTCAAGCTCGCGACTCAAACATCTCCTCGATTCGCAATTGCTCCTCTCCTCCGTCAACCAGCCCGCATTGCCTTCTCCAGCAAATCCGACAAAGATAACAAAGACCCTCCTCCTCCTTATCGAACTATCGATCGCGAGGCCGAACGTAAGCGCGGACAAGAATTGCTAGGGTCAGATCCAAGCAAAGTCTCGTCCCAGAGCTCAGTGCGCCATGTTATCGAGGAACCTCAAGCGCCTGCAACCGGCGAACATGACATGGCCGGCGAGCTGAAGCATGACATAGTAAGATGATCAAATCTTTCTCCTTTAATATTGCTTACTCGAATCACAGGACATTGTCAAAGACACATTTCGATTCAAAAGCGTTCCCCGCGAGTCGCACATCCTTGGTCTTGCAGGCACACTGCCCTATATGGGAACATCTCTCTCCACCGTCTTCCTTGCCTGGGATCTCAATAAACAGTGGCCTACCGGAAATGCTTTCTACGATACCATTTTTGTGGACCATGAGACAGCCAAATACTTGTTGAGCATCATCGAGCCCCTTCAGCTTGCATATGGTGCTGTTATCATCTCTTTCCTAGGAGCAATCCACTGGGTCAGTGTTTAAGTGCGCAGTCTAGTCTATGCCACACAAACTAACCATGGCGCTCACCAGGGTCTGGAATATGCCGAGAAACAGCCCCTTCGCGAACGCACTCGTTTCCGCTATGGTATGGGTCTGGCCGCCTCCATCATCGCGTGGCCGACTCTCCTCCTGCCCGTTGAATATGCCCTTACCACCCAGTTCATGGCCTTTGTTGCCCTCTACTTTGCTGACTCTAGAGCCGCCACCCGTGGCTGGGCACCTCAATGGTACGGCACCTACCGCTTCCTCCTGACTGCCATGGTCGGCCTCGCCATCTTCATTTCTTTGGTGGGCAGGGCCAAGATCCGCCAGGGAGACTCCCTCAGCGGTCACGGTCTGAGCGACAACTTTTCAAGATCTGGCATCGCTGATACCAAGACCAACTGGACCAAGTTGGAGGAGGAGGAGAAGGAGCGTGTGAAGAGAGAGAAGAAGAAGAAGGCCAAAGAGGATGAGAAGAAGAAGCAAGAGGAGATGCAAGAAAAGATGAAGAGCGAAAAGGGCCATGACCAGGCCAAGACAGAAGCCGAGGACAGTGAAAAGGGTGAGGAGCAAAGCGAGAAGAGTGGTGAGAAGGAGGACGCTCAGGACAAGAAGGAATCCAAGGACCAGGAGAAGGAGAGTGAGAAGAGCAAGGACAAGGACGAGGGCAACGATGAGAGCAAGGACGAGAAGCACAAGAAGAATGAGGAGAGCGAAGAGAAAGAGCCCAAGGACAAGGACGAGGGTGCCAAGGAACAGGACGACAACGACAAGCCCAAAGACACCAAGTCCAAGGGCGGGAAGAAGGAATAATTTGCATTTCAACACCACAACTTAATAACGGCGGAACAGCCATGTATAACAAGTAGCGATCAGCGGAGTTGCCTGATTTTTTAGTCCTTTTGGTTCTCGGATAATGCGATAATGACAAGAATATTTGATTCATCAAGACTTTAACGACAATCTTTCAACGGGCACTCAATCTTCAAGAGATGACTCCATTAGTAGACAGCTTCAACAACACCTCAATAGAAGCGTAGGTTCATCAATATGATGCATTAATCAACTAGGTATCTCTGACCCGCCGCGGGTATTGCTTCGCAGAATCCCAAAGCAGCCATGGGCCCTCGTGTATAAAAACTCTATCAGACCCTCTCGAAGCAAAGCAGATGGTGGTATTGAGTTCCAACGCCGTAGTAAAATGCAACCCAGAACCAGGACCTTGTCTGTCCCAGATCCATACCACCCCAGCTTTTTCCGCGATGAACCACCCAAAATATCATCATCATTACAAAGTCTTACAGCAAACGGATCCGTACTTTGAGCTTGTTAGTCTATCAGGGTCGAGCGAGCCCTTGCTTGGCCTGGGGAAATGTCAGTGTCTGGAGGCAATGTCTCGTCAGAGTGTGGATTCACCTTCATCTGTTCAATTCGGGCCTTCAATTGGCTCGTCACCTCGGCTGCTCTTCTCCAGCTCTCAACACCATTACCACCTGTTGGCTGGGGCAGTGAAGACATTGGTCGTTGGGCAATGCCAGATGAGTGGTCGTCATCGCGATAGGATGCAACGTTTCTGAAGCCTCTAGCTGGAGAGCCGCGGCCTGATGATGCCGAGCTGCCAGCATATCGCATCTCGGGACTCAGCTTGTTACGAGGAACCATGGGCTCGCCGTTCTCCTTCTCTTCGGACATGGTGCTGGTCATGCTCATTCTATGGCGGCTCGCAGACCCAGGTCCATTGTCTCGGTAGACATCGTCGTGCGTGGGCGAAGCAAGGCCAGGGCTGTGCATTCCTTCGGCCTCGGCGCGGCTCAAAGCCCTCTTGAGTCGTTCAAGTTCACGCCTCAGTCGATCGTTAACCTGCTCGGTAGCCTCCGCATCACTCCTCGCTCGCACGAGTTGTGTCTCCTTGGCCTTGATGCTTAGCACATCTCGTGTGTGGTCCTCGATGAGACCAGCGTTCTGGTTCTTGAGCTCTTGAATCTCGGACATGAACTTGCTTCTCTCTTGGCGCATATCGTCAACCTGGCGGAGAAGTCGCTCGTTGGCTGTTCGCAGCTCTTCAAGTTCGGCACGGTCCACGGCGGACATGCCAGTGAGAGGTGGGGGTGAGGCTGGCGAAACTGGGCGTGGCGCTGCAGCAGGCTTCGCAAGAGAGCGGCCAGCCAGTCCACGGGAAAGGCCAAGACGAGGTTGAGGTGCCGGCGCTGGCTCATCCTCGGCGGGCATGACAGGGGCTGCAGGAGCTCGACGAGGGGAGCCAGGTCCGCCCAGAGTCCTCTTCTGAGGGCCCTTGAGTCCAGCAAGACCAGGCTTTCCAAGTCTAGCTGGTCCGCCTGGTCGAGACGTAGGCTGAGGGGCGAGGGGAGGGTCCTCAGGAGGCATCACAGCAGCAGCAGGAGCCTTCTTGGCCATCGGCCTCTTACCACCACCCATGACCTTCTTGGGCGGAGCCGCCTTAGGTGCAGCAGCAGGCTTAGGCTTCGGCTTCTCCTTGGCCTTGACCTCAGCTGCCTCGAAGAACTCCTTGACCTTGTTCTTGCGGATGTCGTCCAGGCCTTCAAGCTGCGGTGTCATGGCACGTTCGCCAATAATCTTCATGACGGTACCAAGAATCTCAGCACCACCATCTCGAAGCGCAGGACTCGACTCGGATAACAGCTTCTTGCCGGACTCGCAAATGGTGGCTTGCTCTGGCTTGCTGGGCACGTCGCGCGTCGTTCGCAAGCATCGAATCAAGAACTTCATGGTGCCCTCCTTGACTTGAGGGTTCTTGTTGCTCAGGTAAGCGGTGATGTCCTCGAGACATTCAGTCAGGTCAGTAGAAGCAAAGACACTATCGAGAGCAGCACCCAGAGCGTCGGCAACTGAGGCCTTCTTCTCCTTCAGGCGGTCCATGATGGGCTGCATGACGGTGGTGCGGTACTTGGCGAAACCCTTGCGCAAACCCTTGGCCAAAGCTTCGATACAGAATGCAGCTTGAGTAACAACCGCAACATTGGCGTCCTTCATGCACTTGGCCAGCCCTCGGGTAATCTCGTTGAAATCTGTCTCCTTGATTCGAGGAACATTGAGGGCCTGGTGAAGGCCGTCGACGGCTTCCTTTCGATCCTTCCATTTCGAGGAAGCGAGCAGGTCGCTAAAGTTGGGCGGGATCTTCTTGGTAATATCTTGAGGCTCTGCCAGATCGAAGGCGTCCATCTCACCGACATCCTCGCCCTCCTCCTCGCCTTCCACGCCCTCTTCACCACCTTCAGGTGCAGCATCGATGGCTTCTTGTTGCGATCGGAGCAGACGTTCTTGCTTAGGGGGGCCCTCAGCCTTGATCTTCTCGAACTGCGCCTCTAGATCTGTTTGTTGGGTAGGCTTCAGGTCACCCCAGAACATGGGCTTCATAGCCTCCCGCAGCCATCTGTAGAGCTCTACTGTGAGGTTCGTGGCTTCAGCACGGACATTCTTGTCGGCAGCACCGAAAGCTTTGGGGAGAGCCTTGAGAACAGGCTTAGGATCAACGATCTTGCATCCGTAGTTGTGGAAGATTTGTGTGAGGGCGTGTAGGGTCGCAGCGACGTTCTTGGGGACCTTGTTTGACAAGCCTGGTAGCATGTCCTCGATGACAGGCCCAGCGACATCGAGTTCGATATAGAGGAGCAGAGCTTCGATAGCATTCTGCTTGGTAGCGGCTCGGGTTGACGAGAGACACTTCTCGACAATAGGAGTGATGGTTTGGTTTCGCGTCCTTAAACAGCAGTCTCGTCCACCAAACTTGAGGAATGCGCACAAGGCGATGATAGCTTCTTGTTGGGCGGCGACGTTGGAATCGAGGACGGCCTTATTCCACAAGCCAGGGTCGTTCAGAAACGGTCGAAAACACGGATCGGCTTCGTCGGGGGACTTCTCGAATAGCTTGGCGGCTTCTTCGTATGCTCCTTTTCTCACCTTCCAGACCTATTCATGCATCTCGTCAGTCGGGAACTTCGTGGGGGGGTTTGAAGCGCGTACCTTGTGGGGGAAGCGGTCCTGCAAAGGGATGGAGCTATAGTCATCTTCGTCGGCCATGATTATGTGGTTGTCGGAGAATTGGTACTGCGCAGAGCTCGAGAGGGGGTATCTTTCGGGAGGAGTGTGTCGTTTCTTCTTGGGTTTTAAGGCCTGGACTATCCAGGCGATTAGCTTCTGGAATAAACGGGAGCGCTTTGGGGCTTCCATATTGGTTTAGGAATTCAAGGAGCCGTAGCGGGCAGAAGCCAGAGGCTCCTTTTGTACGAAGAATAAACATACCAAAGAATCAAAGCGATGGGTAGAGTGGCGGGTATCAACTGGAGGAGAGGCGTTCGGTGGTGGTCGCGTGGATAAAGGAGGAAACAAAGCGACTGCCTTGTTCTTTCTGCAGGAGGCAGCGACGGTTAGTGAATGCGGGAAGGTGCCACAAGAAGAGCCCGAGAACTTGATAAAGTCCAAGTCCAGAAACAGAGGGTCCAAGAGCAACAGATCAGTCTGACACTACTGGGCACCAAGCAGGTACTGTAGCTATCGCCAGAATTGAATCCTTGTTGTCGAGACGGACGAGCGAGGCTCTTGTTTCGTTTGTTGGAGTGGAGGGGAAGGAAGTGGAAGTCAACAAGCGCCTGTCACCTGATGAACAGGGGTTGAGGGGCTTGGAGCGGGAGATTATGAGGAGTCAAGGGACCTACTGCGATGGATGGACAGCAAATACGTAGTAAGCTGTCGGAGAAAATCAAAAAGAGTTGTGACAGTCAATGGCAGGTTTCGTTTCGGGAAAGGAGGGGTTCTATCAAATATTAAATCGAGTAAAATGCGGTGCCACTGACCCGAAATCGCTGCCCTCCATTGGGGGGCTGTTGTGTTGTCCTCTGGTTGCGCACCATTTATTGACGCCCAATCTAGCCCATTGCCCCAGAAACAGACGCAGCCACACTCACCGTTGCAAGGGTCAGCGAACATCAACAATCTTCATGTCAAGTTGATCATGTTTGAGAGACGCTATCCGTATGTGAACAGGTGATCATGGCCAGCACAAGGAAATATCGGGCTTGAACATTTATTATCTTGCTAGTACATGATTTTATGTTCACAGACGTGAAAGCTTGAACGATTCAACCTCAGCCACAATTACTGGCTTTACCCATGTGTAACATTCCTCCACGCTGCATACACCAACAAAACTTTCGGAACGTTTCGAGGAACGACTTGGATGACGTCTACAATTTGTATGGAATCAAGGATTCCGCAAGTTTCATACTTGCATCTCGCCCTGCTTTCAATTGCGTGGCAAAGATATTCATCTGAGTGTTGACGTGGCTGATGAGGCCCCATAACCGAATTCCAGGGACCCTTGGCTGTCAGACAGCCCATGTTGGTGATTGCCACATTGCTGACAGATATCGACAAAGACTTTTATGCTAAGCACAAGCGAATAGAGAAACGGTATTTCAAAGCAAAAATATTATTATCAAGTATTGAAGTTCTCATATTGCCTTGAGAAAAACATGTAATGACTGATCATCAGCCAATATTGTGCTCTTCAAACTGGCGATGGAGGTGATACCTGGCAGGCAGCAGTCACGTGCGCATTGATAAGATAACATTTTCTGGCAAGCATCGTCATGTCTGAGCTTCGAGCTTGGCCGATGCTTCTGCCTTTCGCGTCGCGGGTCCTTCTTCAACACCACTAATTGTGCACTTTCGCACTAGACACACATATCACCAACATCGCGGGCGTTCTGTTTCAAAATTCCCACCATGGACGGGTCTACGCGATCGTCATTCGATCCCTCAAGACTCACCAAAGCCGCCGCCGCAGAATACTCCTCCTCCGCGTCTGAATCCGAAGATGAGTACCTCGCGCCTGGACTCGACGCCGACAACGACTTTGGAGACTTCAACCCTCGAAAACGGCGGCGCGTTGGAGGCAACAACAAGGAAAAGGCGGCACTGGGTATCTTTGGCTCCGACAGCGAGGACGATGGCCCCGCCAGGAAATGGAAGAAGACGACCCTGAGGAACAAAGGCATGAATTTCGTTTCAACGGGCGCGGGCAGCGACAAAGAAGAAGATGCCCAAGATGAAGATTCCGAAGACAACAGGCCAGTTTTAGGAGGCAATGCCATGGACGAAGATGACGACGAGGACGAGGACGAGGAAGAAGCGCGCGGCGTAGGACTTGGATTTGGCGCAGCGAGAGCTTTCGGGCGCAACGACGATACGCAGAACTCGAGTCGAAGTGGGAGCGCTGACGCACCATCATTCCCAACCTTTCGAACCCGTTTTGATGGAAAGAATCCTCTCGGCATGGGTTTTGTTCCATCTTCTGCGAACGAGCCGGTGCTCAAAAACCCACAGAACGATGGCTCTCCAACGCCACGTAACAAGCCTCAACCGAGCGCCTTTGGTGCCAAGGGAAAGGTCAATCCCAAGTCTTTTGGTGCTCGAATGATGGCAAAAATGGGTTATAAAGAGGGGCAAGGTCTGGGTAAAGAGGGCCAGGGACGAAATATTATCATCGAGGCGCACCTTCGTCCACAAGGCAGAGGTCTAGGTGCCGTCAAGGAAAAGTCAGAACAGGAACGACAGGAGGAGAAGCGGCAAGCGCAGCTACGGGGCGAAGTTGTGGTTGATTCCGACGAGGAGGAAAAGAATAAGAGACGGAAGAAGGCAAAGGCCAAGTCACTTGGGGCTGCGTTCGACAGCGCAGCTAGTACGCCGCGACGTCAGAAACCAAAGTACCTGACTGCAGAGGAGCTCAAGGCCGCTGCTCCTGGCCTTCATATCCCAGATGCATTCGCCCCGATCCTCGACATGACAGGGCCGGGTAGCAAGATGCTGACATCTACGAGCGGCATCATGACGCCAACTACGGGTACGGCGACACCAGAGTCTTCAGAGGTTATTGAGGCAAGAAAACTGGTCAAGAGAGCTCAAGCCGATCTCTTGGCCTTTTCCGACGAGTGGAAGAGCTTGCAGGAGAGAAAGACATGGATCGACTTGGAGCTGAAGGAGAAGGAACAAGAGATGGACGATTTGCGGTCAGACTTTGAAAGGTTGCAGGTGTTCTCGCAACTTGTCAACGGCGAGCTTGCAACGGCCGACTGGGACCAGGTCATCGGCTGTCTACAGAAGGCCCTCGAACTCAAAGCCGCAACCGCCGAGATTACCGATATCGCAGTTGCAGCCATCCATCCGTTCCTTCGGGAGGCAGACTGGGATCCTCTGAAGGAACCTACCCGGTTCGCTTCAGAGCTCAAAGGCCTACTACCCCTATTTATGCCGACAAAATCAGACAGCCAATCTCTGGGCAAGTGGCAGTCATCGGCGGTGAATGAAGACGATGTTTATCGCCGCCATCACAAGTCTACAACTCCATACGAGAGTATGATGTACAAGAACTGGCTTCCCAAAGCCCTCGCTGCAGTTCGTTCTTGGGATGTTCTTGACCCAACATCCATGCTCAGTATCTTGGAGGCTTGGGATGATCTTCTACCTCCCTTTATCCGCGCGCAGTTCATTGACAATATCGCTCGAAAGTTGGAGACGGCAGTGTCAGATTGGAACCCAAAGAAGAGGCGTCAAAGCCATCTCCCGCATATTTGGCTGTTCCCCTGGCTTCAGTACTTGCCATCATATCATCTGGACCCCAAGGGCACTGGCCTTGTGGCCGATATCCGAAGAAAGTTCAGACAACTCATCGATGCATGGGAGTTTGAACGAGGCCTCTTCCCAGGGCTCACTGACTGGGAGGGTGTTCTTGGAGACCAGTGGCGTCCGCTTGTCATGTCGCACGTCCTGCCGTCCATGGGCAAGTACCTACGTCGGAATTTCCGCGTGGACCCTGCCGATCAGGAACCTTACCTGCCGGTGCTAACGGGAATCCTCAAGTGGACGCCCATGCTGGGTAGACGGGTCATCGCCGAGGTGCTCATGCAACACTTGTTTCCCATGTGGCACAAGAAGTTGACGGAGTGGCTCACCCTCGACGAGGCTGACTTGAGCGAGGTCGCCGAGTGGTATGGATGGTGGAGGGGTGTTTTGCCCCAGGAGGTCGCCGAGATGAGATCCATAAAGTCCGAGTTTGACAAGGGACTACGGGTAATGGCCAAGGCGGTTGCGGGAGCATAATAGACGGTTCTCATCGTTAGCTTCAGGGCCGAGGAGGACATGGAAACATTGTCTCGGTGGTATCAAGGATGTTGGTAGAACTATGCCCAAGTCATAGAATAAGAAATGAGGGTTCTCCGAGAGAACCCGGTTGACCATCCACGCAACTGTTCGCCTCCTGTCTCAGTACCATCGCCTTGACTCTGCTCAGCTTCGGCATTTCCGTAGAACGACTTGTCCGAGCATTTGCCTCTTGATATCTGATACATTGGGGAAGCACACGAGGCCAGCCAGAGAAGTTGGTGCAAAATAGGGGTTCTTCGCCATCAGCTTCCACAAGCCCCTTTACCAACGCCCCTCAAGACATGGCGTAAACGAGAGTCGTCAGACTCAGCTCCAATTTCCATGGAAATTTCTGCTTTCTCATTGTCTTGTTCAACTTTCCCATGTACGTAACCCTCATAAGCGAATCTGATCGACGCCAGTGGCTTTTTGGTCCAACACGGGCGTTGTCGATATTCGGAAGAGTGGCGTCAACTACACCTGCGGGAACAGAAGCTCTGTACAATCTCAACTCTGACATCCATGTCTCATTTTTCTCTCTGTTGCTCAAGATCCAGCATTGAAATGCACATGTGGAAATTGTCGTCTGACGCGAAAAACGTGTCGTTCGGGTCCGGAGACTCGGAGGTGATGTTGAGGCAGGTGTAACGTAGACAAGATGATGGAAGTATTCGCGAACTGTGAGTTTTGGATGTCACGACGGAGTCGCCGGGTGTTGTTTTGGTAGGTGAGGGTAATTGAGATCGTCGCGGGTGTGCGAGTTCAACGAAGACATGGGGAGATTTTGTGTACACGATGTTGGAAAATGAGGCCTCTGGCAAGGAGCCTTTGCGCTGACAACAAGATATTCAACCTCGACAGATGTCGAGATGAGGACAATTATCTTATAAGAAGGGAGCACTCCTCCTCTCTTCTATCAAGTATCATCATCAGTTCCCAACAGCATCACAACAACCACATTCTCCTACATCAACAACATGCTCTCCCTCAAGTTCCTCCTGGCTCTCCTCCCCGCGGTCCTCGCCGCCCCCAGCCCTCGATCCAAAGACCCTGATGTCGTCGAGGGCAAGTACATCATCACCCTAAAGCCCAAGATCGTCGAAGTCCAGATCGAGAACCATCTCTCGTGGGTCGAGCATGTTCACAAGCGCAGTCTGCACCGTCGTGATGAGAACGGTGTCGAAAAGATCTGGAGTGACAACTTTAAGGGGTACTCTGGTGAATTTGACAAGGAGACTATCAAGGAGATCAAGGCCAGTGACGATGTAAGTCTCTACAGCCAAGAGCGTTTGCTCAGCAGTCTCACATCAATAGGTCATCGCTGTCGAGCCAGTCCGCAAGTTTGAGCTCTACCAGCAAGTCATCACTCAGAGCCCTGCGCCCTGGGGTCTTGGATCCATCTCGCATCGCACTCCCAACTGGCACGAGTATCGCTACGACAACTCTTCCGGGAATGGCACGTGGGCGTACGTTCTCGATACTGGTGTCAACTGTAACCATACCCAGTTTGAGGGGCGGGCTCATCTTGGATACAACGCTCTCCCTCACACTGAGTTTGTCGATGCGAATGGTCATGGAACGCACTGCGCGGGGACCATTGCCAGCAGGGAGTTTGGTGTCGCCAAGAACGCCAGTGTGCTTGCTGTCAAGGTCTTTCACAACAGTGGTGTAAGTTTCTTCGCTCCTCAGCAGATGTTTGCCCCTTGCTAAGGTCAGCAGTCAACAACCGATGTAATCCTCGACGGCTTCGAATGGGCCGTCACCAACATCACCAACACTCCCGGCCGTGCCCAAAACTCAGTCGTCTCAATGTCCCTCGGCGGCGGACGCTCCCCGGCTTTCAACGCGGCCATCGAGAATGCCTACCGCGCAGGTATCCTCACAGTTGTAGCAGCAGGCAATGAAGAGAAAGACGCCCGCGACGTCTCCCCAGCCTCTGCACCCAACGCCATCACCGTGGCTGCCGTCGACAGGAACAACGTGCGTGCCAGCTGGTCCAACTACGGCGCCGTGGTTGATATCTTTGCTGCGGGTGTTGATGTGATGAGCACGTGGATTGGGAGCGATACCGCGGTAGAGACCATCAGCGGGACGAGCATGGCATGTCCCCACGTCGCGGGTCTAGCACTGTATCTGATGGCCCTGGAGAAGCTGCCGACACCAGCTGATGTGACCAAGAGGATCAAGAGTTTGGGTACTAAGAACGTTGTGGCTAATAGGGGAACTGGAAGCCCCAACTTGCTGGCCTTCAATGGGGTTCCGGAAAGTAAGCTGTCCAAGACTGGTTAGGCAAGGAGTGGGATATGCTCGTTGGGTACACGATGTTGAAGTTGGGCTTGCTGGATCTTTGGCTTCTACTTCTTAGAGGAATGTTTCTATACCTGTATTCTTTAGATGTTTGAGAACTGCTTGTTGAAATTAATTGTCCAATCGTATTGAACTTTCCTACTGTGATGAAGTGCATGATACAATAAGCCTACATGGCATGGCAGTATGCTGTGAAACAGTGACGACCATGGTAAGTGGTTGCCTCTTTTCTTGCTTTTACCCTGGACCAAGTTGCAACCCTGATCATGATGACTTCAGGGCTGGCCCGCTGATCGGTCTGGGTGTTCTTCAAGGGCTAGGGTAAGTAATTTGGCTAACTAAAGGCATTGGCGAAAGAACTGGTGAATGATTCCCTAATTGTTAATATCTCTGTCGCAGAAATCACACGTGCCGAGGCACAGCATCACCCGAGTAAGACAGACACGGCGCCACGCGAGAGCCAGGTTGTCGCCTGCGCCCACTCAGCATTGTCGATTGCAGCGATGGCGCGGACACGGGAAAAAACGTGGCAGTCCAGGGTTGGGGGGGCATGGAAGGAGAAACGAGGCGGTCCGTGATGAGATGGCCCGGGACCGGGGAAGATGGAGGGCACATGGGGCGTTTCTGGGAAAAGATGGATAGATGTTTGGTGTGATGAGTTGTGCAGGAGTAGATCTGGTTAGATCTTGGGTCATGGTTGAATGTGACTATTCTCTGGTGATGTCGTCGAGTAAAGCTTTTGTTATTTGGACCATGCTGACGTTCGTTATTGTTCAAGCTGACATCTGACCTGAGTCGTCTCAGTTGATAAGACGCAACCACGTGAACCAGCTCAGCTCCAGCTCTGGTGTTTAGCTGGCCTGGCAACTCGTGTGACCTGACAACAACAGCTTGTAAACAAACCCTCGTTCATCGGTTATGCACAGGTAAAGGATCGATCTAGGGTTTATCGGCTGGTCTGCAATTCAAACCTGCAGCTGTTAATTACAGCCTTTGCCGTTCGCGTCGTCGTCTGTCCCCCTTTTTGCCCCAGGGCTCCATAAGTTGCTTGAGTCGAGGGTACCCCCCACTGGCGCACATGCGTTTGGGCTGATGCGCACAAGGCGGCTACTGCTTTCGGTGTACGCTTTTGGAAACGCTGAATGTTTCGTCCACGCAAGCGGCCTACCTGAGTGATGAGGGAGCTGAATGATTCTAAGATAGAAGAGCCCTTCGACAGAGATAACCAACTGTTTCCCAGGCTCATGAGAATACCAGCCTGAGGCCGCCAAAGCGCAGACGAGGCGTCTGCAACCATCCACCAGCCAACCGCTGCAGCCGCCGCAAACTCCCCGTCCTTTAGCTGTCCTGTGCCAATTTCCCTCAGCCGCATTGTCGCGTGCGTGTGAACCCTTCTCTATTCTGGGTTAGGATCGAACCCGTTGATTTTCTTGTTTCTGCCTTGTGTGTGTGTGTGCGTGCGTCGGGTGTGCGTGTCCTGCGCTGCTGCCACACAGTGGATGTTAGGTCGTTGGCGCGCTGCCGCTGCCGCTCGCTAACCCTCTCTCACCCTCCCCCTCAGGTCAGTCAGAGTCAGCAGCCAGCTCCTCTCTCTCGCCGTGAGAGCCTGACATCACCGCACCACCACCACCTTCTCTTCTACCCTCCCTCCGCTCTGGCTGGTCGCCTATTGCCATCTGATCCTTGGTGCGACACGGCCTCTCTCTCTCCTTGAGCGATACCGACGTCCTCTCCTTGCGCCTCTACGCATTCCGGGAATGCCACTGAAGCAGCGCCTCTCGTCCATCCATCGCATAACCTTCGATTCCGCCCCTAAATCCTCCGCCCGCCGCCGCTGTTTGGCTAGGTATCCTGTCTATCTAGGACTCTGACTGGCCCTCCACCCGCCGACCCGCTCCCGCTCAACACCACCGCACCGCGAGCCCGCATGCCCGACTTCGTCCTGATTACATGATCCATTTCGATCCTCACCTCCACATCCATCTTTCAACTCTCACGCCCAACGCCCCGGTGCTGCGAGTCCGGCGCCGCGGCATACCTTCGTCACCATGTTTTGGAGGTTTGGCGGTTACGCCAACATATCCACTATCGACACCATCCTCGACAAGCCCGACTTTACCCTCGAGGAGCTGCTCGATGAGAGCGACCTGATCCAGGAGCTCAAGCAGCACAACTCCAAGCTCATCGAATACCTGCGCGGCGACAATGTCCTCGAAAACCTCCTCGAGTACGTCGTCGCTCCCAAGCTGGAGACGGTCGAAACCCCCGAGGAGCCCGCCGACGAGGAAGAAAAGGCCAAGAACCGCCTGCTGCCCTTCTCGCGATCGCGCGCATCCTCCCGCGCCACCGACCCCGGCAACGACGACGAGGAGGAGCAGGAAAAGAAGCGCAACCGCTACGCCTTTGTGGCCTGCGAGATTCTCAGCTCCGATACCTGGTCCATCTATGAGGCCCTGGCCGAGAACCGCCAATTGATACGCGATTTCTGGAAGTTCTTGTCCCGCCCTGCCCCGCTCGACCCCCTCCAGGCCAGCTACTTCACCAAGGTCAATGAGTCTCTGTTTGAGAAGAAGACCGAGGACATGATGGAGCTCTTGATGAGCCTGTCAGATGCCGTCCCCAACCTGCTGAGGCATGTCGAGTGTCCAATGATCATGGACCTCTTGCTGAAGATTATTGCCTTGGACCGTAACGAGGGTGGCCAGGGTGTTGTCGAGGTATGCGCACCCACTTTGATAGGACCGATTCCCTGAATGAACTGCGCTAACTTTTATTCTCATGCAGTGGCTGTACTCCAAAGACATCATCCCGACCCTCCTCTCCTGTCTAAGCCCCGAGAACAACTGGGTTGTCCAGACGGCTGCTGGTGACTTCATCAAGGCCATCATCACCATCTCGGCGAATGCTTCCCAGAACGAGCAGCAGTGCATCGGACCCAACGAGCTTACTCGTCAGCTCGTGTCCAAACCATGCATCGAGCAGCTCATCGGCTACATGCTTGGCGGTGGCAACCCTCTTACCGTCGGTGTTGGCATCATAATCGAGGTGATTCGAAAGAACAACTCTGACTATGATCCGGACATGGGCACTGAGGCTAGTGCTGTGCCCTCTAGCCGCGACCCAATCTATCTGGGCACACTTCTCCGCTTGTTTGCCGAGAACGTGCCCAAGTTCATGAGCTTGATCATGGACGTTCCTTCTCAGAAGGACAAGATTAACTCTACGTTTGGTGCCAAGCTGGAACCGCTCGGCTTCGACCGCTTCAAGACTTGTGAACTTATGGCCGAGTTGTTGCATTGTAGTAACATGGGCCTGCTCAACGAGCCGGGCTCGGAGGAGTTGATTGCTACCCGTGATACTGAGCGACAACGTCTACGGTCCGAGGGCAAGCTTGGCCCATTGAAGGAGGAGGACCCTTCCACCGATGACTTGACTATGCGACGAGCCGCACCTGAGGAAGGCCGACGTCTGGAGGTTACGAACGCAGATGATGATGGTTTTGAGGAGGTTGAGCCTAGTAAGGAGATGAGCGAGGATACTTCTCACGAGTTCGTTAAGGCTGAGGTTGATATCCCCCCCGTTTCCACCACCTCGTTCTCTGGTAAGGATGAGGACGATTTTGTGGACGAGCCACTCAGCCCTACCCGACCAGGCGCCGAAACAGACAAGACTAAGGATACCCGTTTCGACGAGCCTGATCTGGTTGTTGCGCCTTTGTCACCTACAAAGCCCAAGGCTCCTGAGCCTGCGACTGAAGAGCCGGCCAAGGCTGAGTCGACTGAGAAGCCTGAAGCAAAGGAAGCAAGCGGCAAGTCAGAGGATATAAGGACGCAAGATACCGACGCAGCTGCCAAGGACGAAGCTTCTGACTCTTCGGTGATGCTCACACCGGCTCCCTCTGAGCCCGATACCAAGCCTGAGTCGACTGATGCGTCGGCAAAGGACGAACCCAAGCCCCGGAGCTTCTCGCCTCACCCTGAGGATCTCCCCGCGCCCCTCTTCTCGGCTCCTCCCGCGCCTGAGTCTGGCGCCGACCGACCCCCTCAGGTGGCTGAGGCTCAGTCTCAACGCGCCCTAGCGGATGAATCCATTACTGAGGCCAAGAAGGAGCAAATTGGGGACGAGACAGCTGGGGAGCAGCCCGCTGAGCAGGATGCTGGCATTGACCCCGTTGTTGGAGACTTTTTGAAGATGCAGTTTGTCGAGTATCGCGTTGTACCGACTATTCTTGTAAGCATTCCTCGTTTTGTCCATGATCTTGAGCTGATCCATCTAGTCTTTCTTCTTTGCATACCCCTGGAACAACTTCCTGCACAACGTTGTGTATGATATTGTCCAGCAGGTCTTTAACGGTCCCATGGACCGTGGGTTCAACCCCAACCTTGCCGTGTCTCTGTTTGAGGCGGCCGATATTACAAGTGCCATCATCAACGGCCAACAGGCCAGTGACGAGTCTCAGGCCAAGACCAAGACCCGAATGGGCTACATGGGTCACCTCACGCTGATTGCCGAGGAGGTTGTTAAGTTCACTGAGCGGCACCCTCCGGAACTGCTCTCGGAAACGGTCCTTGACCGAGTTATGAGCCAGGAATGGATCAACTACGTGGAGGGGGCGCTCGCCGAAACCCGCGAGAGGGATAATGCCATCCTCGGCGGCGTCCGGCCAGAGGTCGCTATGGGCAACCGGGCCATGGGCGGCAACCTCGGTGGCGTGGGCCTGTCCGGTCTGGGTGGAAACTCGGGCGCCGGCTCTAGTGCCCTGGCCGAGGCCGGTCTCAACGGCGGTATCGAGCTGAGCCAGGACAGTGGGAACGGGATCGGACCCTTTACCATCAGCGCCGGCACGTTGATGTCTGGCTTTGGCAGCAGCAGTGACGAGGAAGACGAAGACGGAGATGGAGACGAGGAAGATGTCAATTCTGAGGTGAGTGGTGTTTCTGCTGAAGGCTTTGACGAAGGGGGCATCCCTGGATATCCCGGCATAGTGGACTCCCCTGAAGACGTGATCATGGGTTCTCCTGAGCCTATGCGAGCGGATTCTCCGGACGATGATGACCGACTGGACGTTACAATGACTTCGCCTGCGGATTGGGGTAACTCTGGGGCTCCGTTACACGGGGATGGAGGGCGCGACTCAGAAGATCCGCATGCTGAGCAGGTTGAGCATGTTTCGAAGCCAGCAGGAAACCCCTAGGAGGGCCCATCCTGTTGGGGGACACTCAATCGGCCACGCACAAGGACTCGAGTGCCTTCGCGAGGCATGCACAGCCACGACGAGCCAACTCTCGACGACCTCGAGACACTCGAGGACATTGAAGTTGAGGAGCTCATGAGACTGTTGACGACGGCAAGATTTTGAGATATGATACCAGGCGTTGTGGGTTACTAGACTAGGTGGACGGATGGAGAAGGTAGAGCTATCATGTAAGGGATTGCAGAAGCTGGGTTATGTATAGAGTTATTGGCAACGGAGACAAGTGTTAGGATTTGCATGTTGCTACGGAGAGGAAAGAAATGGAATGGGGGATGATGCTGCGATGTCAGAGTTTTCACGGATGCCGATGCCGATGCCAGGCTCACCTTCTCTAGTGTCGTTGATAACTGAAGGGCGTTATACTGACCAAGACTCATAGTTCCGAGCCTATACGGACCCCCTGAACAACTCGGCTGGATCGATGGAGCCGCCATCGATCCCTCCTCCTCCTCCACCCCCTCCGCCGCTGAACATCCCCCCTTCTCGAGCCCGGCTGCAACTGGCAGCGCGGTTGGCGATGCACCAGAAGAACAGCCAGGCACAATCATCGGGCAACCTAAGTAACGATGACGATGATGACGACGACAACCCCACGGATCCCTTTGCGGATACGGAAGAGGATTTCGACGATGACGACCAGCAGGCCCTAGGAAAGGGAGCATGGTGGCGGGACGTTGTGAGAGACCGGGGAGGCAAACTTGATGGTAACGAATCTGACGATGAGCGCGACGATGATGACGACGACGAGTTTGGAGACTTTGCCATGGCAGAAGATGACCGAACTGGCGAGCATAACGAGCAGAGGATGGTCTTTAGACCACTGGCCGTGAACCCGGCAAAGGAGGGGTCAACGAGGGGACTCAGCGGTCTCTGGCCATTTGGACTCTCCAAGGCAGAAAAGGAGAAGGAGGGAAGCAAGTTAGCAGCCAACGACGATGATGACAATGGCGATGACAAGACGGGCGAGGGTGTGAGTAAGGCGGTGGAAGTCAAGGAAGCCAAGCGAAGGACGAGCATCGAGGACCCCGACGATGACGACGAGGTTGTGGTTTAGGCAAGGAAGGACTACGATACCAGATTACGTGGAGGAAGGGCATAGACACGGACGGGACGGGATTGTAGGTAGGGTTTTTGGTTCAAGAATCCGAGGGTCATAATGATGGGAGCTGCTGTACGATTACACGGGGATGTTCTGGGTAGGGATACGCTGTACGTAGAATTGATGCATTGAGAGACGTGAGGCTGCTTGGTGAAGCTGATGGTCGAGTTGGCCAAGGTGAATGTGTTGATGCATGTTTATCCCTGTGAGAGATGAGGCCTGGCTTACCAACCTCACTATAGACGTGGTATTCCAACGAGGCTATCCCTGTCTTATCCCCGCAGGTCAAGATGGCTGCATCTGACGTCTGGAGAGACTCAGCCCCAGGCACGCGAGATTCACAACCGCGCAGCATCCGTATAAACGCGTCCGAGTGAAATTTAATTTAAACAGTCGCCCAGAGAAGTGACGGATCATTAAGCTAAGCGCCCGGCAGATCTAAAATCTCACCGCAAACGTTTCCGTTCGTTCCCGTCTCCATAAGTGAGCGGTTGTTCTGACAGCGCACACACACACTGTCGCCCTACCTGCTTGGCCTGCCTGCTGAGCTGACGCAGGGCTTGCGAATCATGTTATACAGTAAGCACAGGATGGGGAATTTCATTTTGTTCGAGGTGAGCACTAGCAGGCACGTGTGCGGCCCAGTCCCATTTCGCTTGTAGCCGAGAGGGCATCCCTGTAGGAGGAGGGGATCAACCCAACTTGAGACGAGGCCTTGTCGGTGATTGAAAGAGCGAGCAGTGGGATGTGTTTGAGATTTAAAGTTTATTCTTATGAATACGAGATGATTGACATGATGTTGTTATCTGGTGATTTCAACAGTCAAAGGAAGAACAAAGGAAGGGAGGATTCGTTTTTGGATGCAGGGGATGAAAGATGTATCCGGATTAGGAACCCAAGAAGCAGGGGGAAAGCTGACATACCATGCAATCCGGTAAGCAAAACGGAATTAAAGAGTCAGAACGTTAAAAAAAAAATGGTTGCAGGCGCGTAATTTTAAGAGATGGGCATAGGGCTGTTCGTAAAAGTCTCTACCGTGTGGAGTAGCGGTAGGGGACACACCAAAGTTCCTGGAATAGCTCGGCAGGGGGGGAGATGAGCACGATTCAGATTGGAAAGGAAAGGAAACAATTGATGTGGAGGATTTTTCTTGTTATTGTGAGAGAATTGTAGGGCATGGGGTGATACGATGGGCAGGGATGGATGCTACACTCCAAGTCGAGGATCCTCTCCTACAAGAGAGGCCATTCTGGCATCCGTTGATAATAATTTTGCTGTGACTACACGACTGTAGATCTTATTGTGAGGCATCAAGAGTATTCCTGAATAGTCATAGTCCGGATGTACGGGTTGTCTAGTGGCGCGAGAGCTCGCAAAATCACGACCGCTTTCGCATCTTGACGGCATCTGCTAGTGTCTGGTGTTGGGTCTGGTTTCACGATTCATCTCGCCCAACGTGGTTAGAAGGTGATCAGCCATATAATATCTGAATTCGTCATTGAGTCCCTATTTCATGCGTGTCCTTATATTACTCGCAGTGACATTGAACAAAGCAGCAGCTGTACATGAGAATAGATGCATGTTGGCAGTGTAAACAACACTTCTCCCTGCCTCGCACTCACGCACGCCACCTCGGACTTGAGATTAAAGAACAAGAACAAGAACAGCGTCTAAATCGAGGCGGATCAAGTACCCGACCCGAACAGACCAAACAAAGGCTGAGCGATAATTCCCCTGGCTCTTTTAGCCCCCAATCCTTCCTGGGGGAAGACGAGGCGCTGTCAAAGGGACCCGCAAGGGGGGGGGTTCCATGCCGCGCCGTGATCCATCAGCAACCGAGAGCGTGGTACCTACCTACTTAAGGGTCTGGTCTGGCAGCGCCCGTGAACCAACGCCGGTCCCGGCGATTTGATGTATTCACTTTTAATTGATTTTTAACTGTTTGGCGACATATTTTGTACTGAATTGAATCTGACGTTGTCTCTGTCGCGTCGGATTCGAGAGACATGCCGTAACGCCCGGAACCCGACCTGCGACAACTGCTGTCAATTCTACTTCATTCCATTGGATCCTCTCCAAAATGTCTCTCGGGAAGCAACAGCCACTCTCACAGCACAGCCAGCCCCCTCCAGAGCGCCTCATCCAGGCCGTCGCTCAAACCCTCGGCATCTCGAGAGACGATATCCTCCTCTACGACTCCTTTAGCGAACTGGGCGGCGACGAGGCAAAGGCTGAAGCTCTGCGGCTGGCCTGCAGGAGGAGGGGCATCGATGTCAAGAGCGAGGATGTTTTGAACTGTCCTACGCTCGCCGAGCTGCAGACGCGGATAACGGCGTTTCCTGACCCTTTACCTCTTGATTCTACCACCAATTCAACGTTGAGCTCGGAAGATTCGATTCGCAGTCCTGTGGCCGATGATGACGTATTCTCGCCAAAGAGTCGCAAGTGGGCAGATTCCATGTCTAGCTACGACTCCGTGTCCACTGACGACGACTCGATAAAACCCATCAGGTCCAGCCTCGACGGTCTCCTCAGGTCCTTTCCCAGAGTCAAGAATGTGTGCCTCGCGAGGCCCAAGGCGGGGCCATTCGACGGCCAGCTGGTGGCCTTTCTCAGCATCTCCACCAGTAATGGTAGCTCAGCAGAATCCGAAGTTGACGAGATCACGTTGCCGCCGAGGAGGGAGATGGAATCGCAGAGGAAGGAGATGCGATCGTTACGGATGGCGGTTCAGGAGTGGGCTGCTGACGCGCGACGGCCGCAAATTTGGATTCCTCTCGCGTACATGCCCTTCACCGATAGTCAAGAGCCAGACGCCCGACGACTGCAGATGTGGGCTCAAGATATCAGCAATTCCACATACGACGAGGTCATGAGGATACAGGTCGCTGAGCCCCGGCGGCGGAGGGACATCAGTCCAGGCAAATGGCGGAAGAAGGTGCAGTCGTGGGCCGAGTCGCGAAAGTCGATGCTGGTGGTCCACGATGCTGAGGAGTTGGGTGAGACGGTTTGTTTCCCCCTGTCGCCGATGCAGCAGCTTTACTTTCAGGCCTTGAAGCGGAAGGGCGAGTCGATTGCTGAGCCAGAGTGTCGGTATACGCGGAGCGTCATGCTCAGAGTAAGAGGTGGAGCTAAGCCGTCGCATGTCGAGAAGGCTGTTGAGGCTTTGGTCGCTAGGCATGAGATGCTTCGAGCTCGCTTCAGACCGGTTCTTCAGGAGTGGCTTCAGGTTATCGTCCCTGCGAGTTCAAGTTCATACCGTTTCGCCCACCATACTGATGTTGACGACGATGAGATACGGGATCTGGTGGAGGAAGCGCGGGCTGCTATTGACCCTGCCAAAGGACCTGTATTTGCTGTCGAACACATTCAAAACGAGAACAAGCAGATGCTACATCTTACGGCTCATCACCTAATTGTCGATCCTCTATCATGGCGCACCATCATCCACGACCTAGACCAGTTACTTCAACGAGGTACTCCTCTATCCAAACCATCAACATCTTTTCCCCGTTGGATCGAATACCAAAACTACGAAATGAGCCAACGATTGTTTGAACCGACTCTCCCCTTCGAAGTATTATCCGCCGACCTCGAATACTGGAACCTGACCCAAGAAGCCAACACATATGGCAACACTCAACAATCCTCCTTCTCCCTAACACCCGAACTAGTCTACATCCTGAAGAATGCATCTGCCGACGTCTTGCGGACAGAGCCGGCCGATGTCCTCCTTGCGGCACTACTGCTCTCTTTCTCTCACATGTTCCCCGACAGAGCCCTCCCGACACTATGGAAGCAGGAACACGGTCGCGGCGCCGTCGACGGAGGCCTCGACATTATGGATACAGCCGGATGGTTTGCTTCGCTTTGTCCCATTGGCGTCCTCCTCGATTCGACAATCGATCTAATCCAGGCCATCAAGCTTATCAAGGATACGCGCCGAACCGTCCCCCGAGAAGGCATCCCCTACTTTGCAGCCGAGTTTTCCACCTCGAAAGGCGCGGCAGCAAGTCTCCCGGTGGAAGTCATCTTTAATTATGCGGATACGGCAGAGCAGCTCCAGCGAAAGAACGGCCTCCTGGGGCCAGTGATATCACCCGGTCAGAAGACGGCATCTCTCACATCTGAAGCAGGCTCTGAAGTGGGCAGGATAGCCCTCTTCGAAGTCTCCGTCTCAATGGACGCCTCAGGAGCCCAGGTGGATTTTACATACAACAAGACGGCCAAGTACCAGGACAAGATCGAGACTTGGGTGCAGGTCTTTGAGCGCCTTGTGCTGGAAGCTATTGGCAAGCTTCAGAATCACGAACCCGAGCTCACTCTGGCCGACGCCCCGTTACTGAGATCATCTTACAAAGCTCTCGCTAGACTTACTTCCGATCGACTCGCAGGCGTTCCTATTCCGAATGTGCGGGACATTGAGACTATCTACCCCGTGACGTCAGCTCAGCAGGAGGTTCTCATTGCCCAGACGCAAAACATCGACACGTTTAACGTACATGCCGTTTACGAACTCAGAGCACGCAAGGGGCGTTCGATCGATACTGCACGACTGTGTACTGCTTGGGAGGCCATTGTGACCAACAAGCCAGCTCTACGGAGCATCTTCATTGATGGAGTCTCTCGAGAGGGACTGTTTGATCAGGTCATTCTGAAGAAGGCATCGCCGAGTATGCTTTTTATCGAATCGATAGACCCTGATGAGGCCGTCTCGACTTTGCCAGAGTTGAACATGCCATTGACGGAACCGCGTCATCGTCTCTCAGTGTGCCACAACCCTGATAGGACATTGGTGAGGTTGGATGCCAATCAGGCAATCTGCGATGTTTGTTAACCCGGATTGTTCGTGTGATGAAAGAGTTGCTAACGGCCACAGTTGGCGAGTCTCGATCTACTAGTGACAGAGTTGAGCAGAGTCTACTCCGGCGAAGAACCGACACACAACGAAGCGCTCCACTGCAAGTATCTGTACCATGTCTCCTCCAGCGACACGGCATACAGCATGGAAGTCTGGAAGATTGGGTTATCCCACGCGAGGCCATGCCTATTCCCTCGCCTCTCGCCCTCTTCAGGGGACGCGTTCCAATCTCAGTCATATACCCTCGACGTCACACGACCTCAACTCCAAGCCTTTTGCGCGCAACAGCACGTCGAGCCCCACGCTGTCGTGCAACTTGCCTGGGCGTTGGTCCTCCGTTCCTTTGTGGGCGCGGACCATGTCACCTTTGGGTATCAGTTTAGTGGTCGAGATGAGCAGCTCCTTGGCGGTATCAACCAGGTCGTGGGCAGCTTTGCTACTATCCTGCCATGCTCCATTGAAGTTAGCCCTGACTTCTTGATTGGGGCTTGTCTTGCATCTGTGGGAGAATCATTCATCACTTCGCGCAAGCATGATAATGTCACAATGGCCAAGATCCAGCATGCTCTGCGGCTCAAGGAAAAGCTCTTCAATACGTGCTTGTTCTTTCAAGACTCTGACCCCTTTGGGAACAGCCCACTGGAGAACCGCAGAGCAGCAGACCTTGCCCTTTCTCCTGTGACATCCGGACGCAGAACAGACTGCGATCTCTCCCTCACTGCAATCTTTGCCAACGGCCGTCTCCAAGTCAGCTTCACCTCACGACACCTCTCGCATAACCAGACCCAAAGTATCGCTAGCAGCTTTGAGGCGGCCCTGAAACGCATCATCGAGCACCCTGACAGTTCTGTTGATGAGATCGACCTCTTTACGGATCGTCACTACGCCCAGCTTGTTGTCAACGACTGGGAGTCGACTCAGAGGTCTCGCAAGATCTCGGCCTGCGTCCACGATGTTATCCTGCAGCACAGCCTCACGCGTCCTGATGCCCTGGCCGTCTGCTCCTGGGATGGAGACATGTCGTATGCTCTGCTGTCTACTCTGGTCACTAGGTTACGGACGTATCTGGTGAACCTTGGCGTTGGTCCTGGCATGGCGGTGCCTGTTGTACTGGACAAGAACCACTGGGCCCCCGTCATGCTCCTCGCTGTTATGCAGGCCGGTGCCAGCTTTGTGGCCCTCGACTGTCATGATCCCGCCACGGTCAAGTCGACCATCGATCATCTAAGGCCTCATATTGTTCTCGCGGCTGAGACAGCATGGCGCGATCTTAGCGCCATGGTACTCAACCTGGTCATCGTCAACGACACCCTCTTTACCAATCTCCCTCCTCACATGTCGTCGCTCGCGCGTGAAGCCAGTCCTGAACAGGCTGCCTGTGTATTCATCAGCCCCCGTGCCTCAAGAAGCATCTTCTTCACCCACTCTTCGCTGTGCTCCATCTTTGTGAGCCAGGGTCAAGCCCTCAAGATGGACAGTTTCAGCAGAGTCCTACAGCTCTCGGCTTTCAACGTCGACATCTCGCTGGTTGAGATTCTCGGCACCATGGTTCACGGTGGTTGTGTCTGTATCCCCTCGGCAAAGGATCGTGCCCAGGATCTCACTGGTGCCATGGCACGTATGGGAGTTACGTGGTCGTACATGACGGGCATCCTCGCACGGAGGATCGCTCCAGCATCTGTCCCGTCTCTCCAGACGCTCTGCTTCCGAACGCGTAAACTGGACCCTGACACGTACGGGCCTTGGTTGGAGAGCCGCAATGTTCTGCTTGCTTATGGAGCACCGGACATTTGCCCCCTCGGCATCTCTATCACTGAGATCACAAGGGACAACCCATTGAACGTCATCACTCCTCCAGTGACGGGTCGCTTCTGGGTCCTTAACCCTGAAGATCCAAAGAAGCTAATGCCTGTTGGTGCCATCGGTGAATTGGCCATTGACAGTCCCCTTGTCACACCTCATCGGTTTGCTCTTGACAGGCCACTGGTCGCTCCCAGTATTCCCTATCAAGGAGAGAAGCAGAAGGCTCGATATCTCAAGACGGGCCACCGTGTGAGGTTCCTGGACAACGGCAACATCCAGTTCCTCTCCAGCATCCGCGACGACATTGTGGTAGATGGCTCGACAATCGACGTGACAGAGGTAGAGCAGCACATCCGTCGATGTCTCGGCAAAGGCATTGATGTCGTAGTGGACTCAATCAGGACTAGAGATTCTGCCCCTTTCCTCGCTGCCTTTCTCGAACTCGACCCAACGCTCTTTCATGGACAAGAGAACTTTTGCGACGTCAACGAGCGTGTCAAGGAGAGAACCTTTCTCGCGAAAAAGATGTTTGACGAGTCGATTGAGAACCCAGGCCCTCATACACCCAAAATTCCTCGACACTGCATCCCATCAATCTTTATTCCCGTCAAGGAACTCCCCGTGTCTACGTCTCTCAAGGTAAACCGCCGCAAGCTACAGCGCATCGTGTCTCAGGTGTCCGGCCAAGAACTCCTCGCCATGTCCACGGTTCCCAACCCAACAGAGATCCAACGCCTCGTTCTCGCCCAGAAGCCTCTCCCTCTAACGCGCCCGGAGCAGGTCATGAGGTCCATCTGGGCTGGTGTGCTACGCATTCCACCTGGCGAGATCAAAGGCTCCGACAGCTTCTTCTCCGTCGGTGGAAACAAGCTCCTCGCTACCGAAGTCGTCATTGCCTGTCGAAAGTACGGGCTTTATGTTTCTCTTCTCGACATCTTGAACGAGGTCTCTCTCACCGACATGTGTCGAGCTGCAGAGTCATCCAATAAGCCCACAAAGAAGACACTGGACATGTTTGCCCCGTCACACCTAGCCTTTTCGATGGACAAGTTCAACAATGCGCTTGTCAAGGACGTGATTGCGCCTCAGCTCAACTGCTCGCCTCGGAATATCCTCGATGTAACAGAGGCGTCATCTCAACAGATCCGAAGCCTCGAGTTGGGCATGTTTAGCTCTCGTGCTGATATTGTCTGTCTGGTTATCAAGTTCAATGGACCGCTCAAGTTGTCCAAGCTTGAGGCGGCTTGCGATGATCTCACGGCGATGCATCCCGCCCTCAGAACGGCATTTGTCGCGCACGAGCATCGAGTTTATCAAGTCCATCTTGCTTCACCGGCTCCCTTCAGGACATATCCTTGCGAATCCAAGCTCGACAAGATGACTGAGACCATTGTCAAGGAAGAGCAGAGCTTCGCCTTTGACCCAAAGACTCCATCTACGCAATTCACCTTTCTCGACTCCAACAAGCAAGGCACGCTCATTATGCGTCTGAGCAAGACGCAGATAGACAGCACCTCGTCGCATCTCATCGTTCAAGACCTTGTTTCCCTTTACGAGGGAGCCGCCAGCACGACTCCCAGATCAAGCTTCCTTGAATACACCCGTGCTTCACGTATCAACCGTGAGCAGGGCTTGGAGTTTTGGAAGTGCCAGCTCGAAAACATTTCCATGACCAATGTTATCAACGACATCAAACCTACTCCTCCAACAACTGTGGCTCAGATCAAGTCTCTTCAGCATACCACATCTCAGGGTCGTCTTGTCGACTACGGCATGACCCCCGACACCGCCCTCAAAGCTGCCTGGGCTATTGTACTCGCTACTCTCTCGGGCGTCAACGACGTGCTCTTTGGCGAAGTCATCCACACGCAGAACGTGCCTCCTCCGTTTGCCATGGATCTCAGCAGCATGGTTGGCCCCTTGACCAACGTCATCCCCGTGCGTGTGCAGTTTCCTGCCATACATAGCACGCCTCTCGATCTCATGGCCTGCGTTCAGAAGCAGCGCCAGTCCAACGCCCGCTTTGACATGTTTGGTTTCCAGGAGCTTGTCAATGAGTGTACCAACTGGCGGGCGTGTACTCAGTTTAGCACCATTGTCCAGCACGATGTCAAGTCGCCTCTTGATGGGTCGTCGACGCTCAACATTGATGGGATGACGTTTACATACAAGACGGTCGATCCTCCGGCGCAGGACTTTCCTCATTTGTTTGTTCGCTCGACTGTTGAAGGCGCTGACCGTGTCACCCTCGAGATCAAATACTCTGAAGAGCGTCTGTCTACTTCGTTTGTGCAGTCTTGCCTCAGCCTTCTTGTCGCTGCTTGGGAGACTCTTACGCACGCAGACACGATTCACCAGCCCATGGTCCAGTCCGCGGAAGAGATCAGCCGCTCAGTGAAGCAGATCCCGTTTCCCCCTAAGGAGTCTAGCGACCTGCATGTCCCTGTTGATGTTGTTCTACAGCCAGCCCAGCGAAAGGATCTGGACAAGGCCATCGCTGGAGCTTGGAACGAGGTGATCAAACCATCATCCAACATCCCGCAACGTCAACTCGAGACCATCCCCTTCTACGCCATTTCCAAGTCCATCCTCTCCGCCCATTCTCTCACAACGCACCTCAACCAGGCTCTGAGGTCCCTCAACATCCCCAACCTCGACTCTATCACCCTCAGAGTGGAAGACATTCTTTCCAACCCGAGCAGCCTGTCCCAGCTCGAACATGTCACCCACCTCCTCCGCACCGCCGGGACACTCGCCCTCCCTGTTCCCCCCGCCCCTGAATCAGAGGCATCTTCGACCCTCCGACGACCCAAGTCAAGGTCCGGTCCCCAGTCCGAACGCACCGTGTCGTGGCGCAAGAGCTTTCTCGGTCTGAGAGGCCGCAGCAGCATGAAGGATCTAAGCCAAAAGGCAAGCGAGTGGATAAAGTCCAAGAAGTCCACCAGCGAGACCTCCCTGCCTTCTAATGGCATTCATGAACTGGACGGTGCCTCACACGGGAAAACAGTTGCCGAACTTCCTGCACAATCTGCCCCTGTCCCAAGACTCGGTAGTCTCCTTTCCGAAAACGAGAAGCATATCGCTGAGCTGGAGGGGACCGTCCTCAGCTATGACTCTGGCGATCGAGGCAGCCCGGTTGATCGAAGCAGTATCGGGGACTCATCGTGGAGATCAGTCGAGGACGCAGATTCATCCTGGAGATCCATCGAAGAGGTTGTCGAAGTTAGCCCGGTCGGTCCTTTTCACGGTGATAAGCGCAAGTCCATCTGGGGATCTGTGTTGGATATACCGCGTCGGTCAATAACTCCTCGTTTCTTGAGGTGAAGGGCCAATCTCATACACAAGACAAAAATGTGTCACCTATTTATTATCATCCCGGCCTATGATAGGCACTGTTGGATATGACGCCCATGTTTTCAATATTTCTGTAATTATATCACGACAAGACACATAGACATAGTAATGATACCCCATGAACAATGCATTATTATACAAATAGTCACAAGCCACAGACCAGTCACATACATGTACAGCAAATTGAATTCATCATTTCATTCTGACCCAAAGGCTCCTCTATAATGTCATAATAAGACAGTCTATATCTGTCACTCAGCGCAACTGGGGTATACGAGTTTAACCAGGAGATCCAAAAAAAAATGCCCATAATACAACAAAAAGCACGCTCAAAAACATCAAAACCATTTTGCTCAAAAATCATCAAATCATGTCAAGACCCCGTGAGAGTCTAAAGGTGAGAGAGTCTAGTGAAAGTCTCCCACCCGAGGACCAAAGTACTCGCCCGGCTCCAGCTGCTGAAGAGGGCAAGCATCGTCCTCGCATCCCACGTAGTTGATGGTGTTGCCCCACCACTTCAGCTCAGTGCCCTCGAGCTGAAGGGCGAAGAAGATGACGATTCCGGCAATGGCGATGCCGCAGGACCATGCTGCAGAGAGCACAAAGTTGTACTGGAAGGTTGTTAGTGTAGTTCATAGTATCTAGATCAGGACACTTACTTTGGACCACAAGCCGAGGTATCGTGACTTGAGGTAAATCCAGGAAAAGTACGCAATAGGCACCGAAGGCCAAACATACGACATGTTGTACGGAGCCCACACAATGCCTCCGTACATGATGGCCACGGGGTGGATCTGTCGAGTCCAAGTCCAGTTGGGGAACTTCTTGTTCAGTAGCCAGACAGCCAACACGACGACGACTCCCAGAGGGAAACCGATAAGCACCTCCGTGTACAGGCCGTTCTCACCAAAGATCTTCTTAGGGCCAACAGTACCCCAGAGAACCGAGGCGGTAAAGAAGGTGTTGACGCTGGGGCAAGACATCTTCCAGCGGGCGTCCTCAGTACAGACATCTGGGATCTGGGTCATCTGGAAGTTGAGGACACCAACGCACACAAAGGTGCTGATAAAGGTGGCCACGATCTGGGCAAAGAAGGTGTGTCGTGGGGGGATCTTGACATAGTGAGCAAGTTTGAGATCGTTGGAGAACATGACGGCGTGGGCGCATGTGACGTAGCCGAACGACTTAAAGTAGTTCATGGCCAGAGCATTTCCTTCGACAAAAGAACCTCCAATAAACTCGGCGAGCACAGTCAGTGTCACCTCGATACCGGTCATGGCCTTGATGATGCCGACAGGAATGACAAAGACGAGGCAAAGAGCAAGACCATAGAAGATGACGCCAGGCGACGTGTGAGTATCCCAGCCAGCAATGCCCGAGATACCAAAGGCCATGGCGCAGACAAGGCACACCATATACCACCATTCGGGCACCTCACGGTAAGCCTTCATGAGACGAGTGTGCACATCGAGGTCGTGGATTTCGTCGTTTCCGGTCGACTTCTTCTTCCTCATGCTGTTGAAAAGACCCTTGAATCCAGTCACAATCTCACGACGGTGAAAGAGGATAGCATAGGTCAGCGTCGAAGTGTAGATGCCAAAGAAGAAGATGTAGATGACCACGTTGCCGGCACCCAAAAACGGGGGCGAGTAGTCCTCATACTTTTCAGCATCAAACAGACCACGGTCATTGATGGCACGAGTGACATTGTACAAGTCACCAAAGCGATCGAAAACACGGTTGCTGTTGATGGGGAGGAAGCCAGTGTTGTAGATGTTGCTGTACCACAGACCCAACACAACCCACATGGAGATGAAGGCACCAACAAAGCGGTTGAATGTGCTGAAGAAGGGAACCATCAAAGGATCGGCCGAGTCCCACAACAGGACATTCCAGTCCCAAGTGGGGAAAGGGTTGATGCCAAGGCCATTGTTGAAACCAGTGATGGTGCCGAGATCGCGGTTGGTGGGGTCGATCCAGGTCATCCAGCTGAAGTTGGAGAGCGACGTCCAGAGGTAGTTGGGCAACCAGAACCAGATGAACATGGCGCCGAACATGACATAGAAGAACTTGATTCGCGAGACTCGCCAGATCTTGGCAAAGGGGCCTTGGACCGGGCTGTTGTTATCAGTGTGGAAGGCCGAGTTCAGCGCAATAGTAACCAGCGATGCGGGCCACACGCAGTAAGAGGGGTACACCAGGAAACGACGGCAGACACCAGCCATTCCGTAACCAATAAAATTGGTGCTGAGTGCGATCAGAATCTGGTAGGCGAAGTGGGAGGCGTATGGCTGGTTAAAGTATTGTGGCAGATACTGCACCCAGATGATGAGGTTGGTATACGGGGTGTTGTATGCGACGTTGGCCATGATGGTGATGAGCATATGCTCCTTCTTGGAGAAGGGGCCTGGGTTGAGAGAATGACGGACACCAAGGAACGTAAATCCAAGATCAGGAAGCCACCTCTCACAACCCTTGCCAATGGGATACGACAGAAGCTGGGCAACGTTGGCCATGATACGGATCGCAGGTTGACGAATATCGAAGAGCTGATTGGTGAATGCGAGGAGCACCGAAAATGTGAGACCGATGGCCCAGCTGCGAATCGTAGAGCAGGGAATCGAGGTGTCATCCTTGTTCTCAACCACGGCGCGGACTTCAGCATACGGGCTGTTGTTGGTGATGAGGGCAGCCTCCAGCTTCATCTCTTGTACCAGGTTCTCGTGCTTTTCGGGTTGCGTAAAGAGTTCGTCGTTCTCGAGGAAGGCCTTGATCTTTTGGATAACTGTCAGAGGAAAGTTGGGATCCTTTTCGTGGATGCGGTAGACCCGGCCCATGATGTCGCGGACATCTTCGAGTGTGTACTTGGAAGCGAGCTCGCGAGCCTCGAGCAGGTCGTCCTCGGTGACGTGAAGGTCCTGCTCGGCAGCACGGTAGTCGCGCATGTCATCTTGGTCGTAGGAGAAGGACTGTTCAGATGCACAGGTTAATTCAACTGGTCTGCGGTAGCGAGAGATATGAGGAGCGCCGAGGTAGCAGGGGTCAGGCGATCCAGAAAGTCTAGGTCGGGGTTCATTACCTCATTGAACTCGGAAGATGAATCGGCAAGAATCTGTTCTTGATATTGTTCTTGGTACTGCTGCTGGGGATTGCGGTCGTCGGGGACCTCTGACACCCCACCGGTGGAAACCCTCTTCTCGTTGTCCGCCATGGCCAAGGGCCGGATGAAAGGTTCTAGGTCTAGTCCTCCAGGGTTACGAAACCGCAGTTCGCGCTGTCACTCTATATCTCTCGAGGGGTGTGACGCGTGGAGTCGGCGATGCAAGGGCGGCGATGACGATTCGGGACGCTTCAATCGAGAGAACAGGGTCGGCCTATAAAGTCAAACTAGAGAGGTTGATGGTGGCCAAAATGACTAGCGAATCGATGGAAATTCGCGACAGATACGAGCGAGGTTGTCTGTGGGTGAGACTCGGGTTGGTGGAGCGAGTGCTTGCGAACAGCAACGTCGCGATGGCTTCAGAGTGGCAAAGAGGAGTATCGTCGAGATGAGCCGGCGACGATGTCGATGCTGTTGATGGAAAAAGAATGAAACAACACGAATGCCAGTGATGGGGGGAAACAAGCGTCTTTGAGTTGCTGCGTCCAGACAGGTTGTAGCGTGAGTCTCGTCGGGTCTAGAGTGTCCACGAAAGGACAGGCGGCCGACAGGCGGATCTTGGTCGGCTCGCGGCACTCGTGGCGCTGGGTTCCTGTGCGGTGTCGTGTATGTATCGCGGATGCTGGCTGCCGTGCTCGCGTGGTGATGGGAATGCGTGCGTATGCAGGCGGGCAAGCAGAGCAAGGCAGGACGAGTCGAGTCGAGTCGTTGGGAGGAATCGGAGCCCGGCAAAGAGATGGAGTCTTGGTACTGGACTGGAGGAGTTGGAGGTCGGCCGGTTGAGGGAGAAATGACGGGATGCGCAAGGAACCCGGCAAGAGAGCGCGCGTGGAAGCGACCAGGGGCCCAGTTTCGCTGGCTGCAGGTATCTCACGCACTGGCTGGCCTGGTACGTACGTAGGCTGGCTGGCTAGACTGAGACTGGGGGAGCGATGGAAGGGTGGAGAGTGAGCGAGAGCCTGGTCTGGTCTGTTCGGCCTTGGAGAAGAACAAGAAGTGGCGGCGGCGGCCAGGAGGAGATTTTCGGTGGAGACGGGGGACACGCCTTGAGTGGCTGAGAGCAGGGCCTTTTGGGGGGTTCACTGGTTCTTTGGGGGAAAGACGCTGGAGGAAAAGTCCAGGCTCGGAACTAGGGAGCCGTAGCTGCCTCTTTGCGAGCGAGTGAGCGCAGCGTCAGAGGGAAGGAGCGGCAAAGACGGCTTCTTACGAGGCTTGGTCTCGGTGCTGAGGGGTGGCTTGTCTCCCCGGGTCCCCTCCAAATCTGGTTCAAAATCTGGAAGATCAGGTTCAAAGTTTCAAGCCGGCATGTGCCTGAGTTTTACTCTAATCGAGTCCAAATTGAATTGATGAATTGATTCGTATCTTTTCTTGTCGTGCAACAGGCGGCGTACGCATCCCCTCAGAGAGAGAGGCCTTGGCAGTGTGCGACACACCAGGACGGCACTCGGCAAGAGAGCCCAGCCCAGCGACAGGGTACGTATCTCTCTCGTCAAGACCTGAGACTTTCAGGTTCCATGCGACGCGGGAGAAGGAGGTACGTGTGTCAATGGCTGCGAATGAGGCGGTAGGAATCAGTCACTGCTCCTGGTTGGCCTCGCAAGTTTTCTTGGCCCTTGAAAGACGGGGACTGGTGGGACAGGGGGCGGGATGGATTTGGGTTGATGGAAGGGGGATGCGATGGGGCCGGCCACTCCGTGATGGCCTACTACAGAAGGTGGAAGCAAGGCAATTCGACTGCGCCTCAACATTGGGGGAGATATTTCTAAGCCAGTTGTATCTCGTTGCAAAAGCGTCAATTCAAAGATTGATAACGTCTCGAAATCTTCATCTCTTTTTGTCGTGAATCAACATCAACTCAGCAGCTTCGCCATTTGAACTCAGGTAGCATCGCAAAAAAGGTACGTACCCCTACTCGGAACAAACGGCACGGATAACGGCGTGATCGTCTCGGCGCTGCGCTGTTCACGATCCAATCTCATCTGGTGGTGAGATTGGAGCTGAGGGCAGAACCTTTTCTGTTCCATAGCGAAAACCACGGGCATGGCCGAATACCCGGCTTGACCTGACCGGATGCAGCAGGATCATATCCAATACGGTGATTGCGTGGATGCTGAATCATCATGTCTCCTCCTTCTAGAAGTTCAAACCCAGCCTTGCGCGGTTTACCGGCATATCGGACTTGGTCAAGATGCCGTCCACGTCAGCCCATCGACTCGTACTGTAGCATTTACGAAACGCAATGTCGGCCGCCTTTGAAGCTATTCGCACTAATCAGTGACAATAACGCACACCAATGCTTCATTCCCCTGCCCAGGCTCCCCCTCCGTGCACCAGTGTCAAGCAGCCAAGTTGCCAAGCAAAGGTGACAAGCTAAGGGTTTGTCTTGGCCCGTGGAGTAGCGAACGGCATTGACCTTCTGTGAGCCTCAAACTCGATGACAGTTGTGTGTGAGCGTAGAATGATGCAGACCGCCGCTGCCTTCACTTGTGTCGTAAATGTGCCGTGTTGCCAGGAGTACTTGGCGCACAAAGTATCCATACCACAGTGCCTTGCTTGGGCAAGCCGTAAGCAACTGGACAGATCTTAACGCGCCAACCAAGGCAGCTCGATCATGGAGGCCCACCAGGGCAATTCGTGTCCAATGTTCTCCGCTACAAATATAACCCTGACTTACACTGTCACCTTCAACAAACAACAAGCGATCATGGTGTAGTGGTTAGCATTAGCGCCTTCCAAGCGCTAGAGTCGGGTTCGATTCCCGATGGTCGCACTCCTCCAATCCTAATTCTTTTGCCATTTAGATGCATTTCTTTTTGCGTGGAAACGTCGTGGTTTGTCTTTTTGTCGATGTTGAAATGTCTGTCGCATGTTTTGCTGGTATGATTCATCGTTGAATTTCTTTTGCTGAGGCTTAGGGTATCTTTAGGGTCGCCTTCCCAAACGGGCAAAAGAGGGCATTGGGGAAAGGATCCATGTCAGCTTACACTTACCCTACAAGAAGACATCTCAACTATTCAGTCTGTCAATTGATGTTTATTGGCAGATAGGAATATGAATTCTTGGCAGTATATAATCGGATATTAGAGGTGAAATATGAAAAAAGTGGAAATAATTAAGTGTATCACAGCTCCCCTTTACACAACCCATCCCTTATCATCAACGGTCCTACTCGTCAGATCGCTCCATTCTTCATTTCTTCTCCGACAACGAGTTCAGAATACCATTAACATCGACAAATGAAAGAATCTCAAGAGTCTCGTCCCATATCCGACCAGCAAGTTCTTGACCGTATTCCTCATACACCGCCTTGGTGTAACTAGAACTGTTAGCGTTTGCCATCCAACCAAAGCCGAAGAACACTTACTGAAAGATCTTCCAGTCCATGACATAGGAACCATGAGTTTCCTTGCCCTTAACAATAGCCGCATCTACAAACGTGCTCGCGCCCTGCTCTAGGGACCGTGCGACGATCCACTTAGCAAACCAGGCGATGGTGCGTACGATAAAGTTGGCGTTTCGCTGTAGATCTGTGCTCCTGACCAACCCCGGATCCACCAGGTTGACGATAACGTCTTCTGGCTTGACGCGCTCCGCTAGCTTGAGGATCCAGAAGTGTGCGAGGGCCTTGGAGTACCAGTACGTGCTCGCCGGTGAGAACTTGGACTCGTCATCGTACCACGCTAGCGCCGGCTCGTCTTTTGGGTCCGGCACTTTGACCATCAGAGATGTTCCAGAGTTGACGATGGTGAGACGGCCTGGCTTTCCCGCCGGTGCCTTTTTCTTGAGGGTGGGTAGGAGGAGTGTGGCGAGGAGGACAGTTGAGAGGTAGTTGACCTGGAACGTGGACTCGTGGCCCTCGGGGCTCCTGCTGAAGGCCATGGTTTGAGTGCCTGCGTTGAGGATGGCAAAGTCGATTCGATCCAGGGTTTCACACTTTTTGGCAAACGCCTGGACGCTCTCGTGTGAGAGCATATCGACCTGCCACACATCGATCTTGGCCTTGGGGAACTTGCTTCGGAGCTTGGCTGCTGCGGCCTCGCCCTTGGAGACTGTGCGGACTGCGATTACAAGGTGACTGAGGTTGAGGGCCAGCACGGCCTCGGATGCAGCGAATCCAAGACCGACATTGGCGCCGGTGATGATGCCAGTGCCGTTGGCGAGAGAGGTTTCCTTAGGAGGCCAGACAGGCTTGGTGAACTGAGATTGGAAGAAGCGGTAGGAGTCTGGCTTGAGTTCGAGGGACTTGGGAGGCATTGTGATGATGTTGTTGTGTTCTTGGAGTTGAAATGCTAGAAGAGGCGTCTATTGACTGATGACTGTAGAATGATGTGTCTGTTCATCTTCAAAACGACTACACTTGCACTCCCCTTTTATAACACTTTACAAACATCAGATGGCTTGGTCAATTACGCAGCGAAACAGGTCCAAGTCCAAAACGGAAAGCAATCGAGACCTGTTGACGCCATCCATTTTGGCGGTGCAGCCTACTCGTCGGGTGTGACGATTGCTCGACTGACAGCCCTTTCGGGCAATCAATGAATGCCGAGACATGGAGTTGAGGCTCGGAATCAAGGGGTTATGCTGTGTATTTTCGGTTGGGAGAAGGGACTGCCTTATCTCCGGACCACAGGATTGAGGCGTAGGCTGGACTTGATGGGAGAGGCTATGGTCGGGGAAAGAGTGAAATACCGAGGTAGCTTGCCAAAATAATGGGGACACTATAGTCATAATATTGCGTCAAGGTTACAGGCCTTATTTCAACTACATCGCATTAATTCAGCCCTGCTGGGCACCATTACCGATCTAACCCGAATAGGAAAACAATCGTGTCTTGGCAACCGTGGGGAACTCCGGATATTGTCACAAACGCAGCTCCACCATGCATCGACTGTTGTCCGTTTGGAGTTAACAATCTCAAGTTCCTTTTCTCTTCCTCTCATACCGCTTCACGCCGTCTCCGAGATCATCATACGTCAGAATACATACCAAATTAAGACCGACGACGCGCTGGCCAATATGCTTGAGCCCCTCTTTACCACTCCGGACCCTCAGCTCCCCGTCCGGCAGAAGCCACGGGCTAGGAAGACGGCGCGTATGCTTAACCTGACCTCATCTGGGATCTTTTTAACTCATCCTGATACGCTGTAGCTAAAAAGTTCGAGTTCATCTCCTCTGATCCCGCGGGCAAACCTCCCCCCGAGACCCGCAAGTTCATCCGCAGCCATGTCATGCGCGGCAAAAACACCAAGCGTCGCGAGGCTTCCAGAGATGTCGTGCTGGTGAACCCTGAGGTTCAGCAGGATGAGGCTCGGAGAGATGGAAAGTCCGGTCGCCCGGATATAGGCATGGATGTGTCCCGACTCCCAGACTACTACCGGGATAACCTCCAGTACAGAGCGTGGGTTGAGTCGCCGTCTCTGATAGCTCGCATGTTGTCGCCGCCAGACTTGACTCTTTTCAACTTTGCGACTCCACTCGACAAGAACTCGCTGTATCTCGTATACAGATGTAAGCTCATTGAACTCACACATATTGCAAGTCACCTAACCCCTCCAAGTCCTTACCACCATCAAAGACACCCTCTATCCAGTAGAATGGTGTTTCGAACCCGACCGCACCAAAGTCTGCTGGTTCCGCTGGCTTCTTCAAGATGCCGCCTATCTCCACTCGGTGCTCTTCATGGTCAGCGCGTTCCAGGACCTCTTTGAGATGCGAACGATACAAGGCCGCAAGAGTTATGAGAATGGCTGGGGCATCTCGTTCTCTCCACAAACAAGGAGTCGCCTTCGGCAGACCATCCAGCTGCTCCAGGATAAGATTGACGACAAGGACAAGCAGGTTGAGGATGTCACTGCGGCCGTGGTGATTCAGCTGGCTGTCATGGCGGACGCCATGGAGGATGTCGATGCTTTTGAAGCCCACTCCAACGGCCTGCGGAATATCGTCAGATTGAGAGGTGGGCTAGAAGCATTCAACGACAACCGTCAGCTGCAGATAAAATTGTGCCGGTAAGTGTTATTTGGCATCGTCGTACTTGACAAGTACTCACGACTGTAGGGTCGACCTCGGCTGGTCCATCAGGAATGGCTGCAAACCTGAGCTCTACAAAGGTACACCGACTTGGCATCCACTACTCGAGACGGTTCACGGCATCTCTGCGCCGCCCCATCTCCAGACGACGACCGTGGCACTGCTAAGCATGATGGATTCCTGGGACTACAAGCTCAAGAGCGCTTTTAAGGATCTTCGAGACTTTTCCGCCTTGGCCAACCAGCTGATCCCCGCTCGTCGAAAGCTGGAGCCTGAAATATTTCAAGAGATTATGCTGTCGGTTCAGTATCGATTGCTCGTTCTTGAATACTCCCTGGACGAGCATCCCCTCCGAGAGGCTATCCGTCTGGGTCTCTTGGCCTACGAGTCCACCATCTTCATCCAAATCCAAGGCGTCAAGCTCAAGTCAGACTTGTTCACCTCACAACTACGCGAAGCCATCGAAGCCATTCCCGTCGAGGGAGAGGCCATCGCCAATGTCAAGCTGTGGCTGCTCCTCATTGGTTCCATGGTCATCTTTGACAGCAAGGCGCCCTGGCTGGCGCAGTCGATCCAGAGCCTGACGGGTCGGCAGACGTGGTCCCAGGTTCGGAAGCGTGTCAAGGAGGTCATGTGGATTGACATTATTCACGATCTTTCTGGGAGCGAGGCTTTTGAGGCTACTCAGGCGGGACGTGTGTTGTGAGCAGGCAGCGTTTGGGCTTATGATGGGACATGTCATTTATCGACGCCAAAGGAGACAAAGAAGTGCCCAATGTCAACATCTAGACGTGTGTTGGCTTTGCGCCCCCCATTGGAAGCCTTCATCTCTGCAGCGCCGCTGGTCGATGATAGCAAATAGCTCAACACCGCCTCAAAGGATCTGAAGCAGACATTGCCGTGCGCTTCATACGGTCGCCCGCAGTTCCTGGACAAGCATACCGGAAGGATACCGGCAGATACGTCAGCTCCTCTGAACAAAGACCAGCTGCAAGGCTCCTGTTGCTTGGGAATCATGCAACTGGTTCAGGCTACCAGCGGGCAATTCGAGCGGAACTACACCAAGCAGAATCACGCAACCCGCTCTGATGACTGGTAGATTTTCTACGTTATTGATGAACAAAGAGCATCAGCCAGCCTCCTTCAGAAAACGGGTTTATGACAACCAAAACACAACCAACATGACGACAAACAATATCTATCATTTCTCATATGTGCCCTGTCGTTCCTATGGAGTTATGCCATCATTTAGCTTGCTGGATGCTTCAGACCTGCTGCATAGTTCTTTGTTGTTGAGCTGCCTAGCGGTTCCAGAACTGTCACACGCTTCAACACTGCTTTCCCAACCTTGGCTCTCACCCAAACTTGTCCAAATCGCATGGCTAGTTTCGTGCAAGCTGCAGCATCTCCTTTGCGGTGAAGCCCTGGACAAAGGAAAAAGGAGAGCTTGAGGTCAAGCTGTCATTAAAGGAGTTGGCAGCGATCACATTGCTGCATGAAGGCATGGTTGCTCTGGAAAGATATAAATATGAGGGTCTTCCATCGCCATCTAGAATCTCTTCTCACTCCTTAATGCGAGCATCTGGCACCTCTAGTCGCCCATCTTGAGCACATACTCCATCAAGCATCACTTCTTGAGTCATCGCCACTACACACGATCAAGACATCACTACTCTTCACCATGCCCGGCACAACCCCCCAAGCCAACACTCCTAACAAGGAGTCCTCCCCCAACGAGCGCCTCTACACCACAGCAACCCCAATCCGCTTCGCCCCCCGCGGCACGGGCGGAAACGTCGTCATGCTGGACCCCCGCAACGTTCAGCAGTGGCAGCTCGACGCCTACGAGGCCCGCCTCGACGAGACGGCCTCCCAGATGGCCAAGTACAAGGACCGCGTCCAGGAGCTCGAGTCCCTTGTTGAAGAATCTGCCAGCAGCAAGGCTGGAGATCAGACTGCGCTGCGTGGTGAGCTTGACATGTTGAGGGAAGAGCTTGGCAAGATGATGAGTGCGCAGCAGCAGGCTCAGGCAAAGAAGAAGGGGGGTTGGTTTCCTTGGAAGACTTCTCTTGTTATTCTTTTGGCTGGGGCGATTTTATTTTCTAGCTATGCTGGGGAGAGCATCTTCTAAGTTTACGAGACTGTGGCATGATGGATGCCTGGGTGTTGGACTACACGATTACGATCATGGGTAGATGGACTATGGAGGAAGATTGGATCAACTTTGTCACTCCTTTTGATGAGAGCGAATTCGAGATGATGTGGTAGAGTAGACTGCAGTAAACGACAACTACCTTGTGTTATTGGCCGTTCCCACAACCTTTTCTCTTGACCTTAATGACGTCTCCAAAAGAGGGCATCAGTACCACAACCCACAAGTTTCCTCAGCCTTTGTGTCCTCGGCCCTTGAGCCATCAAGCGAAATGCGATGCTTAGTCGACGTTCCCCCCAACTCTACCGGCACTTGACTTCAAGGCTACAGCTATGGTAGTCACTAGCACATACCCAAATGGTCTCAATCATGCGCGAAGCGAGTATAACTGCCGGTGTAAACTAGTCAGTCAAACTAACTCACGGCTCCAGTTCTATCCCTTGAGTTCCACATATTCAGTCTCAGCTCAGTCGCGAACTTGACCCTGTGACCCTTGTTTTTCACATCCACATATTAAAGTTGGGGCTAGGATGAAGCGTGTTTTGGATATTCACCTCGATAGTCAAATAGTTCCCAATGCCCGACATGCCAAGCAGATGTTATCTACGTTCCTCTGCCGCGCGGTAAATCTATCCCTTTGTTTTTATCATGTGGGGAGCTGAAGTCTCCCACGGCCATTCCTCGCTTATTCTGGGGAATTCAAAGTCAGCTCGTGAGAAGTCATGTGTCCAAACACTAGAAGTGAAGCTGCATACCAAGCTCGCGGGAACCCACCACGTGGGATAAGAGAAGGAAAGGAATGTGTTATGGTTTGCTTAACTCCTGGGTCCCCGGTTATTGGGGGTCGAGAAATTAAGAGAAATCGGTCTTTCGGTGTTCGACCGTTATCCTCTCGGTATGTGGGCATGCCTTTTCGCAACGGCGTCGTCATTAACCCGGGTATGGATAACTCGAAAGGGCAGGTGTGTTTCTAGCTGCCCCTAGACAAGGCAGGGCATTGCATACATTTCAGAGACACTTCCTAGGACTAATGCAAGAGTACGAGGGCGGAGCTGAGAGAACAATCGGGGAGTTCCGGCCGAACATAGGCCAAGCACGAAGCACTCACACATCAAGATCCTGGAACCTCAGCTACCCTAGGTCAACAACCATCCTCATATCCAGCTTAGCAAGCCCGAATCCCTGCCAGCAGTCAGTTATGATAGGAATGCTATGTATGGTCGGCTAACTCAATGGAATTCTAGTGAATCTGGTGGTCTGATGGTTGGCCGACAAGAAGTTGCCCTCCTCTCTCCTCAAGCCCAACACCGAAACAGAGCATTGGTTTCACCATCACCACAACACAACTTCTCCCGTACGATATAGCTAGTGAAGGTTAGTGGCAACCCTAGCAACGTCATACCAGAAGCAGGCATGTAACCACTCGTGCTCCAACTCTCGGTGTTGTAACAACTGCCGACCAGCCTTGTCAACCTAAACCCACCAGCATGGCACAGCCCATCACCAAGCAAGGAATGTGCCATCCAGATCGGCATTTGGTCTGCCGCAAAAAGCCTGATACTAGAACGGTTTGTAATACACCGCATATGAGAATCTTGGAAAATAGAAGACTTGCGTAACCCACCCCCTCCATCAGTCCACCGCGGTACCGACAGTATGGAACAAACGGGCCGTTTACCACGTATACAATTTTTTGCCTGCAGGTTCCATTTCTAGGATGTTCCCTCTATGAGTATTGAAAGTAATGCCCTAATTCTGCTCGTTGCCCCGAGGCACAGTGAAACGTGCATGGTCGCTTTCACAGAGGGTGTGCTGCAACTTCTGCAGCACATCATGACTTCTACTACTACTTCGGCTACACTCTTGTTAAGATTGTTCCATCCCGCGGTTAGATGCTAAAGAACCACAGCCCTACCGGCTGCATCGGTCTCTGCAGCGGCCCTATCTCCTACCCGGGCCTTCCGGATACTACTCCTGGCGGACTGCCACATGGATCTTGCTCGCCTCTGTCATTGTTCTTCTCGGGCTGAAGTCTTGATTGGGAAAGCATCTCATCAAACAGCTCTGATCAAGCTCTTTCATGCCTCGGCATGATACTCTCCAGGTATGACGTCCCCCCTTCCTTGCCCCGTGCTTTTCTTTACCGCCCCTCGTCTGAAACTCCCATGATCGATGTTGCCCTCCGCAGGTTGGAGTCTCCTGTCCCTGGTCACGGCTTCGGTTTCCGGAACGAGTAGTGGGGTGCGAGATGGACGAGCCCCCCAACGCAGGGTTGCATTGCTCTATCCAGCCCAAGGGAAACACAGTCGGAGATTATTCCAACGGTGAAGCAATGGACCGCGCACGCACACATATCTGGTTAAAGGTCAAACCCTCTGCAACGTATCATGGGTAGGAAACAAGGTGGAGCTTCTTGGGTCTCTCTTCATTCCCGAATGCCGCGGTTGCGGGAGACGGCACTTCATGGAGACACACGATGGGGACCCAACGCTAGTCCAGGAACCAAGAGCGGAACCTTTTCGCAAACCCCTGGGAAACTCAATAAAAGAGGAGCCCGAGCGAAACGTCAAGGTCGGAGTTGACGACGTAATGAGGCCCGACTCGGGATGCATCAACTACTTTGGCAGGTTGCTCCGTTCTAGAAGGTTTCCGTGGCATGATGGAGCTCAGTCTCACGAGCCATGCTCGCCCCTCCTCTCTCCGTTGGTTGACTCGTAGACCACAGTTCAAACGGGCGTTAATTGCGTAGTTCTGTGTCGATGTCGACAGGGGCATCATCTGACGGTGCCGTGCGTGCCTTGTGCTTGCGTGTGTGTGTGTGTGGTCCCCAGAACCTGGGCTATTGAATCTCGGGCCCCATTCAAAAGGTCCCTCTCTGATCAATTATTGAGCCCCAATACGGTATGCTGCCTGCGGGGTTTTGCCCTTTGCTCTCAGAGAGAAAAGTCGACACGGAGTACGGAGTAAGACGTATAAGCAAAAAGTTGGATGATGCCAAGGATGTCACTCCTCCGTATTCCGTACGGACACGGAGCAACATTGCACCAACTTGAGAGACACAACTTGAGCTGTCACTTTCATCTTTACCAGCAACATTCTAGCTTCGTCCTCCCCAAGAGGCCGGGAACCGCTAGATCGAGGCCTGGGCCTTGTGGGTGCATCCCGCTAGCAAGCAGCCTTCGTCTGGCACGGCTGCGACGGGTACGGGAACGGGGGACGGAACGAGCGAACGAACGGAACATGGCATGTTCGTCCCATTATTTTTCCTTCAACTGCAATCGAGTGGAACCTCAAAGTTCCCAAAATACAATATTTTGGTCAATGTCAGTGACGACGACGATAATGAAAAAGCTCTCTTGCCCACAACCCGCCACCCCTTGTAAGGTACTTGACACTATTGGCATTGGCATCCAGAGGAAGAAAAACGCCATTACGCGGAAAACAAGGGCCAGAGCGGAATTGGGGCCGGGAGACACTCAGACCAGTACAGTGCCAAGGAAGACCCGGTACAATAGCTGAATCAAACACAAGCCGCGGCTCTTTGCATGTGATCGCCCAGACATTGTAATGCCGAGCAGTGAATGAGATGAAAAAGCCGTCATTGTAATGGAGAGAGGCAAGGATACTCGGTGAGTGATCCGCATAAGCACCGAGGTGACGCCCTCATGAGTTTTATGCGAGAGTAAGAAAAAACCACAGGAGGGAATTTGTAGAAAGAAACCCAAAAAAGGTCTCCAAAAAGAGTTATTGGTCAAAGACCGCTCGGTATCGCTCTCCCTCCCTGCAGGGATTGAGATGGATGGGATTGCGTGTCCAGGGCTGAACCACGCACGCCACCCCCTGGTCCTCCATCTCTTGCCTTGAGAGGAATCCTTCGGGAATCTTTCTGGAAGCTTACCGGAATAGGAGGGTAGGGCGTGTATTTGTTTCTTTGCTGCGCCCCCTCTCCCTGTTAAAATGGAGCCAAGCCAGCCTGCCATCAGGAATCAGGATCCCTTCCATGGCAGCATCCTTCTGCCTATGGGTAACTGAAATGGGCGGCCGACCTGGGTTATAGCTTCATAGTCAATACAACGGCGGTCAAGTCTCCAATACCACGACGATCGACGATAAATAACCGCGGCCGAGAAACAGAAAAGGTATGCAAATGTAGGCACCGTAGCACTCTATACGGAGTACATGATGTCTGTGTGCGTCCAACAAGAGACACTTACAGAGCATCTCTCGGCCGATCTTGGCCTTAACGCCGTTTCAGACCCAAGGTTCTTGTGTCTGTCCCTCCCGACCACCGCAGGGCAAAAATGGAATGGAATGGTCGGCACTTTGCAGGACAAGGACAGGAATTGCGACAGCCCTACGATGGACGGCCATCCTCTGCCGAGATGGATCGTGTCATTCTAGGCGTCAAACTCTTTTTTACTTCGCTTTCGTAACATGACCTTTCTTGTCGCTCTCTCACGCGGGGTTTCTAATTAATCTGCGACGCAGACCTGCGGCACAGGCTCTGGGTGCTCGGCCCTGTCAAACTTGTCAGTGAGCCACGTTGGAGGAGGGCTGGCAAAGCTTAATACCCTCCTAGCCTCTCTCGCTTGAGATCCTTCTGCGTCGTCGTGGGGGTTGGTTGGGTTGGACAACGGTGAGTCGGCACCATCGGTTAACAGGAAACAAAAGGTGAACAAGGGAGGGCAGCAAAGCGGCACAGCATGTACACAGCCTGTGTTGGTGTTGGTGTTGTTGGCCTTGTAGTGTCTGTCGCTGATGTTGTGCTACTGTTGGTCTTGATTCCTCAAGGAAGATCCGTGTTTCAAAATACGATATCTCGCTGCAGCCCAATTTCTCTGATGCCATACGAGACATGACACTGGTGGTTTTGTCCACGAATCGCACAACTTGCGTGTGTGGCAGCCAACAGAACAAGCCCAACAACTTTTTTGCCTTTCCCCCTCTTCTCTCTCGCTTTCGGTCTCTGTTATACCGCTCAGCGACCACAGCGTTGGACAGCTTCAATCTCTGTGAGACATGCCCGCCCTGCACTTCGCCAAAGCCGACGTCGCTGGTTGGCTGGACGGGCAACATCCCAGCTCTTTGCTTTTGTGAGAGCCGAGCGCCCCAGCCGTACCCGTCGCCCTTCCCTTCTCCTCTGTGACAGGACACTTTCAAGTCCAAAGAAGAAATGCCTCCCCCATTGCGCGGTCTTGTTCAGGTGAGGCAAGCAAGCCACGCTGTCAGCCCTTCACCTCACATCTTGAAGAACCAGCTCGCCAAGGTAGACGACTGATCAATCAATCGCAACTGGGCGTTGATCAGGTGAACTGTGACCCTGCCATCGGTAACATTGATCAAGTTCAGCTCTTCTCCAGTGCGGAATTAATACCCAAAAACAACGATGTCACCTTGGTTCACTGACAAGTCGACGATGGCATCAACCCCACAAAACTCCCCAAGCTTCTGCAAGCCACCAGCTTTTCAGCTCAGCTCGAGACACCTCGCTTGGCTGATTGGGTTAAAACGATTCGCCAGATCACCCTAGGCGAACCATGTGGTGGGCTCGTGTGACGTCTAGGGCCGTTGTGCAGACATCTGCTTTTCTTCCTGTCTCTGATTTTCCCATTCTTTTGTGTCTCTTGTCCATCTCTTTCCGTCGAAAGGGGGCTTTTGGCGGGAGGCCTTGCGCCATGCCCAGACTGCCGGACAAGACCTGGGCAATTACCTTTTTTGCTGTCCCCGGCCAGCTGTCAAGGGTTGCGTAGGCCTCCTACAGCTCCAGCTGGAGCCTCTGCCTGTCCCACCATCAAACGCAGGGGTGCGAGATGCTGCCGAGGCTTGTGGAGTTTATCAGAGGTCTTTGTCGACGGGGATCTTGCATCTTGTCTATCGCGAGACATAGGGCTGTAGTGCCCCCCGCCGAAATCTCCTCAATACGGGCCCCGGGAAGAATGCCAAAGGGGGCCCAGGCCTTGGCCGTATTCTCTCCACTTACGCTCCACCGTCTCCCTATTGCAACCTGAGTACAGGCAGGGCAGGGACAGGTCCGCTTACTGTACGGAGTACGGTACGGTACGCTCCAGCCAAGCATCACGCACAGGCTCCCCGGCGTGAATCCCTCGTAAGTATGCTAAAGTAGTCGATGGCGGGAGCTTGGCTGTACCGCTATTCCGCATTTACTGTGCCACACAGGCCACGACGACTGACTGGCAAATCGCCTCTCTGGTGGCATGGATATGCCTTTTTGTTTCTCAGAGGCAATCTCGATTCGCAACCCCGTGATATCCGTCGCATTGACTGACTCGCTCTCGGATAGACTCTTCGGATAGTAGGGCGGTGATACCCAGTTGCAGATCTGTTGTGGATTCCATGAGCCTCGAGTCAAGACGTGCAATCAATCGCCCCGTGTAAACAAATGGCGGTAAGATATTATCTCAGATCCAGTCGAAATAGGCCAAGTCCTAGGGGCGTGCCCAACTCTTGGTAGGCCGCGAAGCATAGTCGTAACCTGGAGCATCAGCCACTGTTGACCAAGCCTGCTCCTACGCATAGTAAACCATCCAGTAAGCTTGAATCAGCGCATGTCCCAAGCCTCATGATCAAACAAGAACGGTCCAGCCCGAAGTCGACCTCTCTTGATGTCTCAGCTGCTCCGGCAAGCTCCATGTGTCCGCCCACCTCCCGTGATGGCGTCGAGTTGCCCTCAAGGCGTCCAGTCGCAACCAGATGACCCAGCGCCAACTTGAGCAGGCTTTCAACGACTATCGATTAGGGCGTCCGCAGACGCGTGGTTCAAAATGCTTGTTGAGCCCGGACCAGCCAACCCTTGGCCACATCCCGTCTCGAGCCCAAGATTGGTCACCGACGGCATTTCAAATCTCCAAGCCCACTTTTCCCTCAATAGTGGTTGTCGACATTCCTCCAATGCATCGTGCCTCCTACGTATGACCAGTTTCTGATTCTGGGTTGACTGGACACAATGCGCCGTTGACCCCTGAAGCCATTGCCTTGTCGATCTGGTGGCTGAGTGACATCGGAGGTAACGAAGGGCCAGATCTTGACGGAAGAAACACGCAATCTCGCAGTCGTATTCGAGAGCTTGCCAGGGAAGTTGAGTTGGCTACTCGTTCAGAATAGAAACAACTCGAGTTGCCGCTGCACTCAAGGTTGGATAGACAATACACCGACAGTGGCAGACGGGGTTAAGCGATGATCATTGCCGTTCTAGGCCTTCAGCCGTCGGCCACAACCTGTCAAGCTTTCCTGATCCACTCGACGTTGCATTGCCACGGATATTCCGGGACGACGTTGCGTTTTGTGAGCAGCTCTGAGATCTGATTTTTCAAGCAGCATTTGCCAAGAGCCCTCTCGTATCCAATCCCATATCGCTGGGCTTCATGTTTTTGCCTTGGAACATGCACGCGCCCTTGTGTCTGTCTGTGCCTGCTGATGATGGTGGCGCGCCTCTCCCGTATCCCGCAACTGCTAGCCCGTGGTGCGTGCCGACTGGTTGGAATTGGGCAGCCCTAGAAGGCTGTGTTCCAGGGAGGCGAGCGAGGCTCCAGACCAGGTACGGGGCCGAAGCGCTTCGGTTGCTCGTGATGCTCACAGACCGTCATGGAATTGAGATCACGACCCCTTGGTGGCCTCCAGGAGACCTAGCGGCTCCTCAGCCCCTGTGTTTGCAAAGAGTCCCAGCGGCTCCGGGAGCCTCTGCAGCCTCTGAGGGCATGGGAATGACAGGGCCCCTCGTCAGCCTGTGTCTGAACCTCGGCAACCCCACCACCCAATTTCCATGATTGCCACTAGACTTGGCTCAAAGGAGTCAATATCCCGTCTACTATCCATCAGGGAACCGGCTGTATGGGCCAGGGCAAAGAGCTAATGCCGCTCGCCGTTCCAGGAAACCAGACCGCACCTGATTGCCAGTGAGGCCTTGATGAGATGTCAACAATCCCGGATATCGGGGGGCCACGGCCGAGAGGTGAAACCGGGCGAACTGACTGCGCCGAGCCAGCTAGCATGAATACTATTGGATCTTTTGAGAGATGTTCGGATATTAGACAGACATTTGTCGAAATGCAAAAAGGGTCTGGTCCGGGGGGTTTTCGAAGGATTGGGATCTTGCATCTGTCAAATCCTCTTTTGGCCTCGCCTCGCAAGCATCCCATCCCTGGCACAGGGCCGTAGTGCTATGGGAGATCGACACGGAGAGCCGGTTAGAGAAATAAGGTGTTGCTGCGCCTCGCCAGTCGTCATCAGGTTTCAGGGATGCTCAATGAGAGCGTAATGTGCCGTGCATCGTAGCTCAGGCCTCGACGGTTGCAGCATTGGCGGGTGTTTCGAGTGGATAGGGCGGCCGCACACGACAACCTGATTCATCCAGTCCCGCACATCTTCTTGAAACTTGGTTTGGCCTCTCGGTGCTACCTTGCGCATCAGAAATGCCAAGTACCAGCGTTGAACCAAGGTGCTGACGCCTCGCATTAAGCCACAGCTCGGCAGTTGGCTAGAGTCCACCGACACGAGAGCTGCGTGGGTCAGTCCTGCCGGGATGCAGGATCGCCGACTTGATTCTGATACGTGCGAAAGTGTCGAGCCTTGTATTCGAAACGACTCTGCAAGGTGACCGTCGACGGCAGCTCACACCGCAGGGCAGGGCCTCAGTTGACCAGCGGCCGGCAGAGCACAGGGCTGAAGGATGAGGGTGTGTTTGATTGATTGATTCCAGTCTCTCCCACGCTTCAGTGGCTCCACCTGTCTGCCATGTCCCGACCATGCTAGAGCAGCAACGGTGCAGTTTCAAAGGGTTCAAAGACGTTGCCCAAAGTAACGGTAGGAGTAGCACTGGGGGGTCCCCAGTGAGACAAACAAGATTGAATCATGTCGCGACATCCGGCATTCTCCGTCATCAAAAAAGCATTTTATGGGATGGGTTTGTTGAGACCGAGACCGACAATCCAAGAAACCTTGGTCTGTCGCTCCTTGTTGAAACCGAGTCATCAACCAGCATGGCCAACAGCCACCCCACCCTTGGCGGCCACTCATGTTGTTGGAGTCGCGCAACTGTCGTACGCATGGGGTCTTGGGTAGTGGATTCTCGACGAAGCTCCAAATCTGGCGGTTGAGTTTCTCTGGCGCCCGCGCGTCAGTGTCAAGTCAAGTCTGAGTCTGAGCCCGTGGCTACGGCTGGATCCATCACCAGAGGGCACCAAACGGCGAAGTGCCTACTGGATTCGTACTCGAGTCCGTGGGGTCCTGGAGGTTAGTAGCCAGGAATATCTCGAGGGAGGTGTTGACGTACTCGCTCGGGATGTGGATGGGAGTCGGGGAAGGGGGCAATTGGCCGCGTCAAGGGAAATGGCTGAGCACGCTGACGACGCTGGAGCATCCCTTGGGAACCAAAATAGTCATGGTTTGTAATGTTTGGCAGAGAAGAGGTCATCATCACGAGTCGGCAGGGAGATTGATGGATGGATGATTCCGTGGAAGCATCAAAGAAGCAGAAGCAGGTACGAACTGCCGAGTGCCTATCCCGGCTGCCCTGAGCGCACACCAAAAGAGCAGGTGTGGCGCAGCAGCCTTGTGTCTTGTTGCGACACCCCCCTCCTTCGGGGTCCCGGTCTTCCAAATTGCCGGGAGTCGTTGAACTTACACCGTGGCTCGTCATCTTATTCCGCGATGGATGGTTGTTCAACTCCGCTAATGCTCGCCGGAGGTCTTTCATTTCCTGTGTCTTGTGCTCGAGTCCAGCTCTTGGGAGGGGGCTTGGAGCACTTGGCATGCTGGCCCCCCGGAGACGATCATCACCGGATCCGGGTTGGGCCAAGAGCCGAGCGTTTCTCCATGCCCCCGGTAAAGCCAAGTCAAGTCAGGCAATCTTGAATGCCCTTGCTTCAGCTTCATCTATCAATGTCGGACAACTTCCCCTTCTGTGCTCGTGATGCGGTCATTCCCAGAAACCACCTGCATGCCGTGTTATCGGCTTCTCCAGCGGCGCCGCCTCCCCCGAGAGAAAAATCACGCCGCCGCACGTGTGGCTACCGGCCTGGACCAGCCAGTCGGCGCACCAAGCCAGCCCTAACACTCAAAAGAAGGGGTCCGTCCCGCCTGCGCTGCATTGGATGGATGGATTGGATGGGATGGTAGGGCTGAGAGCCAATTTCGCGCCATCTCTGCGCTGAGACCCCGAGGCCCGAGGCCCTGTGGTGGGTGGGTGTGGCGCGTGTCCGGTGGGATGTGGCGCACCCGAGTATAAGGTGACGCGGTACTCGGGCTCCCCACCTCCCGAGGTCACTAGGACGGGAATGTCTCCAGCTGTGCTTGGCCAAGACACGACTCAGCGCAGAGACCCCCTGCGGAGCTGGCGTTGCTAACGCGGCGCTTGGGTGGAATGGTGAGCGATAGGGCTTAGCTGGCGGGTTCAGTTAAGGAGGCGGCCAGCGGAGTTTGCCGTATGCCGTTGATCGTGATGTTGGCTTGGTCATCATCTCCTAATCCCGTACTAAACAAAGAAACACTTGCAGTCTGTAAGTCGGCGTCGGCAAAAGCGACGCGACTCGGCTTGACCTCGACATACGAGATTCCAAGCAAGAATCTGACAACTTATGCAGGATGGTCATTCTGATCCACATGTTTCGAACCCTCTTTACAATCCATCGAATGCGATTCGCCTGCGCGCGACTGACCCAAGTCTAGGGATAGCGTCATTTTTGAGAACAGACGAACCGGACCCAGCACTAGGAACACCAACGAGCGGGAACTGGCTCAGAACCCGCAGCTGGTATTCAGACAATTCGTCTGCCATGACGATGCCCTCCCTCGCGGAATCGGACCAGCGCCGCAGATTGAAGGACATGGCTCCATCCTCAACACCACCTCAGCTGAGTCGAAAGAGCCGCCATCCTGCAGCAGTGACAGACCGTTGGCCCAGCCTTGAAGGGCTATCATAACCGCCTGCCTCTTCGGGTCTCTGCTGCACCCGACGGACTGGTTTCGCCCTCGTAGTCATGACCAAGATCAGGAGGAACCAAGCCGAAGTCGGTTCATCTTTTAGTGTCGCAAGTGTCGATGCGCTTTCCGCTCGTTAGCCCGAGCCGGTCGGGTGCAGGGATCAGGCCATAACGACTAACACCAGGCCAGAGGGCGAGTGGGGGATGGAGCGGTGGGAGATGCCTTCTTGCTGCTCGGCGTTGGGTTCGTTCAAGCGGGAGAATGACGCTTGGGTTAGAATTGGACCGGCCGGACTCTAGGCAGCCGAATTTGCACTCTATCTCCGGCACCGAGCCGGTTAGCATGGCCGGATTCTTGCATCCTACATCCGGCACAACCGGATATTGGATGGAGGCTCTTGCGAGGTCAACTCGTTTCTCTAAAATCGGTGAGAGGATTCAAGATATCTCGAAGGATCAAGGTGAGCCGCCTAGTGTTCCTTGGCTGGCGAGGCAGGATTTCTGAACCCGCCCGTAAGCCTACCAACCACAAGAAACAGAACCGTTTGGAATCCTCGCATCCTCTTTTGCAACCTCACCTCACTTTGACTTGTCGCATGTCGTCAGGCGATCCCTCATCAGAGATACGATCCAGGGGGTCCCGCCTTGTATCCCTAGAGATCCTGGTAGATCTCCCATCCCCATCGGCACGCGGGGTTCCTCCATAACCCTCCGGATGCGACGCCTTCTGCATTCAAGTGCGTGAATACGGTCCGAGTGTGTTTTGTGCGGTGGTGACAAATGCAAGAGACGCATAGTCAACTTGGCGTGGGATGATGCCCAGTGAAACCGAAACAGCGACATCCAATACTAGTCAAGCCTGCTCTGCCCTACTATGTACCTCTCTATTCTATGTTTGGCAGGTCGCAGGAGTTATGGGGCGAAACCCAGGAACATCATCTCCAGAAGCGCCGAGTCTTGTAGTGTAGTGTAGGTCAGTCATGATGATGATGATGATGGTGATGATGATGGGATGGTAATTGCCGTTGGACAAGGAATGGTGCGCGAAATGTTGTCCGCTGAGCCTCGCCTTTGCGTGTCTCTGACCAGGCGTCGAAGCAGGCTGAGTTGAGAAGCCAAAGCTTCTTGGCATGGCGAGAGGCGTTGGGGGAGCTGAATTCCATTCCATTCGCCAAGAGCAAGGCAAGGTTTATTTTGTCAGCGCCGTTGTCTGTTGCCCGAGGTGCCCGATGAACCTGGAGGGTGAGCGAACTGGGCTGGGTTCGGGCTCCAGAGCTCCCCATCCCTTTGATTTGACTTGTGGCGCCGTGGGTAAGGGAAGGGAGGAGAGTCAGGCTACGGCCACGGCCACGAGGGCCATGACGGAGGCGGCATTCAAAAAGTTGCCGACTTGGGCCAAGAATGGAAGCGGGTCGAAAGCAAGGCGAACTTGACAGTTTCTGAAAGCCACGAGGCATTGGGCAGGCAAACATGGGCGGGTAGCGGTAGCGGGCATCACCAACTCCCGTGTTGCGTCTCGCATACATGCACACTACAGCAACGGACATACGTACTATCATGGATGGCCCGTAGGGCTTCATCCAAGGCTCTTCCCCGGAGCCTTACAGGATCCGCCCTGCCGATGGAGTCAAGGTCAACCACTGTGGGCTGCTGGGCAAACCCAGGAATAGTAGCGGGAGGCGGACGGAATGCGCATGAGGGCCAGTGAGGTTTGCAGGCGAAAAGAAGGAGGATGGAAGCGACCAAAAGCATCCATCCAGGATCAGGGAAGAAGCTTGTTGTCGGGCGTTGGTTGTATCGAGAGCAGCAAGATGCAGCATCTCTCATGCAACCCCCTCGCACCCTCGGCCTTGTCACCAACCGTCAACATCCAGGAAAATAGAAACACAGACAGACAGAAAAAGGCAAAAAAATGTGGAAAAAATTACCCGCCCGCCCAACGCAATGGGGACTGACAGACATGAAGGTTGCGTTGCGCCAACGACGATCCGAAAAGGGTGCTCGCTGCGCAGTGCCGATTCGGTCGGAGTAGAAGGTGAGCAAGGGCTGACAGAGGCTGACGAGGGCTTGCTCAATCCAATCCATGGTACTTGACCCAGAGCAGAGGACTTGTACCCTTTGGAGACCACGCCCACAAATGTCGGCCCTACAGCCTACCCACCCCTCCCCCGCGAAGCTATCCCGCACACACCCTTTCACACTCCCCTCCTCCGTCCCCCAAGTGCAGCCCTCCAGGGCACAGGGCTATAGGGCCCTCCCCCCGGCTGGGAGATGCCCACCCAAGAAGCAGGGCTCAAGAGCCCGTAAGGCGGGCAGTTCACAGGGCTCCTCAGGCTCAGGCAGCCCGGGGCGGGGGGTTGGTTCAGGTGGTGGGCCGCGGGCATGCTCAAAGGCGGAACGCAAGCCAGATTCGACGTCGCACCCCCCTTGGGTAGATTCTGCATCTCAGCCTGGAGCTCCAGTGCTATGGATGTATGTAGGTGCTCTAATGTAAGCAACGAGTGCGAGCGAGGTCAGGGGGGTTGAACAATGAACGGAGATCAAGTCATCAAGTCCGAGGATGACAGTGAACGAGAGCGAGCAACAGCGCAGGGAACTAATAGAGGAAGAGGGGAGACGATGGATCTCTCCCACATCACGATCTTTGGGCGACATGACATACAAGCGGGCGTTGGCTACGAGTACTGTGCAGTACAGCACAAAAGGACCCATCATGGAACTCTGTCCAAATGAAATGCCCGCCTACGGAGCACCCAAGCACTATATGCGTACGCCGCAGTTGGCTACAGACAGAGACATCCATGGACGGGATAAGGATAGACTGACAGGCCCAACTGACAGTTGTACGTAGTAGTAACACATGCGCTGCCCGGCACCCTTCCCTTCCATGGATGGGATCCTTTTGCCTGGATGGATGCCACTACACACGCCCCCTAAATGCGCAGGTAGGCACGCACTGATGCTACAAGGCACGGATGTGCAAACTGCATCTAGAGGCGACCCTTGGGAGGATGGACAAGTAATAGGGCACCTCGCAACTTTTCACTCTTTCAATTATTATGTGCACGCCCGTCTACACGCCCCCCCATTGCACCTCTTCTTGGGGACATCTCCCACATCTTTTTTTCTCCTCGTGCTTGCTCTCTTTCAGCTTTTTTGTCCCCTCATCTTCTTGTATTTCAGTCTGTTCCCGAGGAATTTGGACTGAAAAGGAAAAACAGAGGGAAAAACAGAAAAACAAGCAAAAAAAACCAAAAAAATCTTGCCCAGTTCACCAACTCTAGGCGTGCGCGTACATGCTTGCGTCCGCCTCCCCGCTGTTGTCGTCACGCCTAATTCCGCCACATTCTCCTCGTGGTGAGGCTACCCTCTGGAGCGGGCTAGTCGTGGACCTCTTTCCCTTTTGTTCTTACCAGACCTACATGGGTGCCAGTCTAGAGAGCGCCTGCCAGCTCCAGGAACAGCAACGTCAACAATCTTAACCGCCGCCCGACCTTCTCCCACCTTTCCATTCTTCAACACCACATCCCGCTCTTCAAAACTCTTTTTTTTTATTCGTTTCATTCCCTTCCCTCCCCCTTCTATTTCATCTACTTTCTCGCCTCTCCTTTCGCCTCTCTCCCTCTCCATCCGCCATACTCATACTCCCCTACTGGGCCAGGCCACTTTCAGAGCAACACCCCCAGCGCGCTCTGTCATTCGTCGCTTCTTTACGGCACCGGCGGCCCCAGCTGGATCTCTTGTGGTGTCTTGGACCTAGCGGCTGCTCCGAGTCCATAACATCGCCACTGCAGAACCACTCCGTCTCACCCTGCGCAACGAGTCGCCGGGAAAGGGCAGGCGAGAAAAAAAGGAGGCCGCTGGCAAACGCAATTCATAGAGTACCGAAAAAAAGGGTCGTTCACGTCAGGGATCGGCCCTTCGTCATCCTAGCTCAAGCCTCCCCGAACTTCAGCTGTCATTGTCTTGCCTCGTGCTCCATCCTCAGCTCGACAGGTCAACCGCCAAGCTCAACACCATGGCCTTCCCACCACAATATAGAGACGCCGCGCCGCCTCTCCCGAGCATCATTGCCCCTCCCCCAGGCGACCGGTTCCGATCACACGCGAGTCATCACGAATTGCCTTATGGTCGGAGTCCTGCCATGTCAATACCAGGAATCCAGACCCCCAACGACGTTCCTCCTCCTTTGCCTCCTCCTCGATATTTCCCAGGAGCTGATCAACCTGCTCCTCCCGAAGATATGGGTATCAAGCGCGAGTATACTACACATGGTTCCTTTGCTAGCGGCTACGGAAGCATGACCTCGTCATATCACGATGAACACCCCAACTACCAGCGAAGGGCCATTGGTGACCGAGACGAGGGTTATGCCAGTTACTCATCAACCGACAGGTATGGGATTTACAATGCCACGAGCGGCTGGCCCTGCCAATGGGCTCCCAGGAATTCTGGTGTCGACTCATTGTTCAGGGACATCAACTAACACTGACATGAACAGGTCTCGCGAGTCCATTCCTACAAGCTTTGGTCGTCTCCACGACCACTTTCAATTCCGATCCCCTGCCGATATTGACGGTGACAGCCTTAAGAAGAAGCTTGGCCCAATCAGACTCTCCGAAAGGTCACCGCCACGATCACTTCTCAGTGCCTCAGCCGCCGAGCCCTTCTCCCGGAGGCCTTCAGCAGAGGGGCGATTCCCTCCCGCGCTCAGCCTACCCGTCCAGCTTCCCATTCACACCCGCAACAATATCCTGGGCTCCCCAGCAAGGCTGACTGAGACGCCAATTCACACTGCCATCTCCCCACGAAGCACCCCCTTCCACTACGGAGATCGGTCACCCAACGATAGCTCTGATATCGATCGCTCCCCTCGAACACGAACCAAGAGGAACAATAGCGATGATGCTACGTCAACACAATCGAGCTACGATTTCAATGGGGAAGATATGGAGATGGAAGATGGACAATCGCTGAAGAGACTTCACATCGATGATGCCTACATGCCGGGTGGCCAGAAGCGGAGGGCAGCCAGTCCGAATGACCCTAACGATCACCTTCTCGCCATGACGGCCGATTTCTCGCGTCGACGTGACCTGAGCTCTCGTGGCTCCCCTACACGGCTTGCTACTCTGGCTCGAGGAGCTACCATGCCTTCGGTGTCGACCTCTCGATCCAACTCATACATCTCGACAATGTCCATCCCCACAACGAGCATCACTACTGCCAATTCTTATGGTCGACGTTCACCTGTAGGATTGTCACCTGGTGGCATTTCCCCCACTTCGTGCAATTCGCCTTACACGGCGCCCGTCTCCCTCAACCCCAGCCCTCGAACCTCCATCTCGGGTCGCGGCTCGGTCCACTCCAGGACCGTCTCAGGAGCCAGCACGCGCAAGATCACTGAAGTACAAAAGCCTGGCGGATCCAAGATGCAGGGTTTCTTCATGTGCGAGTGCTGCCCCAAGAAGCCAAAGCGATTCGAGACGCTCGAGGAACTCAAGTAAGTCAGATTTAATTACGACATCAGCCATCTTACGTGAAGTTGTGTCAGATGATGGTTTTACACGATTGTATGTGGAACATGGTTGCTGACCAAAAAAAACTAGCGCCCACGAAGCTGAGAAGCAATACGAGTGCAGCTTTTGCGGAAACCGCTTCAAGAACAAGAACGAGGCTGAGCGCCACCAAAACTCGCTCCATGTGCGTCGCCATTCGTGGTCATGCTCTGCGCTCTCTGGATATGACCGGGCCTTCCACGACTCGACCAACCGGCCTGGAGAAGCTGACACCTGTGGCTACTGCGGCGACGAATTCCCGCGGTCTGGACGCGGGCCTGGCACAGGAGTGCTCAGCGGTGGTAATGCGCCTCGACACGCCACAGACCAGGATTGGGACGAGCGGATCAAGCACCTGCAAGAGGTGCACAAGTTTAGGGAGTGCAACTCGTCCAAGAAGTTTTATCGTGCGGACCACTTCAGACAGCATCTGAAGCACAGCCACGCAGGCACGAGCGGCAAGTGGACCAACATGCTGGAGAACGCCTGTATGATGGACGAGGACCCAACCCCCCGGTAAATACTGGATAAATGGAACGATCAACCACAACCCAGGTTCGGCCGCGCACACAACAAAGGGGCACTGGAGTTGAATGAAAGGTCGGCCGCCAGATGACGACGATTCTGGGGTGGTATGTTGGAAATTCAAGATGAGTGGAGGATGGGGCTGATGAAGGCGGGGTACAAAACGAGCCGTCGCCGCTAGGAGATGTCAGTGGGTCACAAAACAGCACAGGGAGCCTGGGCTGCCATGCGAGACGAGACGGGCCAAAACGCGGCCGACGACTCAAAGACCGATGATACGGATCGACAATCATCCAGCCCAGACAGCGTCTTCAAAAGGTTTGAGACGACGACAAGTCAAGACAAGGCGCGCGCACAGCACAGTTGCACAACTTTCCATCCACCCATGGGATGCGCGGCCACCCAAGCATCCCATGCTTAGCGAACGAGTTAAACGACAAATTGTGGAGAAGAAACTGTTTCGCGTTGACGGACTGTCGCAGGATGCAGATGCGGCAGGACTACAAGGCGAATCAGCAAGCGGCTAGGCGACGGGCGCTGATCTCCCGAGTCCCATCGGGGTATTCCGCGCGCAGCGAACGTGCACAGGGCGTGCTTGACCGTACCCAACTGCTGGGGTCAGTGGAGGGCTGAACCGACCAGCCATTGTGGCAGTGCTTTCGAGAGGGAGGGATAGGAAATGATGCTGCCGTGGATCATGGACCGCCCTTTCGCACCGACAAGCAAAGTAATGCGGCATTTGGACGACGGCTCGACTCGACTCAACCTTGGCTGGATAGCTAGGCGTTCCTAGCGGAGACGTCTGCATCACGACCACATGGCGTCTTTGGGCTGAGTCTCGAATGGCGAAAGGTTCGCCCGGTCTGACAGCCTCAGTTGCGTCTGGCGAGATGACTTTTGGCGATGGAACAGCACCACTGTGGATGGCAGATGGCGAGACGGTGGCCTCTGGCCATGCGTTGGTGGAGGCGCTACTTGCTGACTGGGCTGAAGATCCCTGCTGGCAGCCTGGGCACGGTTGAGCAACCTTGACGACTGCCGGTGCCAGCTACACGAAAGAAGGTTATGACGAAAGGAATCGGGCGTTATTGACATGATCTGGGTTTACACTACAGTTTATTATTTGGGGTTGTCGCTCATGTACAACTCGCAAGACAAAGAGGGGAGGAAATGGGCTTTACTTCGTTTACATATTAGCTGACACAGCTTGATGCTGATGTCGCATGCATCATCTCATGGGTAACGGCACAAAAAGGTTCTATCATGGCAACGGACACGGAAACGGAAACGGCATTGGGACGGATGGCACTTTGATTTCATGTTTGGGTTCCTGGGCAATCAATACACAGCAGCAGAGCAGAGCAGAGCAGAGCAGACGAGAAGATTTAGCAAGGTAGTGAGTGTGAAGCGATCCATACAATGTAGCAGTCAATGAACAAGAATAAAAGATGTGAAAGCAAAGCAAAGCAGACCAAGCTCGCGTCCTCCCGCCCGTGTCCCGTCCCGTCCGTCCTGTCCTGTCCCAAGTACCCGGTTGCCCTTGCGATGCAACGATCCATGGTGAAACGCAGGGCTCTCAAGGCAGATGGGGGTTGTGCAGAGAGGCGTTGCAGGGTCTAACTGTTGAGGATGGCAATTTCCATGATAAAGGCCTCGTGGTTAATCTGCGATGCATGCACCCATGGTTTCAGCCTAGACGAGGTAGAAATTCAACGGTTGCTTGGCAAGGCTGTTTAAACAAGCAACCAAGTTCATGATGGGGTCCTGAGCGGAATTACAGATACAACTAAGCTGCGAGTTGAAGACACCAGCTGCCTCTTTGGGAAATTCGTGTCCCTTGGCAAAAATGAGGGTGTGCAGTCGTCATTTCTCAGGTTGAGTTTTTTCATTCTCTTCAGCTTGGGCAGAAAGAAGCTGAGCCTGGAGCTAATGCACTCTTCTTGCTCATGGATAATTATCGCTTCTTGCTCCCCTTTTACGAAGCTGTGTATTTAATTCGGTGAGAATACGGGAGGATCCAACAATGATTCTTGGCGGAGGCGGAGCAGGGTCCGGGTCACGTGGTCGACACGATGATGAAGATCGCCCTGTAAGGCTTGGGGGTCAGGGACAAGGGTCCTGGCAGCGAGGCTGGAGGCCTTTTTGAGTTTAAAAACCCAATAGCGTGGGAAGAGAGATGGACATGTTACGAAGTGCATGCCCTGTTTGGGCTAGGAGCGTGACGAGGGAAAACAAAACGTCCCAGGGTTTTCGAGGTTTGCTAAGATTTGGCGTCGGGCGTGGCTTGGGGATTAACTGAGACATTGGATGGAAAAAAGGGTCCTTTTTGAGGGTCCTTTTTGTGTGGCTGGTGAATGGGAATTTCAAAATGTGGCTAGAGCGGATGGCGGGGTAAATGCGGTTGTGGCGCGTGAAGGAGGGGCAATGGTGGAAAAAGTTGTCACGGTTGTGAATCACACCGAGATCTATACATTGAACTTTGTTGATGGCTGTTGATTTTGTTGATATATTGCCAGTATTTTCTTCGAGCACGAGAAATCCTTGCGATAGACGATAAATATCACGCATAGACCAACTTGCGACTCCTCGACTCGCCACGAGAGACCCGAATCGCCATCCAATTCAACCTGCATCCTGGCGGACGAAAAGACCAACCAAGGCGACCACTACGCAGTCAGCGACCTGGCAGCGCAGCAAGACGAAAAGGAAGACACGCGTCTGCAGCAGTGGGAGGACCTCGGGCACCAGTTTGAAGCCGGAGAACTAGAGCTCCTCAAGCGGAGCATCGCACAGATGGCGTTGAGTCGCATCGACGGGCAGGACGAGTTGTTTGTTGGTGGGTGAGTAAAACTGATACCCTCGAATAAGCCCCATGTGACGCTTCATGCGTGACTCGGTTATGCTCACGCTGCATAGGCTCTGGGCTCTGCGCCGTCCCGACTCGTTGACTGACCGTCGCATCACGCACGTCCTGTCCCTTGTCCCGTTCAACCCGTCGGCACTCAAGAACTTCAAAGACGAACCCTGGATCGACTACGGAAAGGACTTTCGTCACCTCGTCATCGACATTGACGATGTGGATGATGCTGACCTGCTGATCGAGCTCCCCAAGGCTGTCAGATTCATCGAGGAAGGTCTGAGGGCGAGCCGACGCGAGGATGGAGTCAAGGTGGAGGACGCAGACGATGGGGGTGTCTCATTAGAGAAGGGAGTCGAGGATCTGAATATTGACAACAATAATGGCAAGAAGGAGAAGGGAGGCGTCTTTGTTCATTGCGCCGCCGGAAAGTCGAGGTCGGTCTCTGCAGTTATTGCTTACCTGCTCTGGCGCTATCCGAACCGGTTCGACCCCAATATCACGCCAACGGCCATCTCGGACCCGAGCCACGCCATCCCACAGTCCGATTTGAATCGCTCGCGAAAAGACACGGCTCAGGAAGTGGTCCACGCCGCTCTTACCTTTGTTCGACGCACCCGCCCCATGGCCGAACCCAACCCTGGATTCATGGATCAACTCGCCCTGTGGTGGGAGATGGGATGTCCCGATGACGTCGAGGCTCACCCAGTCTACCAGCGGTGGGCTTACAAGCGCGAGGTGGAGGAGCACCTTGCTGTCGGCCAGGCACCCTCAAGGCTCCGTTTCGAGGACGAGGAAGCTCAGCCTCGTGACGAATCGGGAGTCAGTCTACGATGTAAGAAGTGTCGTCGCACCCTGGTCACAGCCCCCTTCATCATCGATCACCGTCAGCCTGACAAGAGCTCGCCTGCGACTCCCTGCCAGCACTTCTTTGTCGAGCCGCTGAGCTGGATGCGAAGCGTGCTGGAGAAGGGCGAGCTTAACGGACGGCTGCTCTGCCCCAATGCCAAGTGCGGTGCGGGCGTGGGCCGGTACGACTGGAAGGGATTCCGGTGCTCTTGCGGGGGATGGGTGACACCGGCGTTCTCGCTGCAGAGGGCGAGGGTGGATGATGTGGTGAAGCGGCCGGTAGGGCTGGGCGCCAGCCAGAGCATGGGTATCCGGATGCCGCCCAGTGCAGCAGCTACGCGAAGCGGAAACTTGTGAGAAGAAAGTGTGATTCTACTGCAGGTGGCAGAAGCCCCCGCGAGGTCGCCGACCCGAAGTCCCAAATGTCCGATACCAGGCTCCGACGCCGAGAGGATGGCCGGGGACCCACCGGGCCCCGAGCTCGGCTGCAGAACCGGGGACAGACTGGATGTCTCTACACACACGATAGCTTCTCCTCTGCCCAACAAGGAAGATTCCGCCCTCGATCCTTGCGTCGCCTTGTCGAAAGAAGGTATGAGTAGCGAGCCGGCCACTGAGAGAGTTGGCGAATGCGCAGTGGGGTATGTGCATTCTCACACAGGCGGGAGGCAGACAGTTAGGGCTTACAGGGCGTGTCGTGAAAAAACGTGCGTGTGTGCAAGGCAGGCCAGTCCATGCATGAGGTGTCATAGAGGGGAATAGACAGCAGAGCCGGGAGGTTCGGAGGGTATAGAAGGGTATGCATACTCGGAGGGATCATCAGAGGCAAAAGACGGGAGGATCGGATGGTTCCTGGAGATGGGAAGAGGGCACGCCAGACGGCATTGGGAAATAAGATTGCGAGGCAGAAGCATCCGACGAGTTTCAATGATGGCCCGTCTTGGTCTTTTGACATCAGCACTAGGGTCCCCCGGCCGATCATACCTGTCAGACATGGTGTCTTGGATTTGCGATCTCGACCAGGCAGAAAGAAGAAAGAAGAGGACACACTGGGACAACATGATGGCCCGCCTAACGAGGCTGATGACGGGCTGCCAAGTGAAGAGATGGCCCCTCTCGGGCACACACAACATGACATGGGGAGGACGGACGTGTTCTCGAATGTCATGGTCCCTTGTCGGGCGATGCCTATTCTGTGGTCAGCGATATCCATTTCGGACAGGCATGATCCGAAAGAAGAGATCCCCGCTCACTCTGCCTGGGGCGGCGGCGGTGCGCTATGGTAGAGTTCGCCCAGGTTGGCTTTTTTGCTTGTTTTTTATTTACTAGTACCAGTAGCAGCCTTGGAAGGATCAGCACGATTTAGAATCACCGTCTTACTGTTTCGAAAAATGGAGAGGGGGGAAAACACCCCTCGGACTCGGACTCCGCCACCGTAAGGCTGAACGCCCTATCGGTTCCAGGACCAATGAGAGATTCACAACATTACAAAGACTGCCTACAGGACAAGAAGCAATGCCCGGATATCGTGGGCTTTGCCAAGACCCTGGTCAAAAAGGTGGTGTTGGTGGTTTTGCCTAGATGGGGCTGAAAGAGAGAAGTGAGTGTCAGCAAGGCAGCCAGCCACGTTGGCGGGAACACACTCGATTGGGTGACTCTTTTCAGCTCTCGATCAATGATCTGAGTGGATTTTGTTATTGTTTTGTCGTTCTATTTTTTGCGATCTATGATTGTATCAAGCTTCTGACAAGTGGCTGGCTAACCTAGCTAAAACAGTACTTGCCTGCTTACGACTGTGGATTCTCTCCTGTGGAGTTCCCCTCGCTTCTCGGCGGTTGCCTCATGGGGCATTTATTGGAATCTCCTCGTCCTGTTTTGGGCTGATTTTGCGCCTTTTTGCTATGGGCCTTGATGTGTGTGCGATAGGCTGCGGAAGTGTTAGTGGCCTCAGACCATCAACTCCACTGCGTGCCAAGGAGCTCGCAACCATGGGACGCCACAGGAGAGAAGAGCTTCTCTTGATGGAGAGAAGTCTCGTCATGTGGTGGCCATAGCTTCAACTGACAAAGAAGGTGATGACGTCTTGACGAGCGTTGTTCCCAAAGCTGTCACTGACATGGTTCTAGGATACCCACCTCCCTCGAGTCTTGATACCTTCTTTGGAGGACGCAGCAAAACAACAATGCGGGACACGGATCACGAGGCTCTCCGCGTTTTTTGTGTTGCAGAACCAACCTGCTTTTGCCTGTTTACGCTTTCGATCTAGCGTCGTCGAACCACACCCTATCTACCCGTTGCGTGCCTCATCGAACAAGGCCCTTTTTATCCATCTGACTGCATGGACACTCTATGCCGAGTAGAGACTAAACCCGCGATAGTGCTATGCAAGCCAGGACGGCATCGCCCACCCTCTCTGCGGCAGTGACGGGAATTGCAGATGCCGTTGGGACAAATATTTACAGTACTTACTTCTGGCGCTCCGTATAGCCTCAATGGTCGTTGGTCTGCACCCCCTGGAACTCCCGACCTGCCGAGCGCCTTGTCAGCCCTACGTCTCTTACTCCGCCCTGGTGGAGAAAGATGGCTGATCGGGATTCAATAACGCACCGCGCGGCTTTCCTCCAGATCAAGAGAGCATTTCACTCTGGACAAGGTTGTTCCAGCAAAGCCCTAGAAGGCGATGAGGGTGGGAGGGTATTCCTTCGAACCGTGGGTCCGGGCTGACAGGTTTCCCACGCCCCCCTTACTCTTTGAGAGGTACTTGATGTCTGACTGAGCTCATGTACCTCTTGTCTCTACACCCTTTGTGTCCTCAGCACGCCATCGGTGTGTGAGAGAGTGCCGTGGGTGCGGAAAGGTGCGCGCGGTATGATCCATTGTTGTAACCCCAACCCACCGACCGGGCTTACTGGGGAGAGGACGCTACCTACGGGCGGTGTGTGTGCTTTTCTTTTTCTCGGTGAGATGTTGAGATTTGGTTTGCTCGGTGAATCATGGGTTTCTACGGGACTGAAAAGTTCACACTCCCCCTTGCTTATGGGTCGAAGTGACGTCTTGATGCTTCAGGGAGAAATGACGCGAGTGAGAGATATATCGGATTCGGAGACGATCACTGCAGTTGACCTGCATCAGCATGAAAAAGGTGGTGCTATGTGTATTGCAGAGAGACTTGCAACATTGGCCTGCGTCAAGACTAGCCCGCTGACGCAGTCACATCCCATCCCATCCCCCGACCACCGTCGGCCGACATGGAACACAGCACACAAAGTCCGCCGGGACAAGAGAGACGATTGGTAATATCGCTTGAGTAGAGTCACATGTTGCTACTGCATCCTCATGTCAGCCCTATAATGGACTTACTGTGGAGAATTACAATGAAGGGGTTTGGAATCAAGAATCTCACGATGCTTGCTTTTTGGTCCGCTCGCCAAACGGCATCTTCCATCCTGATCAGGCACTTTGGTCAAGCAAGGTCCAAGCGACAACCACCGCTCACAGGCGGGGGTTATTGTCTTTTGGTGATGCGTCCTGCGGTCATCAGGCGAGCAAGGAGGGGGGAGGTCAGACGTCAAGATCGCTTTTGTGTGTCATGGTTGTTGCGATTTAACGGTTTCGGATCCGAATCTGTTGCCCATCGCCGATGGATGTGTCTACTTTTGGCCACACACAGAAAGAGAGAAAAAGGGTTTTGACTTGTTCCTTTCTTACGAGCACACCTAATGTTGTGGGGGGATGAGGGTTTGGACATGTATGTACTGTATGTATGCTTGGCTTTTGTGTGTTGGCTGCAATAGAACTTGAGCATATCCCGTCTCCCGCATGCAGCAGCAACTCCTCAACTAGAGTGCTCGATACTCTCGCTCTCGCTATTCGCGCCAAGACCGAGCCGACAAGTCGTCGTCGTTCTGGTTCCCTGTGATGACCCATTCCCCGGCGACGCGGGTAAGCACTAAGCAGACCACCTCGCATGACTTCCCAGATCCGCGCACCCTGAGCGTCGCATTCCCAACTTTCGACCCCCTCATGCGAGATTTGGAAGAATCCCATGTTCTTGTTTCTGGTCCGTCGGATGTAGCATTTCGGATGTAGCATTTTTTGCGTGTTTTAAGCGGGAAAGGAAGGTCTGGATGTCGAGGAACAGGGGGAGGAGAATCTACTGCAAGGATAGGATGGGATGTTTGCCTTGGCAGGGTTCGGGGTTATGGGGATCGCGTTTTGCAAAGTCCGGTTTGTCAAGCTCGGAGAGTTTATGGAGAGTTTATGGAGAGTTTTTGAGTGATCCAATCATGGTTGTCGTTGTCTTGGACATGTATCGAGATGGATGTTTGAGCAGCTTCGCCGAAGGCTGTGTATCTTTCTCTGTATAGAACTGCCTAGGTGAGTTAAGAGTAAACTTGTATTATCCCCGGTATGGAAATAGGTAGTGTTAGAGTAAACTCATGTTATCCCCTTTATGGAAGAAAGGAGTACTAGAGGAGCCTCGGGTCACATACTCCTATTGATGATCTAAGAATAACTGTATATAACCATTTATCCAGAAGTAGCTAATATAAGAGTAAACTGATATTATCCTCGAGATGGAATGAAGGGTAAAAGAAGCGCTTTGGACTATGTACGTAAGGCTATGTGCCTGAGGCTGTGTATTATTATTTGTATAGAGGCAGCTAATACAACCGTAACGTTGAATGAGCCCATCAAAAGTTAAGGATAACTTCTCCCTAACCTCTGCCTTAATCCGTCCCTAATCACTGTGTTGGTGGCTCTGGTGGTGGCGGTGGTGGTGGTGGTGCTTGCGTTGGAACAACAGGGAAACCGTCGCTGTCCACGGGAGGTGGAAGAAGGTGGCCCATGACAGGCAGACACGTAAAAGGAGGCTCATCGATCTGAAACCAGGGATGCCCTTCAGGCCGCTTCAAATATGCTAAACCGTCCTGAATCAGTAAGTCGATGTTCCTGACGGTGTGTAAGCGAGGCCTTCATCCATACCTTGAAGTACAGCTTCACTCCTTTGCCATCTTGAATGTGAACGAAATGCTGCGTATGTGACGGACTCCCTCCGGTCTCACGATCAACACAACATAAGCCACGGGGATCGAGGGTGACCCTGACTAGCCCTGGTTGACGGCTTTGAGGGCCAGCAAGCACTGGAACAGCGTCTCCGCGTTTCCAGGATACCACTTCTTGGAGAGCGAACCAGACACAATGGGGAGTGAAGGCACGAAGCTCACGGGAAGTGGCCATGACTTGCACTGCGTCCAAGAAAGGAGAGCCCACGTAGAACCTGATGATCATGGAAAGGACCTCGTTCGGGAGACTCTCAAGCCGACCTAAGCCAAACTGCGCGGCTGTTTGGATAAAGGCGTCAACGGAGACTTCCCGTGGAAAACGGATGGTGTAGTGACGGTTGAAAGGCGCCTTGTCGAACCCGCGGAAGGTCATTACCGTGGCAAGACGATCGCGCCTGTGGTGGAAGACTGCACGCGGCGGAGAGCTCCGTACGAAGAACAGATAGAAGCAGGGAAGGTGCGTGAGGGCGGCACCTGGGGGCAAGCTCTTGTCGCATCCGATACTGCAGAAGCAAAGGCCGTCGCCTTGCCAAAAGATATGGCCTGGACGAAGCCCAACACGTGCCGAGACCGACTTCCATGGTCCTCGTGGGAAGGTCTTGGAGTATACTGCCGTGCTTGTCAGCCGAGGAAACACAAACATGCGAATTTGACTCACTGATAATACAGTGGGAGCCCTCTGACAATTCTTTGTTACAGATGCCGCAGCTGATGTTGACGTGAAGATGGTGTAGGTCAAAGCATTGTTGGATGGATTGGACACTAGATGCGGCTCTTCGTACCGTGAACAGCATCGACCTCGGGGGAGGTCCAAAACGAGGTGGCAATGGAAGCAAGGAGCGAGAACTCATTGTGAAAGACTGCTGGGGGCAGTTTGATGATGATGAGAGAGAGGAGTGTCGACGTTGACCTGAGTGGATGAGGGATCCGTTGGCATCACATGAGTGAGGCTCTTTCCAACTATCAGATTGCAGCCCAGTCGCTCCTGGCAATGAAGGGTAGGCGCTTCACTCAACTATAAGGGTATTGGCACACCCTCCCCAAAAGATAACTAATAAATTGATCTACACAATAGGTCTAAAATTTTACTATCTTGAGATGCCTTTGTATAGATGTTGTCCTGAAACTTGAGAGCGCTTAGACCTATACTTCCTCTTAACCCACGCGTTACAGTACCACAAATGCAAGTGTTGACCGAGAGAATACCTGGAAGTAGCGTTTAGATGTGCATGCTGTGCATCTCAGGGAGATGAATATAGCACAGAAAGGGTTCTGTTGAACAACTGGGTCTCAAGAGTGATGAGCTCCAGCAAAGGTGAACCAGGGGAACATTGAACTTGGACAGTGAGGCGGCAAAGACAAGGAGAGATACCCAAAGTGAGAATAAAAAAAACGAGAATAATTCTTTGCAATTCATGGCTCTTATTATCATCCCTATGCCTCTGTCGAAAAAGATACCTCTCATGTTTATCTGAATAGGGGTCAACGTGATGCCACTGGGCTGAATGCAGCTCGTACGCCGTCACACAAACAAGGGAGGCTGTCGCTCAAAATCTATGGGAGACCTAGAAACAACTCATCCCCTACTGGGGGCATCCGTGGGGACGGATGGAAAGTAACCAGGCTTTGACATTCGTTCCCGTTGGAGTTTTGCCGCCTCGGCTTGTCGCTTCTTCATCAACCTTTGCTGGTAAAACGAGCTGTAATTGTCAGAGAGCGTCAATCATACAGGGAGAAGAATATGCGTGATACCTCTTTAGCTCAAACACGCGTGGCTCTTCTGGTTCAGGCGTCGGTTTGTCCTCTTCTTTGTCCTTCATATCATCAGTTTGGTGCAGACATCGCGAATTGAGGAAAACACACCTTGGTCTCGTCGTCCTTTTCCTTCTCGTCCTTGTCCTTGTCCTTGTCTTTATCATCATCTTTGCCCTTCTTCTTATCCTTATCCTTCTTATCCTTCTTATCCTTCTCTTCCTTCTCCTTCTTCTTGCGCTGCTTCTCCTCGTACTCCTTCTTGACCCGTTCCTTTTCCTCCTCTAACTCCTTCTCGCGCTTGGCCTTCTCGGCCTCCTCATCAACCTTGGGCGTGCAAAAGTAGCGGTCCTTGAGATGGACGGGGCACACAAAGAAAAAATCCTACCGATCGACTGCATAAGCCTCATGTTCCATCATGCCGTTTCCCGCTACTCGTTTACCTTTTGGTCTGGCGTGATCAGCACCGACGTGCTGGACTTGTAGCAGATGTCGCAGGCCTTGGCTGCCGTGTCGGCGACCTTGCGGTGTGTGTAGAGATTGGGGAATGGGGTCGTCATGATGATATATCGCTTTGCATAGAATAACTCTTTGAAACCCGACACGATCGATGAACCCTTTCACCGACAGATACGCTTCGCCTTCAGTGAATTGATGCCCGTCGCGGGGAAGCCCCTGACGTCAGGCGCTGAAAACCCCCTGAAATCACCTGCAAGCCACCAAAGTTATAGGGGGCCTCAGGTTAAGCGCCAGGGAACCTGACTAATAAGCGCCCGGTGTCATGAATGGATTGGATTGGATCGTTATCTTATCGCACTCTTTTGGAAATTGACCATGACGATGCGCCCGTCCTTTCACCACCAACAAACCTGCAACAATTCTTTTCACCTGCATCAACACCCAATCTCACCAAAAAAGCTGTGTTATTGTTCACAGCGTAGGCGATTGGAACAGCCATGGGTGTCTCTCTTGATACAGAGAAGCTGGGCTCCCTCTTCCAGGCCCGCCCAGACATTCTGCAAGGCATCCAGAGGGCAGCAGGTAAACAATACCCCTGAGCAGGCTGTGACAAGTTGTTACTGACCTTTTTTCGCCAGATTCTCCAGGACGAATCGCCCTGTTCAACGAAATTGCGAACCATGTCTACGATCAACTTCAGGGAAGTTGCGAACCCGCGCACAAGAAGAGAAGAGTCGATGTTCAGCAGACCAACGGAACCGCGAATGGAACAAAGGCCAGCGTGAAGCCAGAGACCAACGCCGCAGACGAGCCCGTGCTCTTGGAGATCAAGGAGATTTCGGTTTCGGTGCCACAGAGAAAAAAGTTTGAACTGTGCTTTACGGCGAACCACTTCTATGCTCGCGCTCCTGGCACGACGGCTCCAATTCCGGCCATAACCCATGCCTGGTCCGACATTGGTGCGTGATTGACGGCTTCTCAGCCTGGTATTTTTGCTAACACAGGGCAGAATACGCCTTTTACCTTCCCGTGCCCGAGAAGGCTCAAGTTCAGCACAACTACGTCCTGTTCCCCAGAGGAACATGCCTCCCTTCCAAGACGAACCCTCCTACGATAGAGCCGCTCGTCTTCACAGTACCCGCGACGGCCCCGAAGCAGGGCACCATCGGAGGCCCCGAGGCCGGAGCCGCAGCTGCTGTGTCGGACAACTACAAGTCCCTCTTTCACTGGGCCTTTGGCCGGTACCTCAAGCCCGCGGGCAACAATGTCGACATCACCTCGGCCGACCCAAACAAGTTCCAGAGCATGGTCCGACAGCCCCATCGACCAAACGAAAAGGCCGTGCATGTCAAGGCCTTTAGAGGCTCCAAGGATGGATACCTCTTTTTCCTCGAGAACGGCATTTTCTGGGGCTTCAAGAAGCCTCTCATGTTCATCCCGCTGAACCGCATCGCTGCGACCAGCTACACGAACATTCTGCAGAGGACGTTTAATATCGTCACAGAAGTCTTTGCGGGCGAAGGCGACGCGACCGAGGAGCTCGAGTTCTCTATGTTGGACCAGGAGGATTACGGCGGTATTGATGAGTACATCAAGCGCAACCGCCTGCAGGATCGCAGCATGGCTGAGCAGAGAAAGGCGAAGCTAGAGTTGGCTGAGAACCGAGGACCTAAGAAGAATGCCGAGGAGAATGGTGAAGCTACAGAAGGAGAAGCCGGTCAGGAGGGCATGTCTGAGCTTCAAAAGGCGCAGCTCGAGGCTGAGCAGGAGCTGCAGGATGAAGAGGATGAGGACGAAGAGGACTATGATCCTGGTAGCGATGCTGACAGTGACGGATCGGGAGATTCGAGCGATGACGACGATGATGATGATGACGAAGATGACGAGGAGGATGAGGAAGAGGATGGCGAAGGAGAAGGAGAGGGAAAAGAGGAAGCAGCTGAAGAGGAGGAGGAGCCAGAGCCTGAAGTCGCTGCACCGCCACCTGCTAAGAAGCCCGCAGCGCAAGTTCCTGTGAAAACAGGCTGGGCAGCCCTCAGAAGCGTCCCTCGAGCTACCGAGAGCATGGACCTAGACGAGGAGAAGTTTGACGTTGTCTAGAGGAGGAGTTGGAGTTGTACAGTACGGTATCGCTGGCATGATAGATACGGTCGGGTCAGGCACGATGCATGACATACATTAGGAAGAGGCGCCGTCCTCCATGAACATGTTACACTTTTGGCGCTGCGATCGAGGTTGACAAGATGTAACTTGTGTTTGAGTGTCTGTGTAGGTCTGTTCTAACGAGAAAGGAAGGGCGAGAAAGACAGGGATTTGTGCCTGGTGAAGGCAGTTGATGGTATCATAACGGAACAAGAGACAATTAACAAAGCCACCCAAACAGTTTAGGCCTTCATTTCTCCTTCAATCTGGCAATGTTGCAATGCCTACTTCTGCCAGCAGCGCACCTCGGTACGACCGCTACGGTGGTAATCTGCAAGCGGAACGCCGCACTTGTAACGTCAGTATTGTATCTGTTGAGAAGATATTTTGGACTTACATTGGCACAGCGATGGTGTACATCCTTGAGCGACGAGATGCAATATGGGATACATCCCAAGCAACTCACGAAACATACCAACGCCGCAGCGGCACTAACATGGTCAATATCCATCTTTCAACCTTTCTTGAAGAAACTCACTGTGTAAATCCACCAGCCTCAGCCGTGGTGACTGTAAAGTCCCTCACGCCGCAACTCGGACACACGACGGGCGCGCTCTGGCTCTGCAGGCTCTGGAGTGGCACGCTGTTGAGGTTCTGCTGCGGCGGCTGGCCATGAGACTGTGGTGGTTGACCCTGGGACTGCGGTGGAAAATCATTCAGGTTGTGGATATGGGCTGGAGGAGGAGAGCCTGGGTTCGTGAGAGGCGGCTGGGCCAGCGGAGAGGAAAAGTCCCGGTTGTTGTAGGTCGGCGGTTGGTCTTGGTTGGCCGCTTGGTTCGTGGTGAAGGCGGGGTGTTGTTCGTTCTGAGGGGGAGCTTGGAGAGTTAGTGAAGATGCTACGTAGTTTGATGAAGGACATACTTGGCTTCTCCATTGTAGACGACTGTAGATGGACTAGATGTGTGTTTGATGCTTAAGACTTCCAAGTTTGGTGTTTTGGAGCGCCAGAGGTCTTAAGAAAGACAGCCAAGAGTAGATATGAAGTCACGGCAATGGGGCGATGCGATGATCCATGATGAAACGGTCTGCCCTACCAAGTCTGCCTTGACACCATGATCTGTCAGATATTCACTTGTTTGGTGGTCATCCCGGGTCATACAGGGCTGTTTTTAGAAGTTGCCTGACCACCATAGAGGATAAAAAGTCATTGGTTCAAGAGTCTATTGGGTAGTGGCGAGGAGGGTGGTGAGAAGGAGCCGGCGGTGTCAAACATTCAGTTTACGTCTTGCAATGGCATTTTCCACTTTGAGAGACTGCGCCTCGGAGGATCAACGGTCATGGACAGGGCTCTAGAATCCTGCGTCATGTCACGTACCCAGTCACGGTGAAAACCTGGAAGTGTCGCATGAAGAAGATCAACATGGATTGAGGTTGGAAGTTGGATGTGAGTGGCCGGCTGAGTGTCATGGGCTTGGTGTGTTGGCGGTTGAGATGTGGCTGTGGGGGGTGGCTGTGGCTGGTGATCTGCGTTGTGGCGAGAGCTAGACGAGGAGATTCTGAGTGAATCAGTGAGAATTTCCCCATGACGGGTGCATTATTCTTTCATTCATGATATTGGTGTCACTGATAGTTTGGAGAAGGCCTTGCCAGCTGGGAACTGAGTGGCTGTGTACACTGGGTCACAGCCAGCAGCTCCCTGGGCTGTCTCATGGCATGACTTCACCATCGTATCATCAGCTCTTATCTTATCATCTCATCACCGGACATTTCCCGCTCACCGCCCACACGTGACTCTCAACTCCAAAGGTTTCAATCCACCATCGCAGCAAAGCGGCATCACGACGAGCGGCATCTGAACCTCCGAGTCCTGACTCCCAACACCCTCAATTGGATCTCCAGAGGATACCTACTGAGCAATCATGTCGGGCCGTCATAAGGCTATCCGCCTCCCCCCCCTCAAGACCCTGCGCGTCCACGATCCTAAGCGCAAGGTCGAGAACCCGTGCATCGCCATCATGTCGAGCGTCCTCGGTGCGTTTCCCCTCTCCCTCCACCTTGAAGATTCGGCATACTAACGAAAGACAGCATGCTGGGCTTCTGCCGGATACAATGCCACAGGCTGCGCCGCCGTCGAGACGCAGCTCCGCAAGTGCATGGACGGTCCCGCGCCTCCTCCCGCTCCCACGAACACAATCAACTACCACCTCTCACGAATGCAAAAGCACATGACGGGGCCGAGGAAGCAAAAGTAGTCTTGGCGGTGAGGGAATTGGTAGAAGGGTATGCATTTTGGGCGTTGGTAGAAAGAAAGCGTCTGCTTGGGATGGATTGTACAACATTTTACCCCCCGTTCATGATGGGCAACGAAAAACAAGTGGATGATGTACATTTAGCTACTGTACAATATAAACATGTCTAACATGTCAACAATGGATGTCACACAATATCTACTCTCATGATGCTGCTGAATCTTGGTTGCTCGAACATTATCAAGTCTTAGTGGCTTCATGGTTATAACAATCACGACATCACAAGTCATATGGCACAAATTCGTTCAAAGCGCTTGCATTTCACTACTCCTCACTCTGCAAGACACCCACGCGCCCATCCACTGCTCTATCCCATCCCATCCCATCATCAGCGCACACCCAAACCCAAATCTCCCCCATCATCTACACCTCTCTCCTTGAGGCGCACAGAGGGTGTGTCCACATCAGAGGCTAAAAAAACGAAAAGGAACGAAGACCCAGAACAGACAAAATAAAAGAGAAGGGTGAAATAAATGTCAAAGAATGAAAAGAAAGACAAAACGCCCCCGTTCTTAGAAACAGCGCCGGACCCCATGAAGTGACTGATAAGGTTGATGATGTGTAATTCCAAGGACAAAAGAACAAATGCTCCGTGGGGAAGTGTCAAGACGGCTTTCCCTAGAAGCAGGGAAGAGTAGATCTTGAAGCGTGAGGCAAAGACGAAGCTTCCCTTCACGCAACCGTTTCGCATGTCTATGCAAAAGAGCCGTCAGAACTCAAAGGCATTCAGCCCAGACTCAAGAAAACGCGCGACCATGTATGTCGCTAAAGAGCGGCTCCGGTAGGCGGTACAGTGTCACATATCTTGTAATGTGACCGTGATAAGAGATGCTCCGTGTCGAGTGGCGTGCCGTGTCTATATGGTTGATGCCTTGTCCTCCATGTCAGACGCCCCTGGTCATTGGTCGTCATCCATGCCTTAACATCATGATCCGAACAAAATAAATACGAGGTTTTCCGTGCGCCGAAAATGCGGTAACGATCCGTGGGTATCCCAAGCACAATGCACCATGTCTACCTCCTCTCTGGGTGGGTGTCGATCTGGTTTGGGTGTGCGCGCCGAACAGGTGTCTAGGAAGTGTCGCCGACGCAGAAGAGCTCTATCTCTCCAACGCCTCCAGCGTACATGTTCCTGACTCCCTCGCGCCACTCCATAAAGGCGATCTGGATATCGTCGTCGCCTTCGATAGCCACGAAATCGCCATCCTCGTCGCGATACCGCAGCTTGAGTAGGCCCTTGCTGATGCTGCTGCTGGTGAACCGCGCCAGCTTGGCGTCGATCCGGTCAACCAGAGACTGATAGGTGATATTAAAGGCCACAACAAGCGTCACGTAGTTTCCAGACTCAGTGTTGACCCGAACCTTGAGCTGTGTCGGCAGAGGCAACTCGGGGCTGGCTAGAGGGTTTGCCGATGGAGGAAGAGTAGCTGTGCCGAGGGCTGGAGAGACAGTTCGTGAGTTTGCAGCAGCGGCATCAACACGCAGCGGGTTACCGCCAGCAGCGGGAGTCCCTTGTCGTGGGTACACTGGCTGCGTAGGGAACTGAGCCATGCTGCCGCCAAGACTTCCCGTGTGCTGGTGCATCCGCTCCCGTTGAGCTCCGGGGCTGTTCGTTTGAGCTCGGATGGGCATCTCGTTTCTGGGCGAGCCAGTCTGGGTTCTGGGAATGTTAGGATCATGACCCGGGTGCAAGTGCTGCGGGATCCCGGGTACAGCCGGGATGTTGCCTTGGCTGGGCTGTCGGGTCCTGGGCATTCCGGGTCCGTTGATGTCGGGAGTGCTGTAAGAGCGGTTCCTCTGTTGCGCAGCAGCCTGACTGTTCGAGGCCATTGCAGGAAGCGAAGGACCACGAGGATTGCGGCCATGAGGGTTTGGCGAAGGACCATCGCGAGAGGGAGCACGCGGCATGGCAGGAGCGGTATACCGGTTGCTATCCTCCCACGGGGGTTGAGGCGTTCCAGTCTTGGGGAAGCCATAGTGAGGCGTGGTAAACATGCCGCTCGCTGTGCTTGTGCGCGACGATGCTGGCGATTCGGCCACTGGTGAGAAGTAGCTGTCGCCGCCCCAGGCACCAGGCGAAGGTGCACCGCTTCCTTGGGTTTGAAGGCTGAGCGGAGCAGGTGGTACAGGCAGAGGAAATCGAGGCGGAGGCGCCCTCACCATACCCGCAAGGGACCCGGAGCTCTCTCCTGTGCCTGCACGAGCACGCAAGTTGCTGCTCGAGGCAGTTCGAGGCATGACACCCATGGGGTGCGGGGGCATTGGGAGGCCGGCTGGCGCTGTGGCTGGTCCGTAGTCATCATCCTCGTCATCATCCTGTTGCAGATATGGGTTCTCAAGGCCACCGGCCTGGTCCCTGGTCCAAGCAAAGTCGGCAGTAGCAGAGTCGGAGTTTGTCGAGGCACGGGGAGCGTTATTCTTCCTCTGGCTTTCGAGAGCAACCACCCACTTCTTAAGTGTCTCCTCATTCAGGAACTTGATGGTGAAATTCTCAACACCAGGGTCTCCCTTCCACCAGATCTGCACACTGTGATTGCCTGATTCAAGTTAGTAGTGTACAATAATGAAGCAAGGGAAGCCCAACTCACCTGGCTTCGAGAAGGACACGACATCAGTCACATTAGTCATGAAAATTCTGCCCTTGAGCTGAAGCTTGGCGTTCTTGTTCCGGACCTTGGGTCCTGATGACCTCGACTTGTCCTTCTTGTCCTTGCTCTTGTTTGGTGAGATCTCCTTGCAGCACAGGAGAATGCACTCAAAGAGATAAATCTCATACTAGTAGCACAGTTAGCAGGGATCAAGAAAAGCTGCATGAAAAACGTACGTCCTTCTCCTGGTCGGTCTTGCCAGTAATGACACCGTACACGCCGTGTAGGAGAAGATTGCCAAACTGTTCCACCTTATGACTCTTCCAATCTTCCACTCGGTTAGTCAGATCCTCCAGAGCCTCATCCAAGAGATCCCGATTGACGGCATCGTTGGCCTTGTGCAGAACTCGTTCGGCCGCCTCGCAACCATTAACCAAGTCGGCCTTGGTTTCTTCGTCCTCAGTCTTCTTGTTCAAGTCCTGAGTTGTGTCAGTCAAGTTGTTAGAGCCAAGCAATGTGTGGAACCCACCTTGAGCAACAGAGGATATTTCACCAATCGTTGCATGGGCTTTAGCAAGAAACCGTCAAGTGTGTTGAAGTCGGTCGCCACGGGGTGTTCGGATTGTTGAATCTTGTCAAAGACCTGGTTGGCGATCTGGGCAGCCTTGCGCTGATTTGCGATGAAGGGTTGGTAGATATCAAAGGCATCCTCGTGCAGGACAAAGGGAGATCCCCATCGCTGGTTGGCAACAGGCATCGAATTCGTGGTTTCCACACGGATCAGGAAGCGGCGCTGGAAATCGAGAATGGCATTGATGTTGAGGAAGATCTGGTGAAGAATGTCTCCTGGAATCGCGCCCTGCTGTTCCAGCGTCTTTTTGAGATCGTGCAGGTTTTCGAGATCTTGAACGTATTTTCGCTCCGTATCGACCAACTCTCGAACAATGTGATCTCGGTAGGTCATCTGCGATCCGGGGGTAGGACCACCAGCAACTTCATCTTCGGGGTAGGGCTGAACTTGGAGGAGGGTGCCGCGCTTTTCGGCACAATCGAGAACATAATTAACGACTTGGGTCACCTGGATAGACGATTAACAAAGCCCTCAGCGCAGAGACTGAACCGGCACAAGCCCAGCTGTCGCTCACCCACCTTGACAAAACCACTAGTATCATTACCCATCAAGTCAGTAATCACAAAGCTATGGGATGAAGGAATCTGCAGCTCCTTCATACAAGCCTGGACGAATTTGAAGATGGCGATCTTGGACTTCTTAGCCTCGTTAGCGCTAGAGTCCTCGACCTTGAGCTCTTCCTCAGGCTGCAAGGCATTGTAGATGAGGAGGAGAGGGTATCCTGTTCGGAAGAGGTTCCATAGCGGATCGACGGGGTCGTTGGGGTCGAGGGTCTCGAGATAGGGGTCGAAGCCGGGAACTTGGGCTAGGCGCTGCTTGAGCGAGATGCAGATCTGGTAGAGGGATCGGGAGGCATCGGCCTTTTGATTGATGATGTTGGCGGTTGCGAGGACGGGGCCGCCGTTCTGGGGAGTGATGGTGGCGGCACTCGCGAGGGAGCTTAGAGAAGCCGAGGAGCCGGCAAAGGCTGTCGAGCCAGAGAGTTGGCTGGCGCGCGGCGCATGGTTCATGCTGTTCTGTGGTAGACCACCGAATCCGTTCGAATTGGGGAAGACCGGAGTGGTGTTTGTTCGGAGCAGCGGGGCATGGGCCATAGCCTTCTACTCCATCCGTCGAGCGTGTGAGGCGACGATGATGCGGGCAGAGGGCGACAACAGGGAGGGAGAATGAGGTTGTCGAGGGAGCCGAGGGGCGTGCGAACGAGGGGTTGCGAATGGCTTGACGAGAATGTCTGGAGATCTCCCTTGGCGTCGACTCAGGAACGTTTCAAAGAGGCGTCCGACGTCATTCGGCGGTGAATCGAAGCGGGAGATGTGTAGTCTGGCAGAGAGTCACGAGCGGGGTGAAGGTTCTGCTGCTTGTCGATGTGTCAGGAAGGTTGGGCACGAGCGATGACGGATGTTGGAGTCTATCGCCGTCTCTCTCTGTCCTTGTCCTGGGTTCTGCTGCTGACGGCGGCTTCGGCGATGGCTGGTCGGGAGGAGGAGGAGGTCTCGGGTCAGGCGGTGGAGCGATCGAAGGGGGTGAGAAGGCGGATGATCGACGATGCGGTTACGGTACGAGGAAGGTTGAGAAGGATCTGGCAGACGGACCAGGGAGTCGGAAGTGTGTTTGACTGTGGGAAGAATCGTCCAGGTCTAGCCGCGTTACTCCAAGGTGACAAGGCTGGGCGCAGGCGTCGAGGTTGTTGGGCGACAGTCGTTTAAGGAGGAGCAGAGCAATGGATTCGCAGGCAAGGCAAGGTAGGTAGGTAGGGGAGTGGGAGGGAGGCGGAGGCGGAGGCGGGCGCGGGTTGGCGGTTGCAATTTAGCGGTTGGCGGCGGGGGGGATCCTGAGAGGCTGGCGCAGGAGCCAGTGGAGGGCCTCTGTCTAGGTGATACTGGGCCTCTGGGGCTTCTTTATTAGGCGCTGGCGATGGCAGATGTGCTCTGGTTGGTGTAGAGTGGATGATGCTAAATCCGTCTCTGCGTGAGAAGAAAGAATGCAGCAGATGACACTTTGGTTGGCGACAGTTGATACAAAGAGAAGCATACAGACAAAAGACTCACTCACTCACACCTACTCCGTACCGTCGGGTCCTGATGGCTGGTGGATGGATTTGGAGGGGAAAAGGGGATCAGACTCCGTACTGTGCGACACGGCGCTGAGTCGACACGGTACCACAAGGCGTAACCTTGGTGCATGTGGTCCGTGCGACGAGTCCGAGGGACGTGCATTTCCTCTTCTTTTCCTTTTGGGGTCCTTTGGGCATTGAGCCCGGGCATGGCACTCCCGCGTCGCGGTACGTACCTCTCTCTCTTTGAGTCTCTGTCTTTTGGCAGAGTCCCAGTCTCTGTTTCAAATTAGCCCGAGCCTTCACTATCCCCAAAAGGACTAACGTTAACATTGGATCCTGGAACCACTCCCCGTCGTTCCCGGTGGATCCCCGTTGAATGGGACATTGTAATGGGTGGATGTACTTGGGTAGGTACCTGTTGTCGTGATGACTTGCTCATGACGAGGAGCTTCTTATCATGGACTCAGATGTTATAACACTTGAATCATGGAAGATTCATACCAGTAAGAGTTTTCGAAACTCTCTTTTACAATTATACCGGTGCAAGCCCATGATTCAACGCAGCAAACAGTCACTGGTCAAGGACCTTCCCATCCATGCTCGTCGCGATTCAGGGATCTACAGGGGTGCCCAAGGCCAAAGCCGACGACACAAGAGACTGTCGCTCGTGCTTTAATGGCTTGCATCAAGGCAGGAGGGGATGGTTTCAACATCAACGGGCGGGCGGATGAAAAGGGTACATTTTGTTTCCTTTTTCCTCTTCTGATGTTCGTTCCCACTCGTTTGAGACGACTGATACATCACCTGAACTCTGTCTGCTCTTCAATGCTTGGCTCCCAAATAGTCGTTCAATAACCACTGAGCCGTCTGCACGGGGAACAACAAAACAACAGCCGGTCGATACGGCTGGCGGGTCTCCCAAGCTTGAGCCGGTCCGGCGAGGCGCTTGCACACCGTCCTCTATCCGCTGCCACAACGGAGCACCATCACAAGGATACAGAGGGGTTCTTGAAGAGCACCGACAAGTTGACGCCCAAGGAGGGGGAAAAAAACGAGGGGGGGGACCCTTGACACGGATAGCCCCTGAATCCGTCGGAGCGGGTGGTGTGGTTCTTGTTTCGATGACCGTCGATTCGTTCCTTTTGGGCCCCCCCATCCCACCCAGGACGAGACGTTCCAGAAGGGCGCGCATGAATGTGCAGCGCAAGACGGGCATGGGAAAGCAAGCATCTGGCGGGGACAGAGAGAGATTTATGGGCAAAGAGGCAGGCTGCATGAGAGGCTGCATGAAGAGAATGGCTTGACAGGCCGCGCGAGACTGGCTTTGACAGGCTCTCAGCAAGAGGCTCGGTGCGGCTGCGTTTCTTCAAGACGACAAGCATGCGAGGATCTCTCGTCTGAGCTCAATATCCCGTCCAACCCTGCGCTCATCGCGTCGTCGTGGCGGCTAACGCCCCTCCACGCTGCGAACGGAGCGCCCAATCATTAACGCCCAGGCGATATCAGATGGGTTGATGGAAGATGTGGCTTTTTTTCCTCAGCCCAGGATTCACCTCAGATCATCGCTTGGTAAACGCACCTGCCCAGTATGTACAATTCTCTTATCGCCATCCTCTGTGCGACCGCGGAAATGGAGAAAAGACCCCTTTGATGGGCTACCAGCACGTTGAAGGCCGCTACGACGCGAATAGCCTAGTCCTCAATCAAGCCTCTTCTCCAAAGCATCCCGGCGATCCAATCTCCTGCTAGCTCTCCCCCTCCCCTGACATCATCTCTCGAGAGCTCAATCTCCAAGGCTCAGGGGGTAGGGGAGGCGCTCGCTAGCCCCCAGAGAAGGTTTCATGGAACCTTCGATTGCAGGGCTCTTTTCTCTGTTGGGTCTGCGTCTCTCTCTCTGTGATGGAAATTGCCCATCCGTTCCTTCGGGGCTAGATACCGCAGAGGTTGCAACGGGAGGAGAGCATCCTTGTGTGTAAATACGCTCTGAAACACCCGGTTCAATGCACAGGCCGCATCAAATCGCACAAGGTTTGTTGATCGCGTCTTCAAGATATGGTCTTTTTCATGAAAGCTGAACAAAGAAGACGCATTACCGTCATGCTGGTAAGAGAGAGAGGTCCGTCCCGGGTGCCGAGTGATCGTCCTCTTTCAACCCCCTTTGAGAAGGCTCTCAAGCTGAAACACGCATACAAAGGAAAAAACGCAACTCTGGACGAAAAAGAAATGCCGCGTTCCTTGCTTTGGATGAATGCCTCGGCCGCAGGCTTCACACGCATCGATGATCTTCAATCCCAGTTCTCCGCTTCCCATCCATCGCTTCGGGGAATTACCCGCAGTACTAGGCCAGACTTCGTAAAGGATCCGCAGTGTCTCCTCAATGCTTGTCAATGCCTGGGAAGCGAAGTGCTGGACCTGACCTTGGGCAGGGGACCTGCAAATCTCCTGCGTCGTATCGGCCATCGCCCGTCATGCTGTGCAACTCTCGACTCTTGAGCTCGATAAGAAGCCTGCCTACAGCTCGTATTCTTGCCGCTGCAGCTCTGACGACGCGATTACTTGGCCTTGAGAGTCAAAGTTGAGGAGCATCTCAATGTCATGGTTTTGACTCAACGGGGCGTCGATCGTGAGACAAGGTGCCATCCCAACTCCGGCAGACGCGACCCAGAGACGCGACATGGGCGCAGAGCCGGCCTTGATTGGGAAGTGCTTCCGTTCGGCAAACTAATTAAACTCTTGGGTCGAGGATGCTGGCTTTCCTTGGTGTCGGAGATGCGCATCCACACTTTGGTGGTCCATCGCATTGCGTCCCAGCCTTATGGGTTTCACGTTACGTACTTGCGGGCGCATTTCCAGTTAAGCTGGAGGCTAGTAGTCATTGCCGAGGGAATGTTGGTTCATGGATGTGTCAATGTATTGTGTTTAGGTGGTTCTTGATGGTCAATGAGGGGGATCGTCGGAGATCGAGTCCGCGTTGTTGACTCAAAGGACCCGGACCAGAGTTGTCTCAACTGCTGGAACAAAGCATGAGTCAAGACTCACGGGCGACAACTCGGCCGAGTGCCGCCATGACTGGTGACTGGTACCTTACATATTCAAGTACCATGACAATTAAGGAGTCCTCCTGTTTTCGCCTGTCACCTTGACCACAAGCCAACGATAAGAGTGGCCGGTTAGGCATAATTGAGAAAGATCGGTGAGCCCCAATCGTTCTATCCCAGCTCATATGTCCTGCCATTTCATAGATACTCGTCACATGGCCATCGGCAATTCCTCATGGCGTATACTCGGCATAATGCGACTGGCATCCTACCAGCCGACCCATCAAGACAAGACAGCCCATCAACGAGTATGTCACGGCCCTCTGAACTGTCCCTTGAACACGTTTTCCCAGAAACCCGGGGCCTTTCCAAAACACAGGATAGTTATCGTGTGACCAAGCAACGACCATGATGGAAAACAGCATTCCTACTGTCCCCTTTAAAGTATCCTTCTTGTCTTTGAGCAGGCTCAGTATGTTGCGAAAGAAGATCTCCTTGTCACCATCTGCTGGCTCTGTCCATTCTCGAACAACAAGGTCCATGTCCTTGCCTGCCTTGCCTTGCTCTGTGTTGTCTGCGCGCATGTACTGGTGAACTGTATACCGGGGTATCGTGATAACACCGTCGTCCTTTGTGAATACGGCCGTGCGATCACCGAGTGTCACAAGCGCATAGCCTTCCACGACTTGAAGATACTCGGTGTGTGTTTCATGCCAGTGCAGACCCGTGCCGGGGATGTCATCACCTGTCCGGAAGACGATGGTGACGACGGTTGATGTCGATGATTTGGGGCCGAATTCGATGCCTCCAAATGGGATGAAGATGCTATCCCAATCACGTGTGGTCGTGCGAGCCATGTTAAGTGGGTGGGTGTCGTGGGAAAACGTTGGAAGCTCAGGTTTATGATCGAGATAAGATCGCTTTCCTTTTAAATGCGAGAATATTCGTCGGTAAACGATCAAGGTCACAAATGCGGCTTTATAGATACACATACTCAGGCTAAGCGTCTTATTCCTTCAGCTTTGGCTGCTTCTCGGCGACTTTTATCGTGACGCGGGGTCCATTGTCCCGATTTCCGTGTCCGCGTCTTACCAGGACAGCAAAAAACCGAGTGCGAACGGAAACAAAGACGCCATGATGGTCTAGAATACAAATTCTCTTTTATTTTTAGCAAATATTCATTAATAATCACTCATGACATGTAATCTTGATCCATGCATTCTCACCCTTAATAGATTGCAGTGACTGAAGTACCCGCCCACAGCCAAAGCCTCAACATGGTGTAAGTAAGGTCTAGGGTATGTTACTTCAAGCGAGCAATACCATACCCAAACCTCCGAAACTCGAAAGTCCCAAACAAGTGAAAATATTTAATGATAAACCCTTATCCATATATTTAAGTCACGCCCAAAGCCTGGCCAGATTTCCACTTTGAAGAGCGGCGTATTGTTTTCGTCCCCAAGGGACGAGCATCGGACTGAGGGGAGGTCATGCCCATCTGATGGATCAGATATCAAGACAATGGTTTCGCTGTTACATCAGCATTATCAAGACTCCAAGTTTACTGTAAGAAGCAATGGAAAGGCGCGCTCACGTTATCTATATTCTGTTCAGAAGTATACCGAAGCTTGCTTCGGCGGATCACATGCAGTTCTTAAACACGAAGTACCTCTGGACTGTTGGCTTACTTAACTACCTACCTACGAGGGTCAAGAAACAAACGGAGCACCTGAATAGTAGATTCTCCTTCATGTATGTAAATACTATGATATTCATAAGAAGGGAATGCATTGAAATATATGGGTAGTTGGATGGTTACTCTCTCGAGAGGTTTGGTATCTGGAAGGACTTTGTGTATTGTCTGCCTTGTAGGGTTCTTGTATCCCTATCACTAACCTTGTAGACGAGTGGGTTAATATATCAATATCCTTGTAATTTATTTTCCCCCTGACTTTGAACGGGACAATAGCGGCTGAGGCGAAGTACTTAGCTCTGAACATACGAGGCGGCGATGGGAATATGACCTCCGACAGGGAGCCTGATGGTGGTATAGTGTCGTCCTTGTGCATTCATGGATATAAGAAACATCTGAAAAAGACGCCCTTGGTCAGGAAATGAGGCAGACTCTTTGTTCAACTTGGGCAGCCTGTCTTGAATTTAACCTTCTGGGAACAAGGCAACAGAGAAATCGTGCTACTGCCATCTTGATAAACACCCCAGCACTAGAGAGAACTGGTTCGATGAACCGTATTGGCGGTTCTGGACGCCGGGAGCCGTGGAGGGTAATATTTGTGCGTCGCTGTGCATCAGTCTCATCGGGGGAATGAGGTGCTTGAGCTTGATCGAGGAGGGGATAGCTCTGTTCATCTTTGTGAGCCGGTACTGTGGGTAATAGTGATGGTAGGGAAAACTACTTTCAGTTAGATGCGATATTCTAGGGAATCACAATGTGGTGAGGATAAGCTCGAGAGATGTGTCGAGAAAAGTATCATCTCGGGTACCACAGTCTATCTGAAAACGCCATGGCTTTGCTTGCTGGCTGCGCCGGTATAATGTCTGAGAGAGCTGAGCTCACGAGTGATGGGCGGATGAAACAGGTGGTTGGCAGATGGGCTCCTAGTTAGGGGTGGTTGAATTTAAGTGCGGAGGAGTTGGCGACATGCATGGAAGTTTCGAGGGGATGACAGAACGAGGTTCAACCCTGAGCGAGAGCCTGGATGAGGAAATGGCTAATGGAACTGTCTCTTCGGCCGAGAAGCTTGACGGCCGTTTTGAAGTTGATGGTGGAAAAGCTGGTATTTCTGACTATTAGAAGTGAGATTGGTTCAAATGTAAGGGGCAAGCACAACGAGTGTGTATAGAGAAATTTGCGATGGCACGGTTCGCTAATCAGCCAAGTTTGAGTTTATCAGAAGAGCTGGGATGTTTCGATAATCAAGAGGGATTAGGAAAGTTGGTCGTCCGGAATGTACAGCCGTGTTGATACCGGCGTAATTCCTCACGGAGTCATAGTAAAGAGTCACCCAGAAAGGGGTGCAATATACACGACTTGCAAGAATGTTGCCTTTGCCTCTAGATACTTCTTTACTTTGCTTAAAAATTCAAAGGGCTCTCTGGAGCTCATTTGGCCATCGAATATGGTCACTATTACATGTTGAATCATTTGTGTTCTGGGTTTGGTTCTCGTAAGGCTGGCAAGGGATCTTAGAAATCTGGCAAGGTTGAAATTGTTAGAGAACTGGATGTTCCGTGGTGGGTGAAGAGGTACACGGGTCGAGCAAAAACGAGATACTAGTAGAAAGGAATCCGCTCAAGCTCCTCTAAGGGTAGCAATGAATAATAAGACTTGTCATTATGGGAATGCATAGCTATCCTTGCTGTTTATGAGCCCCATGTTGACAGTAATCACACCACTCCCTCATTGTTGACTCTCTAATCTTTCCATATTAACCGTCTCGCCTCGGGCCAACATCTTTGCTTTCCTCCTGCGAGCACAGCATCTCATGGTCCCCAGTACCGTGGTCGCGAACCAAAGGAGCATACTGATCAAGTTTATCCAAACCGCAGCCTTCATCCTGCTCTCTGATGCATAAAACTTTGCATCGTACAAGGGAGTGTTGTCGCTTAGGAGCTGGGACGCAAAGACGCCGAATTGCGCTAGCCACAGAACCGACACCATCCCGTCCAGTATCGTCCAGCCGCAGCTCGTGGCTGTGAAGAAGAGGTGTATGATGCAGATGGTCATGGAGACGCCGGCGACGAATTCTGCGTAGATCCATCTTGAATCTGCTTCTAGGTGTTTCGAGGTTGCTTTCTGTAGGTCGAGTCCGTAGAGTATTGCGACGACGACGGCGAAGAGACATTGGAGGGCTCGGAAGAGGGCGCGGGACATGACACCCGCCAAGCCCACATTCGCCCAATAGTCGGCAATTTTTGGAGACGGCATCGATATCGAAAGGGCGGTTTCTGGGGAAAGTACAGGGGGAGGAAGGCTCGCTGTAAGAAAGAAGAACGAAACAGATGGATGGGAGCTGGGGAGAAGGGTTTGCTGTCTGGCTTTGCTCCTCTGTCTACTCCCCACTCCTTTTAATTCTAACTCTCCACACCATTACGTCGACCCAAAGCTCCTTTGGTCTAAAATGAGAAGTCCCGCCAGGTCTACTTGGCACAGCCGGGCACGAAACCATTCTGTTCGTGTCCGGGGCCCGCAAGGCTATGACCAGCGGTGTCTGATATGCCGCCCCAGAGACAGGGGCAACTACTCGCAATACGAAAACTCCTTGGGATGCTATTGGAAGACACTGATGGAACACACACCCATTCATTACGTGGCCCACGTCTCAGCCATAGCTATTTCTATTGTTGACTCGGAACCGAGTGCCATGAAAAGTGGACTTGTGGGTAGAAAGGACGGCATTTGGCCAATGCCGGAATTTTCGCTTTCTTTCCGAGGCATCCATGTTTAGAGTCGAGCTAATAGTCGATCTAACAGGGGACCATGATCCAGAATCGTGCGATCGCTTCGGCCATTTCGGCGGTAGTGCCTATCCTAGTCGCACCGCTTTAGACCCTGTAATGTTTTTATATGACTGGTATGACGTCGGAAAGGAGTGCTCTATGCCGAGAAAGCCAATTTGATCTGCTTTTCTGAGGTCATCTTTGTGCTCCAGACGCTTCACCCACATGGCAGAGGGAGAGATGGCATCCACGAACGATGGTATTGATCAGCTCAGCGAGACGAGAACAGCTGCGATTGATGCATCTACAAGAGGTAGCTGGGCAAAACTGAATTTTATGGTGTCCAATACTGACTAGGAATCTCAGATGATGGCCGAATCGATATCGAGATACCCACCACGCTGAGCCGACGACTCTCCAAACTTCCAAATGTTGAGGAACTCGACACGACTCCCGGGTTGGCTTCGCCGGCATACCAACAATATGAGAACCGAGATCATTCAGTAGTCGCCCTCAACATCGTCATTCAGGTCATTGGAAGTCGTGGCGATGTCCAACCCTTTATTGCGCTGGCGCACGAGTTACAGAAACACGGTCATAGAATCCGACTGGCCACCCACGACGTATTCGAGACCTTTGTTCAGTCGTCCAATATCGAGTTCTACCCTGTCGGAGGTGATCCCTCTCAGCTCATGGCATACATGGTCAAGAACCCGGGGCTTATCCCAAGCATCGACAGTCTTCGAGCTGGAGATATCAACACTAAGAGGAAGATGATTGCCCAGATGCTCGATGGGTTCTGGGACTCGTGCATAATGCCTGATCCCAAGATGGGCGATCCATTTGTGGCAGATGCGATTATCGCGAATCCACCTAGTTTTGCACATGTTCATTGCGCTGAGGCATTGGGTGTTCCTCTACATATGATGTTCACTATGCCTTGGACAAGTACAGGAGCTTTTCCTCACCCCTTGGCAAATATCAATGACCCGAGTACTGGCAAGGAACGTGAAGTTGCAAATTACTTGTCGTATAGTGTGGTTGAGTTTCTGACATGGCAAGGGTAACTCACTGTCCGATCAACATCGCTCTGCTGGAATCGAGGACTGACTGGGGAGTCTAGGCTGGGGGACCTGGTTAACCACTGGCGAAAGGCCAAGCTCGGCCTTGAGCATGTTCCCATGAACGAAGGCTCTAGGCTTCTCAAGTCTCTGGAAGTGCCATTCACATACTGCTGGTCTCCAGCTTTGATTCCTAAACCGAGAGAATGGGGCCACAACATAAGTAGGTACTGTACAGCCAGAAATGTGGTATACGGCGGTTCTAACATATGATCTAGGTATCCCTGGATTCTTTTTTCGACAACCCCCCTCTTACCAACCCCCTGAAGATCTCGCAACTTTCCTCAAAGGCGGACCGAAGCCTATCTACGTCGGATTCGGAAGCATTGTTGCCGATGACCCAGCCCGACTGATGATAATGGTCCTCAAGGCAATCAAAACTGCCGGAGTTCGGGCCATAATATCCCAGGGGTGGAGCAAGCTCGAGGGCGATGAGGACCCCAACATCTTTTACGTCGGCGATTGTCCCCATGAATACCTGTTCCAGCAGATCTCTGCTGTTGTTCACCATGGTGGCGCTGGAACAACGGCCTGCGGGTTATTTTACGGTATACCGACCGTGATAGTTCCGTTCTTTGGAGAGTAAGAAAACCATGCTTGTTTGATCCATGATCCATAGCTGACATGACAACTATTGATAGTCAACCTTTCTGGGGTCAGATGGTAGCCAACGCCGGTGCTGGCCCGCAGCCAATCCCTTACTCATCCCTAACATCCAGAAATCTCACCGATGCTATAGTACATGCATTGACGCCAGAAGTTGCGATCACGGCGCAGAAGATGTCTGAGAGCATGAAAGCCGAATCGGGAGTCCAGGCTGCGGTCCAACATTTTCACTCCAACTTGCCTGTTAAGCCACAGCGCTGTGATCTGTTCCCGGAACTTCCAGCGTCTTGGTCTTACAAAGGAAAAGGGCACCAAGTCTTGTCGAAGAAGGCAGAGCGAATCTTGACTGGAGCAAACAAACTCGAGCGGAGCAAATTGAAGTTGTAAGTAGGCTGGGCTAACCTTTTAAAATGGTGATACTGACACCTTGCTCGATAGTCACAAACCAAAGCCTACTTTTATTGAAAGTCGACGTTGGGATCCGTTCACGGCCGTTGGATCAGCATCGATGGAAGTCGCTGCGTCGATGGCAGATGCGACAGTGGGGGTGTTTGTGAAACCCTACGAGACTATCAAGGAACACCAAACGCGAGCGAAAACATCAATTGAAAGTGGATCAAGTCAGGCGCGATCACAAGGCGATTCCGCAAGCGTCGGCGGGTCGGTCGCGAGGAAAGCGGTTGGAACTTCGACCAAGAGTCTTGGGAAACTGGCTGTTACATCGGCAAAGGGCATATTCGTCGACATTCCCATCGCGGTCACGGATGGGCTGCGAGCTGTGCCAAATCTTTACGGGGAGGATGTGAGGCCTCGGGATCATATCACTGGCTTCAGGAGTGGTGCGGTGGTCGCTGGCAAGAACTTTTATCACGGCATCTTTGAAGCCTTGACAGACATTACCGTATACACGTACCACGGAAAACGTGAAGAAGATGCATTGGGGGCTGCAAAGGGCCTGGGCAAGGGTGCATTGAGCTTGGTCACCAAGACAACTGCTGCCACCATCGGGTTGGTTGCGTATCCAGCTCAGGGGATTCACAGAAGCATAAGAGCCGCTGTTGTGACCTCGACGCCAAAGGCTATTGAGGCAGCTATGCGTATCGAGGGAGACTGGATCCTTAAGAAGAAGCCAGTGTCTGAAGAGGAAATTCGTTGCGCAGTTGCAGACTTTGAGACGCTGCGGAACTCGAAACCTATAAAGGTTATGCCCAGGGTAAACAAGCACCTGTAGACTTTTCTTCTATAAGCATCTTTGTATTTCATAGACTTGTAATATATTCTCTAGGCCTTACATATACTTCAACTAAATACGAGCATGGATCTTTGATACTTTTCCCACCACGTTTGTCGGCCATTCCATAAACGTAGATAACTCGTCACTCATCATTGCCTTGATTGAATCGACGAGATGCTCTGACCACCCCTCTAGAAACCAGCACTCCTCAAGTATTGCTATCAAAGGGGCGTAGTATGCAAAGATGAGCAAGGCTGGTGGCTCTTGTCGCTTGAGAGCTGCGATGAATGTCTCTTGTAGACGATACAGCCAGCCAAGTATGAGCTGGTTGCTTGAAGGGGTTTTGCAAACGCCCTCTTCGCTGCCGTAGTTGGCCTCGTATATGGAAGAAAGAGATGAGAGAGCGTGATCGTAGATGGTCATGTTGATACTCGCATTGGTCGTCAACCACTCTCGCAACCTGGCAAAGGGCTCGACCCAGTCCATGTGCGGATGCACAGAGCTCTCGACCTCTTCATCTGGCCCTGATTCTGCGAGAGGCCCCAAGAGTCCCGAGAAGAGCGTGGCAGGGTCTACAGTCTGTCTGATCAACCGCACGCCGTGTATCAATGGTAGTTGGTGAAGCGTGATTTCGTCTCCAACCTTGCAGACTAGCAGATCCTTGGGCGATGTCGGACCAGCAGCAAAGGCACAGTATGATACAAGCGTTGCTGCAACGTAGAGTGCGCCACAGTTTTCCTCTGTGATGTTTGAGAGCGTCTCGTTGAGCTTCTTGAGGCCTACTTCCGAGTGTTGGGTGGCAATTGAGCGATGTCGAACTCGACAATCGGACCCGGCTGGCTCCAAATAGGCGAGATGGAACCCAGAAAGGGCGTAGATGAGATGCAGCACGAAGTGGTGAGAAAAACCTATTCTGGGGACATTATTCCTCCAGAAGAGGCCAATGCTGTCATTGGGCTTGGAGAGCGTGCCTGCAGTGTGATGAACAAAGTGCAGCATCAAGTCAGCATCGACAATGTTCAGCGAGCAGGCTTCCGAGTCGGCCGGAGGGGAAGCCGAAGAAGTGGTTGAAGCGTTTGAAGTTGGCGATTCCGGGGCTGTTGCCTCTCTGAGAGCTTTGCCGAGGGCAGCCCAGTCTTTGCGCGGACGACCCGGGCCCCTATGAGGCGAACTCTTGTGGCTGGCCTCCAGCTCGTCGGACAGGGCCTTTGGTATTGGGCCGTAGGTGGGAGGAGAGTGAGGGTCGAAGCTGCAGGGGACGTTGAAGCGCATGCAGTTGAAGCACATGGGCTTTGTCTCGTCGCACTGCCCTGTTTAGTGACTGGAAGGGAACGATAAGGTGTAAAGATTACCTTTACTTTGCGCTTCTTACAGTTGAGACAGCCATTTCGGGACTTGCGATGAGGTCGCCGGTGCTGACGGCCGAGTGCCGAGTTGGAGGTGGGCTGCATTGTCGCTTGCTTAGCGGCCGATGAACAAGGGCTATTGCAGGCAGATGTCCTGGAGTAACTTTGATGCATTCAAGATGTTCAGATAAAAGTAGATGAAAGAGCCATCGTTCATGAGCGTCGAGATGCTGCCAAATAGATAATGAGCCACAGTGACACGCACGCAATCGAACATTGCATCTTGGCGACCGGAACATGCGGAACAGGAAGCATCGGATCTGACATGAGAATTTCGTATTCCCCGATACGAGAATTATGCAACCGCTCCCGAGGTCGCCGCCGACGAATCAGAAGCTCTGGCTGACCTCAAGGATTCCATCATTTAGCTCAGAATGCTTGCCTTCTCTTTATCGAGTGATTTGTCCACATCCCGGGGCTTTATCATCCGACGTGACAGGCTGCGTGTTCGGCTCTGGGGGTCATGGTTATCCGAGCGAAAATTATTTCATTGGCGCGCGATACGCGGAGTACGGCTGACCAATGCTCAACAAGTGACAGACACCGACACAATACGGTCGGCCTTTGTGTCTCGTATTACAGATAACGTGGCAACAGCCATACGCGTTCTTCGGTTATCAATGTAAGTCTCCTTTAGTAGATGTAGCTATCAAAGTCGTCTCGCAGCAAGCAGGCCTTCTTAATTATTTACAAGGCAAGATAAGGAATAAGCAATCTGGGGAAGAAGAATACATCATAAGTCGTCTCCATTAAAATAGATAGCAAAGAAGATAAAGAAAAGAGAGAGAGAAAATGGTAGATGAACAAGAAAAGCTCAGGTAAGAGGAAGAAACGAAACCGATAGCCAAGGAGCAGAGAGAGGCTGGCCTCTGGGAGACAGCGAACCTACTGAAGAGTCTTCCCCCAAACATCCTATCAATGCCCGCGGCGCCTCTCCTTGCGCTTGGGCTCACACGACCCCTTGCATTGGGGACATTCAAAGTTATTCTGAGAGACATAGACACGAATGAGACATCGTGCACAACGCCACCAGCTCGAAGCAGAGTGATGATCATCCAGCCACTCTTCGTTGACGACTTCGCCACGCTTCTGGATATCCTCGCGATGGTATTCACGCAGATGATCGCGGAAGTGATCACGGCGGCGGAAAGGCTCACGGGAGCGTGTGCACCGTGGGTAGTCGCAGTAGTATGCCTCGTTCGATTCAGGTTGATGCATGTGCTTGTAGTGGCGCTGGAGATCGGCGACCCGTCTGAAGGGTCTGGAGGTACAGCCAACATGAAGGCAGTGAAAACTATTGCGTGTTAGGTTATGAAGTGAGAGAAATTGGCGGGGGCTGTTGCACCTTGAGTTGTCGGATAGATTCGTGTTTTGACTCGACTCTGTTAGGATCTGGGATGAAGAATCCGGGTATGAATACGCGCTCGGCGCTTCTGCAGATCGAGGTGTTTCTTCAGAGGGGTCCTGGTAGGTAGAGGAGCTCGGCCACTGTGGCGTTTCCATGGCAGAGGACGAAGAGTACTGGTACGAGTACATGGTTGTCTCCTCTGTCGGCTGACTTGGCTCAGTGGTGGGTGATGTAGGTTGCTGGTAGGCAGAGGAATACTGGTACGAATACATGTTCGGCTTTGCGGACTGAGGGACTTGTGAGTAGTTGGAAGAACTGATCACTGGAGCGCTGTCCTTGTAAACAGATGACTTAAAGGCTAAGGGGCTAAACGTTGACGAGTCGCAATGTTCTCAGGAGGCAAAATGAAGGAACGGAGGATAAGCATGAGCAGAACTTGAGAGAAATGTGACGGCGGTGCATCTTATGTGCAAACCATTGATTGTCTTATCTTTGTGCCCTTGGTCCTTGCAAGGCGTACTTTGCACATTACGGTTGTCACACGGCATCGACCACATGCTCTTTCACTTGACTCCGGTTGTTGATGATTGGAGGTGGCTGCTGGCATATTGATATGACTGGCGAAGGGTCTTGGCACTAAACCCGAAGGGTAGGGACCAACAGTGTTGCCTAGCCACTTGGAGATGGACACGTCATTTTGTAAATTCCAAACGATATGTATTTCCTATTGGGCCTTTACTTGGAGTTATGTGTGCTTATGCTCTCTGAGCATTGCTGGTAATGACTGGCCAGCTAGGGTTGGCGTTGATCCTCGGGGCGTTGGGAGTAATAGACCCTGCGTGGAGCCGCAAGAATACATTGACGCTAGTGCCATTCTTGTTTTGTCTTTGGACTTTACTGCTACCACGTGTTTATATATCTGCACTTTGGCGTTGTGGTCGATGCCCTTTTGAGAGCCATCACAATACCCAACACTCACACTCACATGAGCTCACCAAAGCCTACCTTCAGTGTCTCCCATCTTTGCTACCTAACAGATTCTCTTCCTAATGACACATTCAACTCGGAAAATTGCCTGTCCAGCGCCACCAGTTGAAAGCGTCGAGAAATTATAGAGGGCCTCTTCTTGTAAGATTATATGTATCACTTCAACACAGAAGCAGAAAATTATTTACAAAACCTCACATCGTGACATATACCACGATAAGAGACATGCAGTTCCGACCAGGTAAATGCCTCCTTGTGGATCAAATTCGAATCTGTATGATATCCCCAAGCTAGACAAGCTTGAGCTTAAGAAACAGCAACACAAGCATGCGTCTCCTTCCATAGCCCACTGCAATCTTTACCTACTGCGGGATTCCACTTGACAAAGTCTGCGAGGGAGATTTTGTGATAGTTCAGGACGCCTTCACATGTGGTTGTGGGGCTAATCAAGTGGAACTTGTTGCAGTTGGACACCATGCCCTCCTGGATGGGGCTTGGGGTTTCGATGCCATTCCCGGGCTCCTGGGTAGGAAAGGGTTTCACAGTGACAGTGGGCTTGGAAGTGGTAGTCGTGCTGGACGACGACACTCGTGTAGATACATACGCCGTGCTTGAAGAAACGACGGTTGCAGGCTCATCATCGTTGACAGTGCCGACTACGCAGTACAGCCCGTCTGTGTCGATATCAGGGCAGCTGATGCCGGGATTCAACGACTTGAGCTCGTCCACAGTCAGACCCCACTCGCCGGCGAAGCTCAAGCACGTCGCACCACTATCGGCGGAGGTTACGAATCCGCAATCTACAGCTCGACGTGAAGGGATATGAAGAGCTGAGGACAACTATGGAAGAAGCCCCACGGCCAAAAGACATAAATTATGCATATCGTTAACCCGAGGGATGGATCACAGAGAAGAAGAAGGAGGAGAGATGAATTTCGTTGGCGGCTGGATGGGTTGGAGTAGATACATCCAACAGCCTGGCCAGGTCAGTCTTATACTTTTCCTTCATCTTGTGGTTTATAGCGGGCGTGAACTAAGCCCGTGATTGTCAAGCATCGTTATCATACGATATTGGTTGTTCGAAATGTGTGCCTGTAGCATCGGGAGACCTTCCTCCTGGGGTATCTCGATATATCCTTGTTGGCGGGGGTTAGACGTCAACCAGAACGATCCGACCGACATAATTAGAGGCTAATCTTCCGTCGCGTGCTGCGGGACGAATCAGAGTTGGTAGGGTTGAGTGACAATAGCCTTGGCAGCGGAGCATTCCTGTCCGTGTGTCGACATTTGCTTCAGGGGTTAATCACATCCCTACTAGGACCCGCTGCTACTGTGACGGACAGGACCAGCATCTGTCAACCAACAGCTACCAAGCCGGCAACACGGCGCATGCAGGTACTCAAATGAATGCAGACCGGCATCCCACTCCACTACAAGAACCCGCTCAGGTCCTTGCAAGAGCTTCGACTGCAATCTGCTTCTGCGCACTCTCTCAATACCCTCATTCCCTACATGCTTTTCCCCCTACCCCACCTCGCCTCCTTGGCGTGTTGGTTCCTGCTGTTCTCTAGTGGGGTTGCCGAGGAGCAAAATGATTCCACTGGTCTCGTGGAAATTGACTTGGTCTTCCCGCGCAATGAGACATACAATCCGTCACCATTGATGCCCATCGTTTTCTCTTACCGAAACACTGGGCTCATGCCACTCCTCAGGCCTACAATCACCTATGAGATCTGGAGGTACAGCAATTTTGGTGGTCCCAACATTGGCGGCCGGCAAGAAGTTCCCCTGGTCAATCACTCCAGCAGCGACCCTTATCTGAAGCATAGCTTCTACATGTTTGACTTCGACACCGAGGACACATGGCTCTTGGCATTCCATGTCCGCTGGACCAATTGTGTTAAGGACGGCGAGGGGTCCCCTGGGTTTGACCCTTACACCGTCCTTCGGACCAACCTGACTAATGTCGCCATTGTTTTCACCACAAAGGGTCCCTCGAAGCAGATCGACCTTGTTGCTGCAACCAGCAACCAGACTTGCGCGGCCCCTGCTGGAGTCGCCATCGACATCGCAAGCACAGACGACACGTTTTTGTCGACCGACGAGTATGAAGAAGATCGCTGCCCGGTGGTTACATCTCCGCCAACCGAGGCAGATAGCTGCGCCGTCACGATAGGTACTGCAGCTGCTTCAAGCATTTCCGCCTCCATGACTTCTGACGTATGCAAGTGGCGGGCCGCCACTGACGTTCCCGATGGAGTTGACTGTTCATCTTTTAAAAAAAAGAGCGCAGCGGTGCGAATCGTTCCAGGGGGCGCAACTTGTTTGGCATTCATGTTGGGAGCTCTCGGCTTCATTCTATAATCTTGTGCGGCCATCTTCCCTCTAGTTCATAGCTTGCACAGTTATTTAACAATTAGACCTTTTATCTACACTGTTCATACAATCAAGCGCCTCAACTGGGGGCTTTCCAAAGTTCGCTTCGTCGCGATGTTCTGACCATCTTGTCTGGCACGAGTTGCTCCGGACTTTTCTTGATCTGATAATTACCGAGATGAGCCTCGGCCGCTTCGCCAGCGAATCTGCATGAACTTGAGCCATGGCCATGTCAAATGATCCATCACCAACAGCCTCGTAAGGTGGAGTCAACATGCTATGCCAAGCATCTCTATACCCGCAGCATACCCTTACCGCCCCCACTGGAGTCTCGGAACATTCAAGGGCTCTTTTGCTTATCGTATCGGCTCGAACCGACGCGGGACTCCCGCTCCGAACTAGAGCCCTTGTACCCTGTTGACTCTGAAGTCCCCGTCACCCTGAAATGCACGAACAGTCGGCATTCCAGATGTCATCAGCATCTTCATATCCGTGCCGAGTGCAAGACTATCCAGGTCAACTCCGGCGATAGCTGCGCCAAGTTAGCAAGCAGATACGGCATCTCGGCCAGCGACTTTACCAAGTATAACCCGGGATCTAAGTTCTATGCCGAGCTAGTGCCTAAGCAGCATATGTGCTACTCCAAGGGAGACCTTCCTGACCTCCGACCCCCTAAGAACTCTAATAGTTCTTGCTATACCTATAAGGTTCAGGAAAATGACAACTGCGCCAGCATTTCTATCGAGAATAGCCTCAAAATAGAGGATCTTGAAAACTTTAATAAGAAGACCTAGGGCTGGGCTAGGTGCAAGTGCCTATTCTACAAACTATCATGTGCTTGAGCGAGGGTGACCCCTCCTTCCCTGACCCTATTTCCAACGCGTAGCGTGTTCCGCAGAAGCCAGGTACCGAGAAATCCAAGAACGCCACTAATATCTCTGATCTTAACCCCTGCCCTCTGAATGCCTGCTGCAACATCTGGGGCCAGTGTGGTATCACCAAGGGCTTTTGCACTAATACTAATACTAGTGCGCCTAGAACTGCAAGGAAAACACTAACGGCTGCATTTCTAACTGTGGCACCAAGATTATCAAGGGCAGCAGCGATGGCTTAGTGCTCGTTAGATACTTTCAAGGCTACGGAATGAGCCGTGACTATCTCTACTAGGATGCCTCTTAGATCGATACGTCAAAGTACACGCACTTACACTTTGCCTTTGGCACTCTGACCGAGGACTTTGATGTTGAGGTAGGCGATAAGCTCTCCCAGTATTAGTTTTAAGAGTTTAAGCGTGTCGAGGGTATCAAAAAGATTCTGTCTTTCGGCAGCTGAGACTTTTCGACTAAGCCCGCCACCTATGCCATCGTTCGCGAGGGCGTCAAGCCTGCCAACAGCCTCACTATGGCTACCAAGATTGCCAATTTCATCATCAAGAATGACTTAGAAGGTGTTGATATCGACTGGGAATACCCCGGAGCGCCTGATATCCCCGGCATCCCTCCAGCTGAGAAAGATGAGGGGAAGAACTATCTCGCCTTCCTCGCCGTCTTAAGGAACCTGCTGAAGGGCAGGTCTTTGTCCATCGCTGCTCCTTCTTCCTACTGGTACTTGAAGTAGTTCCCTATCAAGGACATCGCCAAAGTTTTGGACTCTATCGTCTACATGACGTATGACCTCCATGGCCAGTGGGACACAGAATGCCTTCTCACAGGAAGGGTGCGAGTTTGGTAACTGTCTCCGCAGCCAGGTGAACCTCACTGAGACTCAATACTCGTTGGCGATGATCACCAAGGCAGGTGTCCCAAGCAACAAGGTTATCGTGGGCGTCACCAGCTTTAGTCGATCTTTCAAGATGGCCGGGGCGGGTTGCTACGGACCGGAGTGCCTCTATACTGGCGAAAGGTTGAATTCGGATGCAAAGAAGGGGAAATGCACTGATACCGCCGGTTACATCGCTAATACTGAGATCGGTGATATTCTCAAGGATACAAGCCGTGTTGTCAAGCATTTTGTCGACTCCACCAGCAACAGCGACATTCTCATCTACGACACAGAATGGGTCTCCTACATGAGCAGCAGCACCAAGAAGGTTCGGGAGAATCCCTACAAGTCATGGGGCATGGGTGGAACTACTGATTGGGCTGTTGATTTGCAGACATATCACGACGTTCCCAAGCCCGCCGCAAAGACCTGGGCCCTGTTCAAGGAAGTTGTCCAACTCGGGGAGAATCCCAAGCTGGATGACACTCGAACCGGTAACTGGACACACTACTCCTGCAGCGACCCTTTCATCCGCAACATTCGGGACTACACGGTGACTCAGCAGTAGAGAGGTCTGCAAGTCGAGGACGCATGGAAAGATGCCATCAGAATTTAGAAGGAATTGGACAGTAAGAACAGGTACTCTTTCTCAACATCGGTTGCCGTGACTATCAAAACTGAGTCGGAGCCGGACCGCCGAAAGATCAAGAGAAGCGACTGCGAAACGAAAAGCCAATGTGTCCAGGCGTTTGAGTCGGACATAACCGGACCTGCTGCGCAGCTGCTTTGGAATTCGTTTGTCAATCTCCATGACATGTTTCAGACCTTTGACTGGGCGCTGTACAAGGCGGCGACCGACATCAGCTTCTCCCTCGACGACTTTGGCAATAAGTTTGCTCCAATTCCTGAGGAGGAGGACAACACATGGCTTTTGGTCCTGATTGATCTTGCCACTTTCGGAACCGCCACCGCTGCCGGGCCCCTTTTCAACTCGTTCCTCAAGAAGCTCCCGTACTTCGCCGCCAACGGCGCCACTCATGATAATGCTAATGACACAACCATAACGATAATTGGGTAGAGTACAACATTGGCTAAGGACTTGCTGTCATCTAAAAAGTGAGTAGTCCCATATTCTGGCATTATCATGTCGTTGCCATGCACCGAAAATTTACATGCTGACTTTTGCGCAATCATCAGGCCTGGTTGGACACCGGAGAAGCAGGATTCATTTAGCAGCTATATGGGCCAGACAATCCAAGATTGGTCTAAAGTTAACTCTGCTACACTATACTGGATGTTCAACGGCACAGACGAGGCAATTGATATGCTGTGGGACATCTTCTCCGACGGGAAGTTGATCGGGGGCAGGCAAGGAGATGGGGAGAGCTCCAAGGAGGATGTCCAGAGTCTCACAGCCAACATTGAGAAGTCTTTCTACGGATTTACTATCCCTACGCTCTGGTGACTTTCCGAGACGTATGCCTTTGTTCTCGACTCGGGCTACAAATGCAACAAGGAATACCCCGTCGAAGACTATCTCGACGAAGACACCATGGACGCCACTAGCGCGTGCTACGACGGGAGATGTTACTGCTTGGTACATCCCAAGGGTGACTCGGACGAATGCTCTTGTAGCTACATCCATACCCACTGTGAGAAGAGTTGTAAGAACAGCAAGTTCAGTGCGCCGCCCGGCCTGGACTCGTTGAACGGCACGTTGTTTGGGGGCATCACAACAGCGGACCCGATCAAAGGGTGAGTTATTCGTGAACCTGTGTTGCAGTCTCTCCAACAGTCGAGAGATCTTGCAACTCGGGGTTTCTGACACTGTTGTTCCCTTCCCTTTACCGCACCATGGTGGCTAACTGAATGGCTTATCTAGATCCGTCCGCACTTACAACATGAATGGGAAAAAGAACGTGGCGAGCGAGTTGGACCCGACCAGTAACAAGAGTACCTTGGAGGACCTTATCAACGTCGACATCACGACCCCAGGTATTGTACGTCTTCCCGTATGCAGCCCCGAGCGCGCATTTCAGTCGTGGGATACGGCCTCCAAGGGCTCCAGCCCTTTCTACCCGTGCGACATCCCCCCCGGCAAGAATGAGTGCGGAGACTCGACCTTTGAGAACGAGACGAGCGACAAATCGCCATTGGTGAAGGACTGTGAGTCCATCATCAAGAACATTGAAGGAGACGGCGGCACCAAGTGGACGACGCAAGTTATGGGCAAGAACCAACGCAAGATTGCGGCTGTTGGCACATGCGCGTTTGGAGTCGAGGCTACCAAGGTCGATGGAAACGTGAATTTTGCTTTCGGTGGACAGAATCTCATCGATATCATCAACACGGCCGCTGATAAGTATAGCAAGGACGGCAAGATCGGTGCCACGGGTGATTTGCACTGCAGCGGTAATGTGAAGCAACAGCCTGTTCACTGGGCTATCTATCATACTTGAGCAGGTTACTAGATGTTATATTGGTATTGGTAGCCAGTATTCTATAGTCAATTCTTAATCATAGGATGTATAAATTAGGTTCTCTCTACTGCTTAAGTTTGCGAGCCCGTTGTCCGCTTGTCGTTGTTGAGTTTTATGCTTGGGCTTTACTGTTATCATCTGTCAATATCTGTGTTCCTTGCCATTCTGGCCCATGTATTTTTAGGAGCCGCCGAAATACGATACTCAAGATCACCGAGTGGATGACGGGCTTGCTGTAAAAGATTTGCCAGCAAGGCCCCTTGACTGGCACAGTATAAAGACAGCTGTGTGACGGTCTTCCGGCTCAGTTATCCCATCGAGGGCCGGACTTTAACTATAACAAAGAACACATTATCGACACATCATAGCATCATATCCCAATGCTAACACAAGACAGCCGCGTGACGTTTCTCGGAGATCTTCTAGTGAGAGGCGCGAATGCTAGGCGAGACTAACAGAGGTTCTCAATATTTGCCGGCTCCAGACCGTAAAATCAGGCATCACACTAGCCAGATTGAAGAGCTCTTTTAGGGAGGATGAAGATAACACCCAGCCATGAGAAAGTTGACCGGGGTGGTGTTTTCTATTCAAGTCTATTTTGTGACGATAAATTCTGGCAAATTGGTTCAACAGATGTAGAGGAGTAGACACCACTGAGCGTAGAATAGACCAGAAAAGACTTGAAGAGTACGAGGAGTAACCAGCGTTCAGAATTGAGCATACGAATGTGGCGATGGCAAGGTCTGCGGCAAGGAAAACGGGTCTAGAAGGCTCTCTTGCCCCACAGACGGGCAGCACCAAGTCCCCGGCCCGAGACGATCAAGTTTCAGGCAGCGGGTACTTGCATATGCACGGCGGCAAGCCGGCATATAACTGAAACTATATCAACGTTAAAGACAGGGAGGGACGACGTAAACCATGGACATGATTCGTATTGACGTGGCTGGCTGCGGGGACGGAACATCTGCCGAATGCATGCTTCCTATCCTACACCCGACGAGATCAAGAAGATGCAAAAATGATTCGACCTATCAACATGTGAAACAAAATAGTTATCGGGGTCTCGGGGTGTAAGTTTCGGTAATGCGAATCAAGATGGGACAGATGACGAGTTGATTGCCGAAAGATCTGGCCTCCGCGACGGGCAGAGCAGATCAGAGGAATATATAAATGCCTTTTTATCGTTGGTTTTTTTTGTTCTTTCATGCCCTCATTCATGCTCATATCCCCCTTACTATTACGATTCAATACTCCAGAATGCCTGCCCTTTCTCACTACTTTGAACGAATAGACAATGTCCCACCCCTAAGGATAGCAATTTTAGTTGCTGCTCTGGCTGTAAGGTGCCTTTGTCTTGAACTTGAAAGCCATACTGACATACCTGTCTAGATTTTGTATTTCTTTGCAAGCGTGATCTATTACGCCTTCTTCCATCCTCTTGCAAAAGTACCGGGGCCGCGCCTTTACTCCTTTACCCAGCTGCCCTTTTTCTACTACTGGATTCAGGGCAACTGGGAGAGGAGACTGAAAGAACTCCATGATCAATACGGACCCGTTGTGCGATTCACCCACAAGGATGTCTCCTTCATCACGGCAAACGCCATGAAGAAGATCTACGGCCACAAAACCAGCGTGTCGCAGACGTTTAAGAAAGAGGAATTCTTGTACAAGCCTGTTCGCGACCAAACGGACATTATCAGTGCCAACGGTGAGGATCATCGTCGGTTCCGCCGACTTCTCGCCCATGCCTTCTCGGATCGAGCTTTGCGCGGGCAAGAAGAGATCATGCAACACTATGTTGACAAGTTCATCTTGCGGCTCACCGAGCTTGCGCACCAAGATACAGCCATTGACATTGTTCGATGGTACAACTTCACCACCTTTGACATCATCGGTGATCTGGCATTCGGCCAGTCATTTGGATGCCTCGACAGCGGCGGATACCACCCATGGGTTGCCATGGTCTTTTCTTCCGTCAAGGCAGGGCCGCTAAGAGCCGCCATGCAACGTCTTGGACTCGGCAAGTTTGTTTCGTTGTTGACGCCGGCTCATCTGAAGCGCAGCCAGGAAGAACACTTTCAACTGTCCAAGTCAACTGCGATGAAGCGGATTGAGAGCCGTGACACGGAGCGTGAAGATTTCATGTCTTACATTCTCCGTCATAATGATGAAAAGGGAATGACTCGATCTGAAATTGCTGAGAATGCCAAGCTTCTTATACTTGCGGGGAGCGAGACGACTGCGACGCTGCTTAGCGGCGTGACCTTTCGGCTTTTGACCAACCCGAACAAGTACGAGAATCTGGTTAAAGAGATCCGCTCTTCATTCACGAGTGAGCAAGAGATCACTATCGCCAGGGTCAATCAGCTTCGGTACATGATCGCGGTTTTTAGTGAAGGATCACGCATGTGTAAGTCGGCCGAACTGTCTTGAAAGACCACTCTGATGAGGAAACAGATCCACCGGTGCCTATTGGCCTCCCTAGGGAGACACCCAAAGGCGGTGAAGAAATCGAGGGCTATCAGATCCCTGAAGATGTGAGTGGATTCGCAAGTTCTCTTTCACTACCTCTAACCCAGCCATAGACCATAGTGTCAGTCTCACATTGGTCAGCCTACCAGAGCGAGATAAACTTCCGCGACCCGAAGATGTTTGTTCCTGAACGCTGGCTCGGCGACCCTCGATATGACGGTGACGCAAAGGAAGTGCTGCAGCCCTTTTCTATTGGCCCGCGCAACTGTCTTGGAAAGAAGTGAGTATCCATGTATCCAAAAACGCGCATTGAGAGCCAGTGACTAATCTTGGTCCGTACTCAGTCTCGCCTATGCTGAAATGAGGCTCATCCTTGCGCGCCTGTTGTGGAAGTTTGACCTCGAATTGGTTTCGGAGAGTAAGAACTGGAATGATCAAAAGGTTTTTAATCTTTGGGAAAAGGGCGACCTGAAGGTGAAGTTGACCCTGATGGGAGAAAGAGGCGAGGATTAGTGATGTGGTTGCCTTGGGCCTTGCCTAGAGAGATTGAGGCCCTGATGCCGATGTGCATTCTAGCAGTCTGGTAAAGGCCGGAACACATTTACCAGCCGCCCAGTCGGCTCGCCTGAAAAGCGTCCCATGGAGCTGCCGTCTTTAGAGGGCATCTTGAAAAATGTGAATGGAAGCGGGAAGGAGATGGGAAACGGCCACACAACCTCCCTTCACTCCGAAACTGGGCGGTCCTACTACGGTAGGGACCCAAGCAGAATGGCAACCAGGGCAAAATGGTTAGTGTATATTTACGAGAACACATCAGGATGCTATGATGTGTTGACAATGTGTTCTTTGTTATAGTTGAAGCCTGACCCTTGATGGGTTAACTGAACTAGAAGATCGAGAACACATCATGCCCTGGTTCGCGTCGCACTCACTGGTGAATTAACCCTTGATTCTAACCTCGGCCTCACAGACCTAGGCGGGTTACTGCTCAGAGACCTAAATAGGCAGCTAATCCAGAACCTCGGGTGAAAAACAATGGCTACCGCAAAGAATGGAGGTTCCCCGAGCTTGTCCTAGTAGCCATCCAGCTTCTCCCACCCGCTGTTAATCGATGATCGAATATAGGCTCGATTGTCTGCTCGTCATGTGCTCTTTTGCAACTTCTCAGACGCTAACTGTTTCTACCGTGAAAAATCCAACCCGAGAATGCAGCGGCAGGGCAGATGCTGCGAATCTCGGAGTTGGCTTACTGTGGTAGCGTCACCGACAAAGCGAGCAGGGAGACGGCACACGCTTGGTTGAAGGCTGGGCACTCGGCGTCCGCGGCGTCCAGACGGATTTCATCCATTGTCTCCGCAGTAACTTCAACTGCAGAAAACTTGCTAGTCCTTAAAGTGCTCCAGTAGATATCTCATTCCCATCAACAACCTCCACTCAACATGTAAGTGGAAATCCACTGCGATTCGTTGTTTATGACTACCTCGAGGCTCGAGCTCGGCTGTGGATTCCTCGCAAAGTCGATATGGATCCCATGAAAAACTAGCAGCTCAAAGGAAGCGCGACTGACATTCATGTTTTTCAACCCCCACCGTACTAGGTTAAGGTGTTACCCCATCTGGCAGGTGGTATTCTAATGACCCAAGGCCCAGGCTTCAATATCCACTCGAAACGAGATTTACTGCACACTCATGCAAATGACACCACTGATAAAGAATGCCAACAGGTCTGAGACTCGAATCATGTTATCATGTCAAAAGGTCGAGACAAATTTCGTCATTTTTTCCTTGCGAGAACGATTCGACTTTGCCTTGTGTGCCTAGATTTCCCGAACTACTGTCCATCGCGAGATGAAAATATCAACGAGCGCCAAGAAACTATACGGGATCCAGCGATTGCGCCATCGCAGGTCTGCGGTGAGCAATTGGTCTTACTACTGCAGCGGATCCTTTATATCTTCTTCCTTTCTTTCCTTCTGGAATACAATTTAAGCTTATTATACTACATGCATGAGCCAGCTTCGTGCAGATTTTCTCCATCGGCTTGCTTTTCCTCTTCTTTTTTCCCTTTAAAACGCATCGTACTCTCAGTCATAGAGAGAAACCATGTCGTTCCGAAGGAGTGTTTTGGCCCAGATGATCATCTGCGGTATCATTGCGCTGCTGGGTCCTGGATTATGGGTAAGCAATCAGCTTTTTTCTTTTGTTGGGTACATTTTGCTAACATTCTCCTCCAGAACGCGAACAACTCGCTGGGCGCTGGTGGTGCACTTGAGCCGTATCTGGTATGTTAATAATATCATTTCCTGTGACAACAACTGACATTGCGTGGGTCAACGCTGGAAACTCGCTGGTCTTTGGACTGATGGGCTTGTTCTGTATTCTCTCCCCTATCTTCGTTAACTGGATCGGGGTCAAGAACACCTTGATTGCTGGTACTCTGGGCTGGTCCGTCTACAGCGCGGCTCTTTATCAGAACAACCGCTTTGGAACTGAGTACGTTCCCTCTTCCATCATTCATCAATACTCGCGTCGCTAAATTCTCTATCAAGATGGTTTGTTATCTTCGGTGCCGCCATTTGCGGTGTCAGTGCAGGCTTGTATTGGGCCGCCGAGGGCGCCATCATCCTCTCATACCCCGAGCATGCGAAGCGAGGGCGCTATCTCGCTCTTTGGCTTGGCTTTAAGAATAGTGGACAGCTCATCGGTGGTGCCATCAACCTCGGCCTCAATGCCAATCGCTCAACAGGCGGCAAAGTGTCCTATGTGACTATCCTTGTCTTTGTTTGCCTGCAAGTCCTCTCTTTTCCCGTGGCATTTTTGCTTGCCCCTCCGGATAAGACGCAACGACCGGATGGCACGCATATCATTGTCGAGGCAAAGACCCCAGCCAAGGAGCAGCTGCGAATGCTGTGGAAGACAATCACGACACGCAAAATCGGACTCTTGCTGCCGATTTTCTTTTCCAGTTGGTTCTATTGGGTAGGAATTCGTCCGTGAACAACCGATATTGTCAATGTTGCTGATGATTTGTAGGGCTATGCGTCGACATACCTGACTTTGTACTTTACTGTCCGAGCTCGAGCTCTGGCTTCGTTCTTGTCTGCCATCACTGGCACCCTTGCATGCATCCTCTTTGGCATCTTCCTCGACTCTAGCAAGATCACGGTCAAGGTAGATCAACACTTTACCCTTCTTTACTACCACAACATCTAACATTCTCAGTCCCGTATCCGCTACGGCTTCATCTTCTCCGCTGGCCTCTTTACTTCTCTTTGGATCTGGGTGCTCATCGTTCAGCACGGCTTTGAACAGAAGCGCCCTGACTACCTCGACTGGACCTCGCCAGGTTTCGGTCGGGCATTTGGCATCTATATTATGCTGCAGACGAGCGGAAACATGGTACAGAACTACCTGTACTTCCTCATTGGTACGATTGGTGATGGCACACTAGAGCTAAGCCGGTCGACGGGCTTGTTGCGCGGCGTGGAGAGTTGGGGACAGTGCGCAGCGTTTGGTATTAACAGCAGGTAAGTTGATCTACTGAAAGACGTCTGAGGGTTACTAATTTGGCTAGTAAATTCTCGCCTTTTTATACAACAGTTATCAACGTTGTCTTCTGGACGGCCAGCTTGTTTCCGGCCGTCTTGACCATCTGGAAGGTTGAGGACCGTGTTAGTTACGAGAGTGAGGCCGACGGCTTACCAGAGCATGCGACTGAGAAAGGCGATGCTACAGAGGAGTCTGCAAATAAGGCAACCGTTTGATACATGTCGCCGAGAAAAGGACTAGTCAATGTATAATAACATGAGCCAAAGGTAGCTATAGCCTAGGTAGTTCAACTTAGTTCCGGACCTACTTAGGAATAAGGAATATAAGCTGGAAATGCACTGTATTTCCCCTTTCTAAACAGATTACTACTTAATATCTCTACCTTCTATTAACCCCTTTAGACCCACACCGTGCTCCTACTGTTGGTAGTGCATTTTAGGTTAAGGTTAGCCTCTAATAAGCTGCGGAAGTCGGAGTGACAGGGGCCATGTTGACGATGATCGCAAGGCAAACCGGGCCACTATTAATCCGATATTACGTTTCAGCTCTAGGCTACAACCAACCACCAACCTCGTCTTACTTTTCCTAATCATTCCACATCACACCTCATTTTCGGCATGTTTCTAATAAGACTTTGATTGGAACCATGTCGAGTCTTTTGGTGAATTTGACCTCTTTGTTACAGAACGCGGGGCATCATGCCGTTGCCCTCCTGTCCCGTCTCTATGAGCTTCTGCCTTCGTGGATCAGCCGAGGTTCCTATAATGAACAACAGTTGTCAATCATAGCGACCACGACTATTCAACTCCTTCAAGATGGCCGCTGGGGTTACTTACGCAACCAGTTTGCTCTACCTTTGAGATTTTTCCTTACCGAGACTGTATTGGAAAAGGGCTGGCAGATGATTACCGCAACCACGGGACCGATCCAACGGATTGGACAGCCGGTTATCTCTGGTGGCTGGTTTCTCTCCGCAAAGGTGCCTGTTCATTTTTCTAGAGCAAATCTGGCCTTGATCATCCAGATGCGATCCTCGGGGAAACTCATAGGCCTTCGCGTGAGCCCGCTTTTTGCTGCTGGACTGGGCCAAGAATGGAAGCCTCCTCCCTACGCCGAGCTTGGTACTGAGCGGGAGGTTGAGCTTAAACTTGGCTCGAAATTGGAAGTGCCAGGGATTCTCTGCCTTCCAAAAGAACTCGGCGTTTTCCCCTGCGCCATCTTTCTGTCCGGGTCTGGGCCTTGCGATATGGACTCGACCGTCGGTTCGGTGAAGCCTCTCAAAGATATTGCTCTCGGCCTCGCTCAACATGGCATTGCTTCTATTCGATTCGATAAAGTGACCCTCAAACATGCGCAAAAGTTCAAAAACAGTACAACTATCACGGTCAGCGATGAGTATCTTGATCAGGCCAACGATGCCATCGCACATGCAAAGAGACACTCTGAAATTGACCCTGACCGGATTTTCATACTCGGACATAGCCTCGGCGCGACTGTCGCTCCTTATCTGGCTCAAACCGACGACCGGCTACGTGGAGCCATCTTACTTGCTGCGCCGAGCCAGCCTCTGCACAGGGCCTATGTTCGGCAACTCCGTTACTTTGCCTCGCTGGATAGTGAGCCAGTGGAAGCCATGCAAGAGCTCATTGCGGAGGCAGAACAAAAAGCCGACGCAGCAGATTCTGGTACCACTGTAGCGAAAGACCTTCCATTTGGCCTTCCCACTTCTTACTGGAACAGCATCCGTGAACTTGATCCCGTGGGCACCTCGCAAGAGTTGGAGAAGCCGATGCTGTTGCTTCAAGGCTCGCGCGATTATCAAGTCACGGTAGAGGATGATTGGGTTGAATGGGAGCGCGTACTGGGCAACAAGCGCAATGCTTGTTTGCGTGTCTTTGAAGGACTTGATCATTGTTTCATCAAAGGAGAAGGGAGATCTACGCCAGCTGATTATGATGTACCGGGGAATGTGGACCTAGAAGTTGTTCGTGACATCAGTCGTTGGATCTTGGATACGGAGACAGGCAGAAGTGCTGGGCGGTAATTAAGAACGACTGTTGATTGTACTATATCGCAATACTGTCACGATCCAAGAAACTCAACCTAGTCTCCATTCTTTCCTTTGACAACCGAAAGAGTGGAACCTGAAGGCATCGCCCAACTCTTAAACGACAACCCCAGGGTTTGCGACGGCTTCATCATATAGCTCAGCTGGAGTCCGGAATTTCATGCCCTTGAAGAACTTCTCCTGGTGTCGCTCTACCTTGCCGTCCGGAAACGCCAGAGCGTCGCTGTGCCCCATCACCTCGTACATGGCTGCAGCCACCTCTTCCTCGCTCCTCTTCGCGATGAACTGTTTGATGATTTGGGCCAGTGACTTCTTCTGGAGCGTATACTCGGGCTCCCGAGCCTTGAGGAACTCCCAGAGCTCTCGCCAGGTCATTTGTTGGCCTGAGACACAAGTAAACTCTTCCCACGTTTCCGGATCATGGTTCAACAGGACACCGACAGCACGGGTCGTGTCTCTGGCCGGCGTAAAGTCGACCTTTTGGGCGCCGTTTCCGTAGAGGGTGAAGACCTTGGTTTCGTAGTTTTGAACCCATCGTTCGCCGAAATCGGCGAGGTATCGTTGATCGGAAGGGAGAATGTAGTCGACCGTCCATCCCTGGCAGAAGAAAGTCCACTAGACATCTTTCTGCGCCCGGAGGGCCTCGAGGATAGGTAGTAGATCTTCACCCGCGTAAAGCGGCTGATAATTGACCTCTTCGTAGTTGCCGGTCCAGGCAAAGGGAAGGAACCGCTTGCACTTTGGAGATTCCTTACAAGCTTGCAGAAGTGCTAGGTGGATGGATGCAAACTCTGGGGCATGGATGGTGATTGCGGAAACGAGGGCGTCGCAATCAGCAAGGTACTTCTTTAGGTCAGAAACAGAGTAATCGGTCACTCGCTGCTCGGCCGTCGTAATGTGCGGCTTGAGGCTGCGAGTGAGGGCGACCACGTTGTGCCCTTCCTTTGGAAGCCCTTCCAGGAAATACTTGGAGACGTCTCCGAGTCCTGCAATTGCAACCTTCATGGTGAGAAAAGAGATGAGGATAGAAGGAGTAGTAGAATGAGATTGAGAGTTGGCGATGATGATGTAAAACTTGATGTGGGTTTGTGTGTTGGTGGATATCGAGGTTGACGTAGGAAAACTTATAGCACTTTAAGGAGAGAAAAGAACCGCGAGAAAGAGGGGAATAAATGCATCAGACCACCCTTAGAAATCAAAGAGCGAGAAATTTTGAATCGATCAATGTCGGCAGCATTGTTGAGCCGATTGTTTGTTGGTGCGATCGGGGAGCCTTCGATCTCAGGCTCCCCTATGTAAACCAGCAACTGCCGAGGCGGAGTTGGCAATATGGGGCCAGTATTCCCTTTGAAGGGGAGTGTAAAATGGATGACTAAAAATCTTCTTTTGCCAAGATTTTGCAAAATTGCTAACATATTCCCCCTTTCCTCCTAAAAGCCAACTCATATCGTTGTCTATCGCGGTTTCTCAACTCTTCCTTCGTGGTGTTGAGAGGTTGCCGGATCCATGATTCTGTCAAACCTCCTTCCCCACTCTAGAGGCTTAATCCTTGTGTTGTATCGGCTATGTTCTTCAGGGCCCCTTGCCAAAAGATTGTCTCGAATCGGTCATGGTTAGTCAGTCATTTGCCGCTTCTGGATTAGCGACTCGGGCCACCAGCCTCTCGAAATACACCTTGGTACCCTTCTCTCGTGGTTTGCTGGACGCTACAGTCTTAGCTTCGAGACCTTTGGTTGAAATGGAGGCATAATGTTTTGGCTCTCGGGAGCAAAATTGCCACCCGACACTTGCAGCTAAGACGTATATCACATTTATCTCTCTTTGGCTGCCATGCTTGAAATAAAATTAATCTCAATTGCATTTGGAATATGGCCTTCCAGCTCTCTGTTTTTTTGTTGACGGTCACACTGACTTGGTGGAGAGTGGCATCGGTTTGGTGGCCTTCAAGGGCGACTGTGCCGACTTCTGCTTGCCCTATCAAGTGATGGCATGTCTATTAACCTAATAAAAGGCTCTATGATGGTTTTTGTGGCGTCAGAAACAGCCCGGAATGTGGTAGAGGGATATGTGCGGCATTCGGTCACGGACTTGCTCGGACTTCCGCTTGTGCGAGAATGCCGAGATTGGCGATCTTGAAGCATATCAACAAATCGTGTAAGTTGGTCTCTCTGGGCAGACCCTGAAACAATCGGAACAGTCTGTCTGGTTTGGGCCGTCTCATCTCCGAGTTTGACGGGGCTCAGGATATAAAAAGGATTGACTGCTTTATGTCTAAGCCGAGCACAACCACAAGCCCTTCTATTCAAGCTCTCTTACTCGCGACGATCACGATGGTCGCGAAATTCAGCCTCTCAAACCCAACCAGACCCATTCGTGTTGGAATCGTCTTGATGAATGGGTCAGTACTTCTACTTTATCATTGGATCTCCACCTAGGGTTGAAGTCTGCTTACTTACTGAGGAACCTTTAGAGTGACCGACCTTCTGGACATTGCACCTGTTGGCATGCTCCATGGACTAAGCAAAGACTTTGTGGAAAGCTTCCCAGATGAGTTGCTAGCTCCAAGTCTCAAAGCTCAAGCAGTCGACTTCAAGTTTCATTGGGTCTCCGAGGCCGGTGAGGTCGCTCACAGTCGCCTCTCAGGCGGCATGTCAATCCTGCCGATGGTACATACACGAGAAACGACCCATGGCCATGATAGACATGTACTGACGGCGTAATGCAGGACTCATTCCAGTCATGTCCGCCTTTGGACATTGTCCTTGTTGGCGCCCACAACTTTGGGTACACGCCCAATGCTGCGGAGCTCGCCTTTGTTCGCAAATGCTGGGATGAGTGTTCTGCCTTCCTGACCGTCTGTGGAGGTGTCCAAGTACCCCTACTGGCCGGGCTGCTCGAGGGCAAAACAGCGACAGGTCCACGCTCCATGCTGGGTACGTTGCGCCGGGAGGCCCCTGGAACCAATTGGGTCGAGAGGCGTTGGGCAAGGGATGGCAGACTCTGGACAAGCGGTGCGTTGTTGAATGGGACCGACCTTTTGAATGCGTTTGCACATGAGTATTGGGGAAAGGGTGACGTAGGGTCTCTGGTTGGTGTTTTATCAAGGATGGGCGCATGGCCAAGCAGGGAGGTCGAATACCAGGATGTGCTGTGGAAGGTATAAAGCCCTTGCCTCCAATGAGGCAACCCAATATTGGCATCACGCAGAGTAGTCCCTTGTAAAGTCTTTCGATGGCAAACCCCCCTAGACTCTAAGACTGTCTGTATTTCCTATTGAATTCCCTTTCATCCTCACCGGCTCGATGACTGAGAATGGCTCATGGTGATGTTTCAACAATCATCCGACCGGACATTTTTACGGAGTCTGAGGGCAGCAGAGTTGGCCGAAGACGATTGTTAAAAGCGGCCTCAAGAACGACCAAATAAGCACAACCAAAATTACAATTGCCTAGATTTGACTGCAAATAACGACCTCACTCCTTCTAGCAATGTATAAACACCAAGCGGAAAAGGTTTGAAATTCCACCAACAAGTACGGATTGACCCAATAGCGGGTTACCCAGGATCCCCTCGATTGGGAGCAGGGAGGGGATGCGTTCGCCACCTCTCCCGTTGGACAGCAATGCACCTTGCTTATTCTTCTTGCCTCATCAGGGTGGTTAGAGCTGTGTGTGACTTGGGGCGCTTAATCTGGGATCAAGAGGACAGGTTATCTAGTTAGTGCACGCTCGCCCGTTTTAATTATGTCCATTGATAATGGTTTGCGTTCAACAGTTGACCATATACGCTCCTGGGTCCTGGCATAAATACTGTGTTTGGCGGAATCATTTGCAAAGATCTATTTCTCTTGCGGAAAAAGCACGCGAGGCCGTTTTGGGCCATTGGGCAATTTCTTTGTATGTAGAAATGGAGACGGCGGAAGCCTCGCCCTTATTATCTTCTTCGCCGAGAAGCAGGAGCCTTTAAGGTCCCTTCCTCGAGGCAATCTTCTTTGCTATTAATTAATTAATTGCTCTTATTATTTTCTATTCTGCTAATTTTATAGACAAGTTTATAAAATCTATTTTATGAAATCTAGCTAAAGACAAAGAAGTATTTTTTTTTAGCTATAGTTAGGTAGATTTTATTTCTTTAATATATTATTTAAAAAAAAAAAAAGGTAATATACATGATAAGTAAGTGGATTAGACAAGCAAGTAGATTAAAAATCCCTTATTATATATTCTCACTATTATTTAATGAATTAATTCTCAACCACATAGAATGCCACAGCTAAATTACGAAGCTAGAATTCTTCTTGCACTTTATGCCTATCAAAATAACCCTAAGTTAGGTCTTAAACGCGCTGCAAAGACCTATAAAGTCGGTTATGGTATACTCTAGCGCCGGCAGAAGGGCATCTAGTCTCGACGCGATACTATCCAGAAATCGCATAGGCTATCCGATCTAGAGGAAGAGATCCTTATTCACTTTATCCTCGACCTAGATTTGCGAGGATTCCCCCCCCGGCTACGTAGTGTCAAAGAAATGGCTAATTAATTGCTTGCCGACCGCGGCGCGCTACCCGTCGGCAAGCACTAGGCTCATAACTTTGTTAGGCGATATAATGAGCTTAAGACGCGTTTTTTTCGTAAATATGACTACTAGAGAGCTAAATGCAAAGATCTAACTATTATCTACGATTGGTTTTAGCTTATGGCGAATATAATCGCGAAGTATGGCATCTGATTAGATGATATCTATAATGTTGACGAGACTGGCTTTCTTATGGGCATGATTGCAAGTGGAATAGTTATTATAGGCTCAGAAAGGCGTTTAAAGCCGAAATCAGTGTAGCCTGGAAACCGGGAATGAATTATAGTCATTCAAGCGATCAATGCAGAAGGCTGGTTGATCCCGCTGTTTATCATCAGTGCGGGCCAATATCACCTCGCTAACTGGTACCGAGAAAGCAACCTCCCGGGCGATTGGGCTATTGTAATAACCCAAAATAGCTAGACTAATAACGAGACCGGTCTCGAGTGGCTCAAGCACTTTGACCGGCATATAACCAATCGATTAGTTAGTTCTTATCGTCTCTTAATCCTTAATAGCCACGAAAGTTACTACTCCATCGAATTTGAGAGATATTACGAGGAAAAGAAGATCATCCGGCTTTATATGCCACCTCATTCCTCCTATCTGCTCTAGCCCCTTGACATTAGGTGCTTTAGTGTGCTAAAGAAGGCTTATGGTCGAGAAATAGAGCGTCTGATTAGATGCTCTATTACCCACGTTTTTAAGACTGAGTTCTTTCCGGCCTTCTACGCCGCATACGAGGCCACTATGACGGAAAGAAATATCAGGGGGGCTTTCAAAGGAGCTAGGCTTATTCCTCTTGACCCCGAAAATGTGATCTCAAAGCTTAATGTGCAGCTATGGACTCCAACGCCGGTTGAGGAGGTAGCTAGCCCCTTGACCCCTTGGGTCTTAAAGACCCCGAAGACCGTGCTTGAGGCTGGATCTTAGTCTGAATACCTCGAGAGATAAATTAGAAGGCATAAAAGTAGCTCCCTAGAGTTAATTCTAGGAGCTTTAAAGTCTCTTGCAAAGGGAACAAAGGCAATAATGCATGAGAATGCCTTATTGAGATCTGAGGTCTAAGACCTTCGAGAGGCGAATGAGATACTAAGCCGGCGCCGGAGGGCAAAAGAACCCGACTATAAAAAAGAGGGGTAATAACTATAGAAGAAGGAAGGCAGGTAATTGATCAAATGGATATAGATGCTCAGGTGGCGGCGGAATCGTCGAGGAGTGGTGGTCAAGGGCGGTCAGCGCGATCGGGGGTTCGGCATTATAGTATCTGCGGTAAGCCTGGTCATAATGCAAGGACCTGTTAGGTAGTGATTGAGATGTCTGGGGAAGAGTATAGTGAGTAGTTTTTATTAATTAAATAGTTTATGGTGTTTTTATTGCGTTCTGAGGAAAAGAGGTTAGGATTTTTGATCCACTTACTTGTCTGATCCACTTGCTTATTATGTACGTTATAGGTAAAGCTAGCCTATTAGTTATCTTATTAGAGTAAGACCATGTATATAAGATTAGTTATAGCTAGTTAAGAGGTATTAAGACTATAGTAAATTTATTACTTTGAAGCTTTTTAATTTTAGCAACCCCTTATAAAAAAGGCATACTATACTTTATAACAAATCCAAACACAGCGGGTTCTTATATATATACTATATAGCTTAATACTCTTTGCTAGATCATTGGCACTCCCATACTTTGTAGTTCGTAATTCTCATTGCCATGGCGGACCTGGGTCTGTAAACGCACATCATTATATCCCCGTGCCTCATTACCCTCTCTTTCATCCGTCTTCGGCAGTTCGGGCAACTCTTTAAACTTCCAAGTTGCGGATTTTGGCTTCGAGATGTTAAACTGGTTGTCACTGTTTGTCCTAATAGCTTCAGTCCTAGGTTTTACTGTGACCAGGCGTAACAAGGATCTCAAGGCAGGAAGGCTGCCGCAGACCAAGGCGCAACACATCTCAACCATAGACCAGATGACGGTATCGACGTTATCCCCTGTCAAGAGTCAACATTGAACACTCACAGAGGTCATGGGTTAAGTGCGAACATGTAATATCGTAAGAGTTGGCCAAGCTCACCAGATATTTTAAGCGTACAATAGTGGCGACGCATGCCCTGGCAATCAAAGTGTTACCAAAAAGCTATGCGCTGAAGAGCGAGGGGTTGGGAGCTTGGCTTACAATGACCCGAGGCTGAACAAGACAAACAAACCGAGCCTCTTTCGTACTCCGAGCTGGAGCTTTAGCAGAACTGGGATGGGCATAATAAAGAGGCCAATATCCTCGATAATGTTGGAAGCAGCGCCAGCATAACCGATAGCAGTCAGGTCGAGGCAAGTACCCTTGAGTTGCCGATCCCAGATGAACTGCAGCGGATGGCACTGAAATATGACTAAACCCAGGAAGATGATATTGTGAACAAAGAGAAATGCCACAGCCACTCGGACGGCAATCTGGAAATGTCGATTCGGGAATATCCGCCAGTAGAAGGCGATTATAGATCCCTTGACCGATACCTGGACAAATATGTACAAGATCTGTGAAGCGTAAAAAATCTGCAGTATGTCAGAACAGCACCTCTCTCGACATCAGCAAGGCAAACCTGAAGAATGATACGACTATCTTCTACGCTGATAGTCCAGTAATGACGGCCGAACCCTAGTTCTATGCCTGCGTAGGGTTGCGATCAGCTATCCGAGCTCCATCAAACCCCTCGCAGCAGACTTACTTTTGAGCTGCAAACTAACCGTAGCAGTCAGGAAAACCTGGAAACGGCGTCAGTCTCAGCGCCGCAAGCATCATAAGGAGGGCCATAGTAGCACACCGTTGCTATTATGACAACCCAATCATCTCGCCACAGTGTCCTTGTCACCATCAATCTCGCGACGCAACGCAGGAGAACTACAGGTAACGTTAGGGCGGCGCACACCACAACTGCCACTCGGAGCTCATGATTTCGAGAAGCAACTGGATAACTTTCGCATAACTGAGTCGACATCCCTGTAACAGCTGAAATCACATCATCAATGAATAAGTTTCGTTAATAGGGAAATGAGCACAAGCACGTACTGTTCTGGTCTTCAAATGAACAGGAGGTCTGAACACAGCCTGAGAGGCTTCCAAGAAGGGTGACATTGGTGCATAAGCAATCCGACAATGCAGATTGGCCGCAAACGACTCCCTTGATCAGTGGCTCCAAGCAAGGTAGCTATGACATATTCAGCACATTGGACATGTTCTCCTAAGAGAGTAATTCTTACTGAGCACTCAGGCAACATTGTGGCCGGCCTGGTAACATTCTGAGTAGCCACTGGAAGGGTGAAGCCGGCTGTGAAAGAGACCATCACCACCATGCAGGCCGTTCCCAATTTCATCATCTCAAGCACTGGGATGACCTTCCAAATTCAACGTCTAGGAGCTTGGTGTCTGCTTGAGGTCCGTGCTGTAAAGAGTGATCAGTGGATGTCACAGCACTGCATAACATCGAGTAAGGGGAGGTATATATGCAAGTTTCGGCGACACGGCTAAATTACTTTCCGGGGCGGAGGAACGGCGGGCCTTGGAGTGCGCCTCGGATCCCGTCACCGTTGTTGAGACCCACGTGGTAGCTTAGATAGCTAGCCCTGGGTTTCAGGAGGAGGTTACTCCATCCAGCAGCTCGTGAAAGCACAGGCGAAGTTTGGTGTTTATTTCTTATTCCCGAGAGGCCTACGTAAGCGGCATATTCTTGTCCGACAAGTTTAAACTTTAATAGCATAGGCGAATAAGACTTATGTTGCAGGGGTGTCAAATGCTAAAAGTTGGGCCTTTCGCTTATGAGAACGGGCTATTACTCTGCTAAAGGGCTTAAAGAAGCAGGGAGTGGTTTTGACGGGCCTCGCCTTGGTCTGCCCGTGGACATTAAAGATATCAGATACTTGCACCTCTTCTCGACCGGGAGTGCAGAGCTCTGGGTCAGGGCTGACTTGTGTAGGGGAGGGAGATAGTCCGTGTTTGAGCCGATATGGCGACGAGTATTAGGCCTAATGGGGCCGATTTGCGATAAAGCAGTCATTTTTGATAGCAACGTGGTAGACTCGCAGTGACAGCTCTCAAGATAGCCCACACTTTGTACGAGAAGCATCGACAACACAGAGGGTTGCGTGCTCAGCCCAGGCGGCTTTTCTGGTATACACGCCATCGAGTTTCGCGGACGCTTTGAGAGAAAGATAGCTTGAAGCTCTTGTCATTCTGGCTTATTATGGAACTCTTCTGTCTAAATGTCGTGACTCTTAGGCGGTGGGGGATGCTGGAAGGTGGCTCATCCGGCTCGTTGCGTCCAACCTGAGCCAAGAGTGGGACCGATGTATGGAACTGCCAAAGCGAATTGCGCTGGAGCACCCGAATTGGTCTTGACTGGATGATTCGGTACGAATCGCCTTAAGTATTGCGATTTAGGGGAAATGGTATTTGTAGATACAGGATAGCCATTGGGCTTATGAGGCTTTGCTTACATGACTAGGCGAATACGTCGTATACAAGGGTCTTTCCCACCTTACACTATGCCGAAGTGTCGACGACATGTGTCCGTCTCGGCTCCGCCGGACCTCAAAATTCGGCTTCAGATCGAGGCCATGCAATCCGTGCTGTGGAGAAGCGACATTTAACGTAGCATCCCGATGGGCTAGACGTATCCGCTAGTGAAGCTTTGCCGGTGCGCTGTGCATGTTAGTGCCGATCCTCGACCCCTGGCTCATTATGGCAATGACCAGGTGTGATGCTAGCATCCATCTCACGAACAACACCATGCTGCTCTAGAAAGCTCTCAAATCTTGTTTCAACCCCCCTCTTAGGTCTTGTATTGAGTGGGACTAGCATATCTCAAACGGCCAACCTGGCAGTCCGCGTTAAGGATCTCGACACGACTCAGAATCAGCTCATTTCTGTCCCAGAGAAATCGATGCCAGTGGGGAGTGGAAAATCGAGCATAACAACACCGCGTCGGATGAGAAGGAGGCTCTCGCGAGTCTGGCTAGAAGTAAGACTGATGAAGGAGTCATCCTGAAGCTGCTTTTTCGGGCTGTATATGGAGAGGGATACGGGGGTAGGATTGAGAATGATGATAACGAATTGCTGGGGGTCGAGGGTTTGGACGCAAGGGGATTAAAGGCAGTTGTAAAGGCGGCGATGTGAAGAAGTGTCTATCATGATCCAGAGAGGTTGCTTAGACTCCGGGTCCCTCAACCAGACCTCAGCACCTACTCAGCTTAGAGCGGCAGGAGCTCAGCTCTAGAAACGGAAATGGATTTTGGTGTGGTTGAGTTTCGTCTCATAGTTATTCGGTATACATGCCACCGTTTCGTATATATGAACAAAAGGCATACCTTTTCATCTGGCATTGGTCTAATCGGAGAACTTTGACCTAGACTGAAGCAGCAGGACTATCGCCTCATTCGTCAAGCCTGAGTCGCAATGGCTCTTAGCCTCTTCACGATGTCAATGGGAAGTTCGGTCTCGCCTTCTCTCCAGTTTTATTAAAAGTCAAAACAACCTCGTAATACAAAAAGAATCCCGAAAGAGGCAAAAAGAGTCGTAAGAAAGCGACGAAGGCTTCTAAACAACCATGGAGTGTTCTCAGGGAGTTGAGGCCTTGTGTAATTCATGTTTCCGCAAGCAAACCACTAAGACGCACCCGGCTAGAGTGGCGGTCAACATCACTAAGATCAACTGTTCAGTCCAGGTCAATCAATTAGCCGCTTTCGGCAAGTTCTCTTACATAAAGTCCTCCAGTTTCTTATTTGAGTAGGGTTCTGACAACTTGGCTGAAATAGCTTCGTGATACTAACATGATTCTAGGGAAGTCGTGGCAAGATGGTGAAACCTCCTAAATAGCCATCGAGAGTTCTCGGGGAGTTGAAGTCTGCCGCATTTCGAAGTAGGGAACCCCCTGTACAAATTACTCGGAAACATTGTCGCAAAGCCGTTGCGGCAAAAGTGAAAGATACTTTTCAACAAGTACCGCAGTCAAGCTAGGTTATCTCCTATGCCACAAATATGCACCCATCATGATGGTCAGTGTCATGACGATCGGTGTCATGACGATCAGGGGTGCGCTCCAGGTCCATAGATCAGCCGCTGTGGGTCTGGCACAATATAACTGGGCAACATTATTCAATACCCCGAACCCAAAAGCCTGGAAGTCTTAGCGTAGGTCGTCTCATTTGACGGATGTCTATCATACCATAACTGCCATATGGTACATTCGGCGAGCGATATAAATCTGATCGCGGAACTGCCTCACCTGTACCATAAAATCAGCTCAAGGTCATGGTATTTTGGCGGCTAAGTTGGAGCCAACAGCTATTTCCCTCATCCCTGGCTTTCACGATGAGCTGGAATTCGTCCTGGATGTCCCTCAAGTCGTCGCGATACTGCTTGATCCTCAGCAGAGATCTGAGGGCATCTGGGTCGCTTTGCAAGCTGCACCATAGCGCACCGCAAGGTAGTGAATCCGTATTGAGCACGACGTCCTTTTTCAAGAAACGGTCCAGTTTGCGGACCAGGCACCTATTGCTGTGAACGACTCGATGCAGAACGCCCGAGAACTGTTCCACCCATTCTTGGACTTTTGCGCGGGGGATTTTGTTGGTAGAATCCTGTTACATATCTGCAGTCTACAAACGTGGATCAGTTGGGATATACCAAGCACGGAAGGTTTAGGCATCTTGGAGCCAAACCATTACAACAATGGAGCTTCCTTTTATTTCCCCCGTAGAATGGAGACTTACAAGAAGGCTTAAACTGGCTTTGAACCAGTCTTTGATGTTTTTCTGATGCTTAACGATCCTGTGGAGAGACACCGCTAATGTAGCAAGCGCATATGCCCTCGGTGAAGTAGTTGTACCACTGCCCTTCGTCTCGGCTTTGAGAATGATGGGATCCAATTCCTCTTCTATGAATGGTATCGAGTCCTCTTCTATGAATGGTATCGAGTCCTCTTCTATGAATGGTATCGAGTCCTCCTCCGGAAGTAGTCTCGGCTCCTTACTAAAGGAATCATCGTCGAGGAAGACAGCAGTCCAATAGTGATCACTCTTGCCTGTCACCATAAACGAAGATACAGCTTCAAGCAAGAAGGGTGGATGTAGAAGGTTTGAGACCTCATTTCTGGAGTGTTTTGATCTCTGGCTGTTCAGATTCAAGAACGAGAGGCTGTGGCAAACTCGAAGTCGCTTGTTGTTATGACCGAGAGTTCTGATGTTTGCCTGATCCTGGGTTCCGATCCCGAAGAACGGAAGATTAAAGGATATAATAAAGCAGCCCTCCCACCAGTCCTATTGAGGGATTTAGACATGAGCAGATATCGAGAAAGAACAGGCGAAATTCTTATGACTTACAGACTCTCTCAGAATGAATTTTGGTTCTGGGGTTGGCGTGATGTAGCCAGCAAAGTGGTCACGAAAACCCTCAACTTGCGAGGCTGGTGTTGCTTTGATCATGGCCATGACGCTTGCTCCATTGGGTTTATCGATGTAACTAACCCTTAGTTAGAATTACACTCCATAAACAAGCATGAACTTGTGAGCTGAGGAAACTTACATGCGTCGACAATGACCAACCGTGTCAGCGTAAGCATCGTCTCGAAAGCGCTGGAAAGTGAACTTGATTAGCATCTTATCGTCTCCGCCATGAATATTCTGTTCACTTCTCCGGTCTTATTGGTGGAATACCTTTTTCTGGAGAACTTCGTAAAGTTCGATACATCCTAGTACCCTTCCGTAGACGCGCTGGGGGGTTGGCAGACCTTCGGGAGCACAGTTTCGGTCAGAAACTCAGGCTCTAGGTTCTTGAATATCCTCGAATGCGGGATTTTCGGCGTCGCTAGGGACGGACCCGTCGAGGGCAAAGGATGCCCCTTCACAAAATCGTTCAATTTGTGAGATAGTGCGCTCCCAATGGAATGGGGTAAGACCAGGCTGGAGGAAGGCCCGCAACTCTGATGTTACCTCGGCTCCATTCTCTCTGATCAGGTCCAAAAATGGCCGGTTCTCCACTGACCATGTTAGCTTCCTTGTTCGGCCAAGTCGCGCTTTCCATTCATCATTATCAGGGTAGTTGGAAGAGATCCATTCTTTAGTAGCGCTTATGAAGCGTATGACATTACCACGGAGTGTCCGGACTTTGTGTGGGTTTCGTGGACTCTTCTCTGCTTTCAGATTTTCTTCAACTCGATCGGTTGTTTTGGAGAAGATGCTAAGCACTTGCCTAAGTAGGGGCAAGACGGGTCGGTTATTACGCCTGATGACCTCTTCTTGAGGCGTCATTGAGGACAAGGGAACGGATCGGTTGAGACCACCTGCATGGAAACTGAACCTTGTCATAGCGCTTTTCTCCGGGTCCACTTTGGCAATAGCGGACACGTTGAGTTGTACCTGGCACCGAACAATACCGCTGGCAAGCATGTTGAGTTCGGCCAACACGGGTACCATGTAGCAAGTATGCTTTCCAGGGCATCCGAGGACAAGATACCCGGCCAGCAGCCCTGTCTGAGAGTCGAAGACCGCCGAACCGGAGGTTCCTTTAGGCATGGGAAAAGCTGACTCGATGCAAAAGAGGGTCTGGAAATTGCGGGACCCTGGCTTCTGTAACAACGTCGACGCTGGGAAAATGATGCCCTGGACATAACCCAGAGATGCTGTTGTGATTATGACTGGCCGAGCCTTGGTCTGCCCATTTATATCGAAGACCTCAGATAGTTGCACCATCTCTGCGCCTCTAGTTGTGTAGACCTCTGGATCGGGACTGACGTGTATAGGAAAGAGAAGATAGTCCATTTTTGCGCTGGTATAGCAACGAGTTGGAGAACCGATGGGTTCGATTTGCGGTGAGGAAGAGTAATCATTGACGATAATGTGGCCGACCGTTCTAGGCTCTGAGGAGCTCTGAGGAGGTGGAGTCGATGCGGGCACTATGGGGGACTATGAGGTGTTGCCCTCAATCTCCTGCGCCAAGCTGCTCGATGAAGAGCCGGAGAAGTCGATTTCCACATCCTCCGAGGAAATACTCCCTTCACTCATGGTGCGGACGGTGCCAAAATTCGAGGGGTCTGTGTCCTCAACATTTCCGTACCCCCTGGTATCATCGTCTTCGTCTTCGTCGTCGTCGTCCCAATCGTCATTGGTGTGTTCCCAAGTTGGTTCACTCTGGTGGCGACCGAAGTTGACAACATGCTCAACAGTGAGCTGGTAGCTGATCCCATCTAAGAAAAGTAACGGGCCTGCTGTGGCGGATTGCGTTTGTAGACCCCGACGCGCCTGGATCGGGCGACATAGGTAGCTGTCTCCCGTGTGAGATCCGAAAAGCTGAAGGACCACCTGGTGCTCGATATTTTCCTGAATGTCTCCCTCGGGGTCATGGTTGGTATGCTCCTCAGGTTGACGTGCAAACGATGAAATGGTGGACGCAAGTCCGTGTACTTGGGCATTGCCTGCCATGGTACGTTGAGGCTCGCAGGGAAGCTCCGGCGGAGTGGCTTTCCCGAGGACGGCGAAGTGAGCGAAAGCCCCTCCTTGCCTGAACAGGGAACAGTTCTTGATGAAGCCCTTTGCTTGCTTGCGAACCCTCGGGTCCAAGCACGATACAACTATGGCAGGACGCGCCTGGTCTTGGTTCGTGCCAATTCGATAGATGCCAATCCACAGCTTATGGTCAGATTCCGGGATTCCGGAGTGTTCGAGAAGGTTTTGTATCATGGATTTGTTCGCGTTGTAGATGGCTAGATCGTCGCCTGCGGCCATCCACACTTGTTCTTTTCGTAATAATGCGATTGGTCTCAATAGTATCCCTGGATAGTCCATCATGAACCAGTTGGCATGGGAAGGATAGGTATGAAGACGAGGCAGGGCTCGAGGTTTGATCGGCTTTCAAGAGGTAAGTCGACAGTGTGTAGCTTTCAATGCCAATCGCACTATGCAGACAATGTTAACAATTGTTGCCTGTTTTAGATCATGGTTACTTCTTTCTGTAAAGGAGACACTCACTCTCTTCGTTCACCACAGCTGGCGTGGGGAGATGAACCACGGATGGAATCTGCTCGGCTCGGCGGGGGTCATTCTGTCGAGACCAGAAAGCAACAAGAGGGGAGAGAAAACCTCAAAAGCTCAAACGTACGTTTCAGGGCATACCAGGCTGGCTGCTGAGACACCTTGGCCCTAGGGACATCATGACATGCGCCCGACTTAGCTGGACACCGCCAGGATGGCGTCGGGGAGCCTAAGCCAAGCCAATCATAGAGCACCTCCCTGCATGTGACTGAAGCGCAGCGGGGCTCTTGGCTACATAGGCGACTCAAGATAGCAGCTCGGACTGGCGGGCTTGGGGCGGTGATTGGCGAGAAGTCGCTCGGGGGCGTCCTGGATGGTGTTGGAGCCCAACGAGGCAGAGAGCTTAGAGCTACACGTGGCAGTCCGGGTGCATCACTGGGCTATGCACGCATATCCAGCAAAGCGTCCCACATGAGGCCCTCGACCGCAGCTTTCTGTACAGCCTGACTAGCTGTTGCTAGTGGGGAATCTGTCATTATTAGATGAGCTTAATGCATGGCGTGAAATAGCTGTTTAGACTGCCCGACCTTTTTCAGATGTCTCTCGCGCACACCTTCCTCGGCCAGTCGCCAGATCAGCTACATCTTGTGAATGGAGATCAAGTATCGCTTCTCGACTTTAGAGCCTACGATGAATATGTCCGAAGGCAGCAGAAGATTTTCAATGACATGAGCGCTTCGGCTATATCCCCTTCAGATGAAGGATCCCTTGGCAAGGTAGCAGATGAGATCAGGCAACATAAGCAACAAGCCCGAGCTATTTCTTGCATATCTACGCTAGCAGGCAATGGCGATAACATTGCTTGTCAGGCCACACTTAACCTCGTAGTCCGTCTAGTGCTGATGGTCGAAATCGGTTCCTTGGAGAAATCATTCGGATTTATGCACCACACTGGCCAGTGTCCGCTGCCACAGTGGACAAAGAACGACTTGACATTTCTAGCACGGGAACTCTTCTGTACCTCTCCGCAGATCGACTGCAGTAGAGTGTCAATTCCCGCCACGTTTGATGCCTGGGGTCTTGAAAACGTCGCTGGCATCAAGATCGAGTTCACTGACAATCTGGCGGACCACCTGCGACTGGCAAACAATGACACGCAACTCTATATATTTCACCATGTCGCATATCTCGAGCACCAGAGGCACATGTTAGTATTTCTTATGCCTCCTCTTGCTACTTTTCCACGGCCTCGAACTCAACGAAGCTCAAACTCTCAAAATGCTGTTCTCCCAGAGGAATTGGCAGAAGAGTCTCTCAAAACGCTCGCAATCCTCTTTTCCCAATCTGATCACTGGAGCTCATTGCGATCGACACAGAAGAAGCGAGTACGGCTGGAACGACTACGCATAAACTCCAACCGTACGATAGACATCCGCCTCACTTGTTGCGGAACCCCAAACATGGACGACAGACGACTCAGCAACTTCTTTTTCTGGAAAGATCGCCTGGCCATCATCAAAGAAGTGTACGATGAGTCGACGCCAGACTCCTTCTCACAGTGGTGGCATGACCGGAGGAATGGAGTTCAGTGGCACAACTTTTGGGTAGCCATTGTAGTCCTGGGATTGACAGCCTTCTTCGGGTTGATTCAGTGCATTCTTGCTGCAATTCAGGTGTATAAGGCCTACCATCCTTCATAATTCACAAGAGATGAGAAAATGAAAGTAAGTATTGCATTTTCCCGGTGGTACAGTAGATTAGGGTACTGACAGTGGCAATCACGTCGTTGAGACTATGGTGTCTTGTCTGTGATGTTTCTACAACTGTTTAACCTGAGAAGGGCTACGTTAAGGGCTCCATATACTGTCGCGAAGTAGAACATTGATTCGAGAAATCATACATTGTTAGCCAAGCCTTCATGTCCTCCTACCTAGAATGTGTTCTCTATTATAGTTGAAGCCCGGCCCTTGGTGGATTAACTGAGCCAGAAGGTCGTCTTTTTTGGAGCAACTTCCATCCACAGCGGGATCCGGACTTTTGCCAAGGTCGTTTCAGTCAACGGGCTTGCTGCCGCGACCATCCTAACCTGCTTGTCTTTACGTGCCGTGACGCTTCGACAAATCAGAAGCACAAGCACTCGACTTCCGAGACGGTGGAGGGGTGGAGGAACTAACCCCAAATCGAGATCGGCTGGCTCCTGATGTCGGCGGGATTGGTCGCCGTGACGATGGCGTTGGTGGAATACCTGATTGTCAAAAACATGGTTTCAGGGGTGGGCGTAGACGATTTTGAGTCTGTGAAACAGCTGATACCCCTGATTATTGGCCTTGTGAGTCTCATTTTGGTCTGGAGAATCTTGATGGACAGGCTAGTGTTTAGGAAAATATATTGGCTATTATTTGGACGTCACCTTTGATAATAGCCCAGATAACTGGGAAATGGCACTATTGACCTCCTTCCATCAGGTTCATCTATCGACGACATGATTCAGACTTTTGCTACGTACTTGCCCTCCTTGTAGTACTACTCCTCGTCAGGGACGTCCGGGTCATGAACCTAGTTCAGCGATGAAATGCTGCTATCCTTAGATTCCCTGAAGGTCAACTTCCAGGACACAGGCGGCTGATCAACCCATCGACCTCGAGAGGTCATGTAATCACGAGATCTGAGCCACAGGGACGTGTCATTTCGTAATCATCGAGCTTGAACTTTTCCGACTCCAGGCCCTGCACAGCCCAAGAAAGCTCGCCATCATCTAGCGTGACATCAATCCTCAGGTAGTGCTTTACGTTCCAGTACGTGCCGACATAGGCTTCCAGAGGCTTGTGAGAAGTATTATTAATGCGCTCCTTGTCGAGGGCTGCAGATGTGTCCTTGAACCACTGTAAGGACTTCCCCGCGGACTCCTTCGACAGCTTGACATAATCATTACGGTTGGGAGCGTCGAGGATCTCCTGCAGAAGCAACTGCAAAACCCAGTCCGGGCAATCATTGAAGGAGAGCGAGTTCGTCATGACAAAAATAGCCGTCATGTGCTCAGGAACTATAGCAATAGCGGAAAAGGCAGGCTACCCTAGTAGTAGAAAGCAAGTGCCGATCCGACTCCTTTGGCGACAGTGGGCATTTGGCCCTCGATAAGACCGGGGTTCATTCCGATATGCCTAGGAGCTGCACACGTGCGAGCCCAACCCACACGAGGCTTCATGGTATGTCGTCTGAGCCATGGGTATCTTGGCAAAGGAGAGATCTTGGGCGAGCTTGTACTCACAACGACAATGGCTGTGAGCTTGGGGAGCAGCGTTGAAACAGATTTGAAAGAACGTGCCGGAGAGGGACTGTGAGCCGGATTCGACTGTATGACACTCTTGCAGAGGAAGACCGGTGGGATAAGTGATATGTTGCGATGTTTAGGAAATAATGCGAACAACGGGTTTACAAGAAACTCGGGGAGACCTCCTCTGTTTAGTGTTCAAGGCAAAGTTAGTTCGACTGTTCATTTTACCCTAAAGATATTAGCCTAATTGAGCTTACTGAAACTTGTTGGAACGATCTAAGGCCTATAAAGACCGGGGTATTTGAATAACGATGAAGGGAATTGATTCACTGATACAGCATTTATATATTGATCAAACTTATATGTACTTCTATGCACTAGATCAAGCTCACATGCCCGAAATGCATCCCCTCTCCTAGCATAACATTATGTTTGCTCAATACTCTCGAAGTTTACGTGAGAAAGTCCATCAATTTCTCAAAGCTACTAAAGCCCTCGGACCAGCTTAAGCAGCAGTAGCGAAGCCGATGCGGGAGTTGGTGGTGTCATAGACAGAGTAGTAATTCTCAAGGAACTTCTGTCCAATGATAGTGTTCACACCAGAGCTACCTCCGTCGTTGATCCAAGCGTAGTACTTGCCGGATGTTAGGCCAAAGTTGCTGTACTGGGCAGTAGGAACAAGATACTGCGCGGGCGTAAGGGTGTAAGTCGTTGACCCAAACTTGATACCAAAGTTGGATGTGGGCTTCGTGGTGAAAACAGCTAGGCCAGACGAGCTGTCTGTCTTGCCGCCAGCAGCAGTCAAGAACTTGTTGTAGGCAGTAGTAGGGATGTAGATGAGGGTGGTGCCAGTGTCGACAATGCCACTGCCAGATGAGGCGAGGGTTGTAGATCCATAGGTGAAGCTAGCAATAGAGATACCCCAGTACGCAGCAGCAGAGCCGCTAGTGAGGGTTGGGAAGTAGGTGAGGGAGCCGGAGTACTTGGAGCTGTCGGTGCCACCAAGGGTCAACTCTCCGTTGGTGTCATCATCGTCGCTACCAGACTCAGGTCGGAAAGAAACACCGAGGACCTCAGATGAGATCGAACCCTGACTGTAAAGGTTGTCCAAGAAGGTTGGAACTGTGTTGGCGTTGGAGACGGTACCCTCAGTAAGACCAACGGGTCCAAAGCCAATAATGCCATCTACGCCAGAGAAGCCGGTAGCCGTGCTAGCAGCACCAATCGACTGTGCTGCGACGCTAAGACCACCAAAGCTGACCTTGTCCTTGTACTCGGTGCCAGAGAATGAACCAGAGCCGTAAGAAACAGAGACAGAGCCACCCGTGGACTTGCCGGTCGATGTTGGCTCGCAAGAACTTTGAGCGCCACACCAAGTGTTGGAGGCTATATCAGTGTTAGTCCACAGTCTATATCATCAACGTTATGAGAATTTGTCACGTACATCCAGTGTCGACAATAAGCTCCCAGGTTTTACCTCCTATGACGACAGGCGCGACATAGGAGACATCCTCGTTAGTGACAGAGCCAGAGCTGGCTAAGACGTGAGCGAAGGTGCTGGCCTGGCCGTTGACCTTGTGAATGCGGGCCTGGCCCTTCTGGACAAGGCCCTTGATCGAAGTGGCTTTGACGACGTGCTTCAAGGGAAGCACAGCCGTTTTGGCCCTAGGCTCAATGGGCGATGCCGAGACGGCAGCGGCAGCGGCAAGAGTAAGAGTGACGGCGAACAACATATTTGCAAGAAGCACGGTAGTCGGTATATGATATGTGTAGTTGGAGAATGTTGATGAGATGGGCTGGTGTTGGATTTCAGACATGGAAGCTTGTTTTTATATCCTGCGAGGTTCATAACATAGCTTGATCTGTACATCTCTTCTCGGCAAACCGGCATCGTCGAATCCATACATATGTTCAAACTGCACAAGTCAGACTAGGATCCAAACGTCTACCAAATGCTCTAGATGCTCATACTCGTATGAAAGCGATGATACAATCGTTGGGTTTGTAGCCTCGTTGTCTGCTAGAAGCCACTAGCGTGTCGCGACGAATAACACCTACCGCATTGGGTATCTTCCGTGTCCAACTCCCTAATCTGATAGGGGGGTGCATATTCGGTTGAACACCCAAACTAATCATCCAATGCCGAACTCGTCATCCAATAGACTTCTTTCTATGACATATTTAGCGGAGTATCACACTGGAACCCCAGAGTCACGCCTTTGATTCGCAAGACGCGGTCTGGATCACATCTGGGTCGTAAGATATAAAGAGGCGATCCCCCGTTGCCGTCATAGCCGAAGATCTCTCGAAATGGCAGCTGGATATAGACACATAGTTAATCGAAATAGTTGTGACTTTCCTCGCGACTTGATTGTTTATGTATAGCGCGACCTTATTAACTGTCACTTGCAGGCTGGAATGGTCGCTATATCTAGCACTCACGAGTAGACCAAGTATAACTATCTCGTGATTAGTAGTTTGGGGGTTTTTATTTAACAATTGCGTATTGATGGTCTTTAATATACTACTTTATCAACTCTTTCAGCTTAAACTCAAAAGTTTTATATAATACTACCCTACATCGGATAGATGTGCCGTCGCTTATCGCCAAACATGTCTGGCGAAATCACTTACCTGTTTCGCACAAGACACTCTAACAAAAGTCTCTAACAAAAGTCCCGTTATCTCTACATGTGATTTTCCACATATCGCGGTTCAAAGCCGGGATAAGGCTAGGGCGCTTGCATAAGTTCCCATCCTTCCTCTTTGGGCTTGCTAGCCGAATCGATAACAGGGGATGTACTCCACCACCCGAGGCTATGTGAGGATTATTGTGTTATTGTTACAATTGCCGTTACCCCGACGGATGACGAACGCGCTGAAGGAGCAGCTATGGACTGGCCAAACCCCTTACAACGAATAACGGCTTTCCCCCGAGAGGTGTTGCTTGTCTGGGGCTGGGAAACGTCTCAAGATAGGCTACCGAGGAGAGGAGATTATAAATGCTTTTTGAGCAGTCGTGGATCGAGGCATGCGAAACCAGATACATGTTTAGACGGAGCGTCTAGGCTAGCGAGCATGGGGCTTCTACTGAGAGATGTGGGAAAGTATGAGGAGGCAAGCCAGAAACTTCACGAAGCAAGAGGAGTCTACGAAAAAGTGTCAGGAAGAGACGACCCCCACACGATCGCAGGTATGGACGAGCTAGCGTTGACGTACAGATGCCAGGAAGGTAGAACGGGCACAAGGAAGGCTGAGAAGACGAAGGCAATGGCTGATCTGCTTGGTCGAAGAGTGAGGATTACGGTCAACAGGATGATCTGGGTTGCAAGTTCGATCGATCAGGAAGTCATGGCTCTGCTTCTCGACCAATTGGGAGATGGGATCACCATTACCGAGGAGGTGATAAAGGCTGCAGCGGGAAACGAAAGGAGTGGGAAGGAAGTAATAGTATTACTTGACCGATGGAGAGACAAGATCACTATTCGCAAGGAGGCAGCCGTACTACTTGGGAATGCAGAGTGGAAACGGCGCCCGTTTCCAACTATCAAATATTGACTGGTTTTGAATAGACGCTAGATTAATATATACCAATGCTACAGCATGGCCCATATCTAGCATTATCCATCATGCTATACCCGCAGTCGTTTCAATTCTACCGCTCGTAGAGTAGAGGCAAGGCACTCTTTGGCGCAGCGGTTGTGCAGAAGATCTCTAGGATGAGTATAACGCACGAGCTGCTGAAAATATTTCGATTTCGGTGGACAACGTCGGTGATTCTATCGGAGATGACAAAAACCAGCGGATAAGAGAAGAACCATTAACAAACTTGCATTGCACTGCACTGCATTTTTAGCTTCGTGCTGAGATATTTATCAGACTTAGCCAAGCCCTCCAACCCCCTTCCAAGCTCAACAAAAACCAAGCGCGTGGAACCAAGCCAGTGTCCAGGCCCTTTCAGTTCGCATCTCCACCTCTACATCTTAGCTTCATGTAGCGCATTTGCCTCAACGAGTCTTATGTCCTAGCCTTTCTTCACAATTGATATGATAGACTTTATCTATTCCCCCCTCAAACAAAGCGAGATACGTTTCTTTCAACTTGAATAGAGTTTAAGCAACTCCGTCCTTGACTCCATGAAATGCACTATCTCAAACAACCCCTAAACGCCTAGAGCTTTACAGCCCTGTCCTACACCTGGGGAACCGACGAACCGTCGCATGGCCTCCTCCTCAATGATAAGCCTATCAAAATCCGCAGAAACCTCCACGCCTTCCTTTCCCACGCGCTACCCGGTAGCAGCTCGAGGCTATCCCGCACGGTAGGCTCCATCTGGATCGATGCCCTCTGCATCAATCAGGGCGACGAAGCCGAAAAGGCCTCACCCGCCGGAGCTACTGGTCCAGAAGCTGGATGTACCAAGAAGCTTCCACGCCGGGCGTCTACCGCGAATTCTAGTGTGGAAGCAAGGCTGTCTCTTTTGATGTTTTCTGCGTCGCCAACGCCCTGGCGCATAGGCACATGATTGCTCTGGGTAGCCTCCTCCAGCCAAGTCCCTGGAACACGCGCGTCTCGCTTCTCGACGAGCTCTCCGATCGCAGGCGAGGGTCGGACCGCTCTAGTTCCCTCTGGTTGCTAGTGCAGACGCAAGGCCTTGAGGCACATGATCCACGGGATAAGATCTTCGCGCTACTTCACATCTACGCTGATATGCATGGCAAACCGATCTCGTTGAACTATGACGTTGCGCCCGAGGAGTTGTACCGATCTGCCGCGGTGTTGATCCTCAACACAGCGCGAGAGCTGGATAAGTTGCTGTTTTGCTCCATCGGACAGTACAAGAAATTGAGGGGCTGGGTGCCCAATTTCTACTGGTTCACGTATGCCATACTTGGTTCCACTTATCGCGAGTTCTTTAGTGCTGGGGAGAAACTACGCCGCGGTTTTCTGTTGATTCGGATGGCGTGAAACTCTCTGTTGTTGGGATACGGGTTGATGTTGTCAAGGCTGTTCACGGGGCCATGAGAAATTCCGCGCGATGGGGGAATTACGCTAATAGATCCGAGTTCTGGCAGCCCATCATTTCACGGTGGACGCGCTCCCTCGCTGGGTTTCTGTTTCCGAACGCGTGTGATGGGGAGTATGTCTCGGGGGGGACGATTTGTGAGACAGTGGACTGGGTTCTTGCGGGGGGCATCTCTCCCGGCTATGCATCGGCCACCCGTGGAGAGGTGACTCAGGGGGGCATCTCTCCCGGCTATGCATCGGCCACCCGTGGAGAGGTGACTCACTGGCCGCTCTGCGAGCTAGCTGCTTCTCCATCTGGACCGGACATTCAGGCAACAGGGTCGGCCTTTCAAGATTTACTGCTGCGAGTGGGCGGTCAGGCTATCTTCTGGACGGAGAGGGGATACCTTGGGTCTGGAGACTTTGATGCACTCGCTGGGGATGTGTTGGTTGTATTGCCAGGGATGGCCATTCCACTGCTGCTGCGACCTCTGACTGGCAATGAATGGAAGGTTGTTGAGCAATGTTTGGTGAAGGGGGTTATAGACGGGGAGGCGTTGCTACTTAATTGTAAAGAAGAGGATTTTGTACTTGTTTAATTCTTATTCTATTAGTTACTATTATGAGTTTTGTTACCCTCAGACTCTATCCCAGCAATGAATGTAATTATCTTCTAATCACCTCCTCACAAATAATGTTGCGGATCGGGTTGCTGCCCAAAGGGCTCGAAGGGTGGCGACAACCCATATTGTTCATTGCCACTTTCAACCCCTAAGCCGACCACGATTATAACTCCCACCAAGTCAGCCCTGCTCCTCATATCACTGAATAGAATGTTTAAGACCCCTTCATCTCGTCAGAACTTTTCAATCTCCTTCCGCCAGAACTACTGAGGAAGAAACGACGCCGCGAGTTCTTACATCCTTAAATTTGTTAACTATTCCCTTCAGTGCGGGCTTGCCCACGCTCACGTCCAACAGATAGGCAAGATTCTACCGCCTTGACCTCAGCTAGGACCGAAACTGCCATTAGAATTGTAATTACTAATCTAGATGGTCCATTCACAATTTCCCCCCTTAAGACCATAGCTCACTCAGCGCCAAGCCACATACACGCAAGCAAGAGTACCTTGAAGAACCAATAATCATCAAACAGCAAGTAATAATACGACAAACAGATATCAGATGATGTAATTTGATATCCCGGCATCTGAGACATGGCCTTAGCGGTTTTGCGTCTTAAACGCAAGGCAACGAGTCGTGTTCTTGCATATGAACATCTTTGTGGTAGAGAGACAGAAAAGGGCCATGCCCGGCTCTGGTAGTCAATCGGCTCAATAATACAAAAGAGTGTGTAAATTGGAAAACAGGTTCTGTAGAAGAAAATCATCGATGAGATGAATATTTAAATTTTGCTTGTTTGTATGTCACGTGAATCTTTAACCTCTTATATCCGAGAGTGTCTTAGGGTAGCAAGCACCTTTGTAAGATCAGGTGATCCCTAAACATATCTACTACCTAAAACCTATCACATATATGCGCTAAAAAACAGACTAATCCTTCCAAGCCTTAATAGCGTCTCTAATTGTGATAAAACCCATATCCGGAAATATCTTATTCAGACTTCGTTCAAACTCGTAGTCCAAATGGCCTTCAAGCAGACGCAAACTCGTCGTCGCCCAGCTCTTGGTCAATTGTTCTCTCGTCCTCTCACCTTGCCTATCAGCATATGCACGCAGTCTCGGTGTGAGAGTAATATGTCCTTCCCGCAAGTGGTCGGCAGTGTCGTAGTGGACTTGAAACTTCTCACCCTTGATATCCTCGGCCATTTGGACAATCTGGTTCATCGTAAGACGGTTTCCAATAACGCAATATCTCGGCTCCCATCGAACCAGACTAAGTAAACGTGCTACCGCCCTTCCAATATCCCGCGAATGCGTGACAACTATAGTCGCGTTTCCATCACCGGGCAAGGCGGCAAAGTTGTTCGCAAAGTCCACCCACATGACAAACAGCTCCCTAAGATAAGTTGGGAGCCGTGGGGCAGACCAATAGTCAAGGAGGAAGCCGTTCGATATGCGAGCATATTCAAGGCCGCTGGCCTCAAGCGCCTCGGCTGCCTCGACTTTGTAAAGATAGGGTGGGATATGGCGGATTCTCCTGCTCAAGTGTTAGAGACACATCTAAATTCATAGAGACACTGGGAAGTACTCAGGGTCCGGCGCGTAGTCTATGCCACCATATTCGCTGGGGATAAAACGCCTGACACACCTAGAGCGGCGGGCCGCCTCGATCAAGTTGAGCTGGGCTCTTCCGCTAGACTGGTTATCGATGGAAAGAGCCGAGATGACCACCTCAATGCGCAGTTGTTCCAGTTCATGGACCAACTTATCCACGTCCGTGTAATCAACAGTGTGTGTCTGTAAAGTAGGGTGGGTAGTGCGACTGAAAATTATGAAGTCATTTCGTCCCTGCTCGAGAAGGCCGTCAACGATAGATCGACCGATGCTGCTGGTGCCACCAGCCAGTGCGATGGTCATTTTCATAGAGAAGGTAATATCTAGCGATACTATTTCTCTTCGTCCATTGCAGGAGTGTTAGTTTTTATATATTGTCTATAAACTACTAGCTATTATAATATTAGTATGAATAACGTTGAATTAATATAAATAATCTAATATGCATTGATCTAATCCGTGCCGATCAAACGATGCTGATAAATCAATATGTCTTAGCATTTTGATTAGAGCATATAGGGCCTGATCAGCAAGAGGGCTGTGCCGTGCCAGGAGTGGAGACTAAGATAATTCTAACTTGCATAATAAAGCCAATGCATCTTCGCGGTGTTATTTCTATTGAGTTGCTCCGAGGCCCCCGCCCGCTGGCCTTGTGCAGCCTTTTGACGAAGCATCTTCGCGGCCCACAGTAAGGTGCACAAGTGAGGCTCTCACCGCCTTCCCTTCGCCCCGAGGGCAAAGGCGGTGTATAGTCGCACGATATGATTATTATTTGTCATCATAAGTGTCTCACAGACACATACGTTAATATACCTATGCCGATTTCAAATCAGTGGTCCGTTTCGGGCTCGGGTTAGCATGTATGTCGCACTTCATGATGGCCTTCATCATGGGTTTATCAGCCCGGGCTTGTAACGTTACGAGTCGAAGTATGCTGCTCGACCTTGCCCGATACCGCCTGAAAACAGATAATTTTGTACATTAAAGTGGGCATACGATTACGAGAAGAAAATCTCTCTAGTCCATTTTTCTCTCGACTTCGCCACGTGTATGAGACAGGGCCACAGTTCCTCCAGAGAATCCGGCAAAGGAAGCTGCCGAAGGACTCTTTATCGTCTCCATCGCCAGTCAGGACCATAAGCACATTCCAAAGACATTAACCCATTCTGCACCTGGATGGCAGGTTGAGAGGCGTAGTGACATAAGCGAATGCGTGAACAACTGAATCCCTGGAGCCTGAGGGAACGGCGAGCAAGACTCGTTCGTATGTCTGCTCAAGAGTATTAGGGAGGGTTTTTAGTGGCTTTCTGATGCTATTCTTAGTCTTGAGAAGCCTTAATACATCTAGTTAATAAGTAGCCTATTAAAATCTATATAATAAGTATAGAATGAAATTAAAAATAAGTAAAAATAATATATAACGTGCATAATAAGCATGCGGATTAGACAAGCATGCAGATCAAAAATCCCTTACCCTACTATATTTCTATTTAATCGAGTTATTCTTAATTACCTAAAATGCCACGGTTAAATCAAGAGTCTAATATTCTTCTTATACTTTAGGCCTATCGGAATAACCTTAAATTAAGTCTTCGACGTGCCGCGAAAACCTATGAAGTCTCTTATACTACGCTCTATCGCCGGCAGCATAGCATATCTGCGCGTTGCGATTAGATCCCTAAATCACGCAAACTATCTGATCTAGAGGAATAGATCATTATTTAGTTCATTCTTAACTTGGATTCGCGAGGATTTCCCCCGCGACTCCGTGGTATTAAAGAAATGGCTAACTGACTGCTCGCTGTAACGGGCTGAGCCCGTGGGGGTCTCGGCTTGCACTCTCGACCAAGACCCACATAAGCTCAACAGCTAAAAGGGGCTCTTTTCGCTTCTCCTTTTTTACTTTCTTTTCCTTTCTTCCTTAGCTTTAGGATACTCGATAGAGTCATTCAGCTAGTTATTAATATACTCAGCTAGACCGTTACATTATCCTAAAGCTCCGTCCTTTAATAAGAAGACCAATTAATTAGGTCAATTGGTCTAGTCCCTGCTCGGCTTTCTATATAATCAAGCCTAGAAGAGCAGAAGGCTCCTACCTATGTGGCGGTCAAGCTATATATATACCTCTACGAAGACCTCGTGCTAATTACGAGTAGTAGAAGGCTCCTGCCTATATGGCGGTTAAGCTAAGTATATCCCTATAAAGACCTTATGTAAATCACGAGTAGTAGAAGTTCCCCCCCCTAAGACCTCGCTACCGGAGCGATTAGTAAAAGATCCCCTAAAGGGATAAGCATTTAATTAATCAACCCTGCCCAACGAGATAAACCGACATAAACGATTGATATAAGTAGCTTCTATAATAGAAGCTCTTAACTAAGACGGGGGCTCCCCTAGCTAAGCCTCCCAGATAATAATACAAATAATAATATAAATATCAGAGGAACTACGAGCCCTACGCGCCGAACGAGAAACCAACTACGAGGAGATAAAGAATTAGATTCGCGCCATCTAGTCAGCGATTACAATACCAGCTCTAACGCCGCAACCGCTAGAGCCCCTAAATATAGCTAGACCTAAACCTTAATAAAGCTCCTCGCTAGAATAACTATTAATAAAGAAGAAACTAATCCTCTTAGACCCCCTATGATTTAATAAAACTTAATAGAAGTTCTAGGCCTAGTAACTTAAAATGCAAAGTAAACTATGTATTAATAACCCTGCCCTTAGCGAACTATTAGATTAATTCGCCTATATCTACTTTAAACTAGCCGAAATGCTATAAGTAATAGTAGTAGCTTTCTTTAAAAAAGGAGGCTTAAACTAGCAATTTAAGCTAAGCGAATTTATAATATATTTAGCTAGCTACTATAGGGACCTAAATATTAAGCAGCGAGCTCTTAGCCAGCTAGAGACGATAAGATAAGGAGATAAAGAGAGCTTTATATCTTTCCTCCCTAAGTTTAAGAGAGAGCTTATAGATAGCAGAGGAGCTAGCTAGGTAGACTTAGTATAGATTAATGCCCTTAAGTATATAGTCAACTAAGAGCTCTATTCCTACCTTATAGGCTAACTTAGTTTACTAAAAATATATCCCTTCTTTATTAACGCGCTATAGAGCCTTAGGGCTAACTTAGAAGAGCTCTGCTTTTATAACTAGAAGCTAGGTAACTAGCAGGAGTAGCGACGAGGCCTAAGCCCTAACTAGGAATAACCTAGATAGAGGTCACCGCCGTTAAAGGAGGCATCTAATCATATAGATTAGGAACCCACGAAGGTTAAGAGATATAAATTAAAGCTCCTAGATAGGCGGAAATACTACTAATGCGGCGAGGTTAGCTATATTATTACTTATTATACTTAATACTAAAGAAGCCGGTAAGACTTAGAAGAGGTAAGGAAGCCTAAGTGTAAAACCAGGGCTATAAGGAGTAAGCTAAGGAAGAAAAGGGACTAAGACCTAAGCGATAAAGATAAAGCTAATAGCCTAAGCGAGGCAGCCTCGGCGGAGGAATTAAAAAATAAGTAGCTCTTAACTAAAATCGCCGTTAGGAGTACTAATAGGCTTAAGCTAAGTGGGAGGAGCTAGAGGATCGAATGGATAATTAACCTTTCTATATTAATATAGGGATTAATCGAGAATATTACTTAATAGCCCTTATTAATAGTAGATATCTATGCTATGGAATGATCGCTGATGCCCTTACCCGCAAGCTGCGCCTGCCGCGTATTTTTATTATCCCACGAATACTCAAGCAGGTAAACATATCCTCGCTAGGTGCTATTAGGCATGTAATATATATAGATATAGATATTAATAGCTACCGCAAGAAATGAGTCTTCTTTTATATTATAGTAGGCTAAGGAGATAAAGTTATCCTTAGATAAACCTAAATAGACAAAGAGGATATTACTATTTAGCCTATAAGAGGATAACTATATATAGGCTTATATAACCACTAGGTAAATAAGTAAGACCCTAAGAGCTTCTAATAACCTAATTTACTAGGCCTAACTAGCATAGTCTTCATAGGTCTAGTTTAATGCGCTAAGAAATAAAAGGGAAAATATAATAGCCTAAAAGTATTTTCTATAAGCCTCTTAGATATTAAAAAGGCCCTTATATTAAAGAAGAGATTAAATCTAAGGGAAAAGCTCCCTAAGTATTACTATGAGTTCTTAAGAGTATTTAATTAAAAGCTTACTAATTAATTATTATTATATTAACCTAGTATTAACTATAGGATCCTATTAAAATAAGGGCCTAATAGAAGGGAGAAAGAGCCCCCTTAGGGCCCCTTATATAGAATATCTCGCAAGGAATTAATTATTCTTAGAAGAACCCTAATAAAGTTACTTAATAAGGGATTTATATATACTAGTAGCTCCCTTGCCTTAGCCCCTATCCTCTTTATATAAAAGCTAGGGGGCGGCTTATAGTTCTATATAAACTATTAAGGTCTTAATATAATTACTAAGAAAGACTAATACCTATTACCGCTTATTAAAGAGACTTTAAGGTCTTTATCTAAGGCAAAGTAATTAACTAAGCTAGATATAATCGCTGCCTTTTATAAGGTATAGGTATAAGAGGGAGATAAGTAGAAAATAGCGTTTTATACCTAATATAGCCTTTATAAATAGCTAGTTATACTATTTAGCCTTATAGGCGCCCTAGTGACCTTTTAATAATATATTAATTATATACTATGGGACTACTTAGATAAGTTCTACTCGGCCTATATCGATAATATCCTTATCTACTTAGATAGGTCCCTAGCTAACTATAGGAAGAAGGTAAAGCTAGTCTTCTAGAGGTTATAAGAGGTAGGCCTATAGATTAATATTAATAAATGCGAATTCGAGACTATAAGCATTAAATACCTTAGATTTATTATTAAAGCTAGGCAAGGAATTTAAGTCGACCTAGAGAAGGTAAAGATAATCTAACTATAAGAGCGGCCCTATTTAGTTAAGAAAGTTAAAAGGTTCTTAGGCTTTATAAACTATTATTAATAATTTATCCCGAGGTTTTTTTTTATCGCTTTACCTCTTATAGCCCTAATAAAAAAAGAGGCTATATTTATTTAATTAAATAATTACTAAATGGCCTTTAAGGAGCTTAAAGCGCTCCTTATTAGCGCACCTATACTAGCCTAATAAGACCCTAACTAAGAGATAATCCTTAAGACTAACTTTTTTAAATATATTACTAGGGGTACCCTTTTATAAATAAGGAAAAATAAAATCCTCTAGCTAATAGCTTTCTTCTTAAAAAAAAACCTACCTATTAAATATAATTATCTAATTTATAATAAAGAGCTACTTATAATTATCCGCTATTTAAAATACTAAGACGCGGAATTAAGGAGTATAGCCTCCTTCCTAATCCTCACGGATTACCTTAACCTTTAATACTTTATAAAGAAGTAATAGCTTAGTAAAAAGTAGGTCTACTAAGTAGAGATATTATCGCGGTTTAACTTTATAATCTAATTCTAACTTAGCAAAGAGGCTATTATCTTAGATGCCCTCTTATAATAAGAGTAAGATATACTAGAGGATTATAAGGATAACTAAATTAGAGGCTAATACTTATAGCTCTTATAGCTAAGCGAAAAGAAAGATAAGAAGTATCTAATTATAAGGGGAAAAATAAGCTATATTTTAAAGGGTAATATAGACTAACCTGGAGATTAAGAAGTAGACCGAGATGGATAAATTAAGAACCCTTTTGCCGATAATTAATTATAATAACTATGGGACTAAGGATTATAGTAATATAATTAATACTAGCTAATCCATAAGGCTATGCAATAAGGCGAAAGGCGGCTGCCTTTATAGTGGGGACTCCTTATTATGCTATCTAAATGCTTAATTAACGAGGGAGAATAGCTCTATTAGCGTAAGCGGATATAGGTCCCGAGCTATAAGCCGCTCTATACGAGGATTATCTAAGATATGCATAATTTAGCGCTTACTAGTCACCTAGGACGGGATATACTAAAGTCCCTTATTAGTAGATAGTTCTATTAGCCAGGACTTAACTTAGATATATAGTAATTTATATAAAATTATAATACTTATAGCTAGAGCACTATCTAGAGAGAGAAACGCTATAGCCTCTTAAAGCCGCTCTTAATCCCAGACTAGATCTAATTAGAAATATCTATTAACTTTATTATAGACCTCCTACCTACTTAATTAAATAATTCTATAAATCTTATAATTATTATAAATTATCTCTTAAAAAGTATTATCCTTAAACCTATAAAGGAGATTATAATTAGTGCTATTACTAAGACCCTATTACGGTGCTTTATCTAATACTATGGCATCCCTAGGGGAATTATAATAGATAGAGGGACCTAATTTATAAGCCGAATATAAAAGAGGCTATATAAGCTGCTCTGTATCCAACGGAGGCTATTAACAGCTTGGCACCCCGAGACCGATGGAGCTATAGAGAGGGCTAATTAGGAGGTTAAGAGATATATCCGTATCTTCGCTACCTATGCATAGGATAACTAGGACGAACTCCTGCCTGCAGCAGCAGTGGCTATTAACAACCGTCTAGCAATATCTATAGGACTAAGTCCGTTCTTCCTCACGCATAGCTACAACCTGGAACCTATCGAGATCAATGAATGGCTCTAACCGGATGGGAAGTCACTAGTAGCTCGGGCTAAGTCTATTATCTAAAGACTAAAAGAAGCTACTAAATAGGCATAGGCCGCGATAGCCTCAGCGTAAGAGCGATAAGAGGAGAATATAAATACCTAATAGTAACTATCTAATTAGTTTAAACTAGGAGATAAGGTATAGCTATAACTCTATTATATATATTTAGACTAACCCTCTAGGAAGTTTAACTAGCTCTTAGCTAAGTATACTATCCTTAAGACTATTAGCTTATATGCTTACCGCCTTAATACCCCCCTAGGGATCTATAATATATTTTATATTTCCCTCTTATAGCTAGCTATAGATAACTTATTGCCTTCTTAGCGGTCTAATAATTATTAGCTGCCTGCTATATTAATAAATAATAGCGAGGAATATAAAGTTAAGGAGATCTTATAAGTCAAGAAGGTATATAAGTAATAAAAAGCCCTAGTAAAATAGATAGGCTATATAAAGCCAACGTGGGAACCACTTGATTAAATGGTTAATATAGCAGCTTTAGCACGCTATAAGGCTTAGTATAGCAGGATAGGATCTAAACCTCCCCCTAGAAGAGGAGAGGAGGGGGGTATTATAACAGGCTAAGCCCGTAGGGGTCTCGGCTTACACTCTCAACTAAGACCCACATAAGCTCAACAGCTAAAAGGGGCTCTTTTCGCTTCTCCTTTTTTACTTTCTTTTCCTTTCTTCCTTAGCTTTAGGATACTCGATAGAGTCGTTCAGCTAGTTGTCAATATACTCAGCTGGACCGTTACACTCGCTAACCGCGACGCGCTACCTATCGGTAAGCGCTAGGCCTTTAACTTTATTAAGTAATATAAAGAGCTTAAGATATATTTTTTTTATAGATATAACTATTAAAGAGCTAAATATAAAGATCTAATTATTATTTATAATTAATTTAGGCTTATAGAGAATATAATCGCGAAATATAATATTACCCTTACTAATATCTATAACTTTAATAAGACTAGCTTTATAATAGGCGTTATTATAAGCGGAATAGTTATTATAGGTAGAGAAAGACGTAGAAGATTGAAATTAGTCTAGCCTAGAAACTAAGAATAGATTACTATAATTTAGGCGATTAATGCAAAAGGTTAAATAATCCCGCTATTTATTATAAGTGCGGGCTAGTATTATCTCGCGAACTAGTACTAAGAAAGTAACCTCCCGGGCGATTAGGCTATTGCGATGACCTAAAATGGCTAGACCGATAACGAGATTGGTCTTGAGTGGCTGAAGCACTTCGACCGGTGTACAGCTAGCCGATCAATTAGCCCCTATTGTCTTTTAATCCTCGATGGGTATGAAAGTCACCACTCGGCCGATTTTGAGATATATTACGAGGAAAATAAGATCATCACGCTCTATATGCCGCCTTATTTATCTTATCTGCTTTAGCCTCTTAATATTGGGTGCTTTTCTGTGCTTAAGTAGGCATATGGTTAAGAAATTAAGCATCTAATCTAATGCTTAATAATATACGTTTTAAAGACTAAGTTCTTTCTAGCCTTCTACGCCGCATTTTAGGCCACTATGACGGAAAAGAATATTAAGTTAGCCTTTAGAGGGGCTAGGCTTATTCCTCTTGATCTGGAAATTGTGGTCTCGAAGCTTAATATGTAGCTGCGGACTCTAACGCCTGCCGAGGAGGTAGCTAGCCCTTTGACCCCTTGGGTCTTAAAGACGCTAAAGACTATGCTTAAGGCCTAATCTTAGTCCGAATATCTCGATAAATAAATTAGGCGGCATCAAAGTAGCTCCCCAGAGTTAATTCTAGGAGCTCTTAAGTCTCTTGCTAAGGGAATAAAGGCAATAATGCATAAGAATGCCTTATTGAGGGCTAAGAACTAAGACTTTTGATAGGTAAATGAGATACTAAGCCGGCGCCGGAGGGCAAGAAGAACCCGACTGCGGAAAGGAGGGGTAATGATAGTAGAGGAAGGAAGGCAAGTAATTAATTAGATGAATGTCGATGGGTAGGTAGAGGGCGAATCGTCGAGAAGTAGTGGCCTAGGAAGGTTAGCGCAAGCGAAGGAAAGGCGTTGTGGAATATGCGGTAGGACCGGGCATAATATAAGAACATGTCAGATAGTTGTTGCGATATCTGGGGAATAATATAGCGAATAGTTTTAATTGAGTTTATTGCTTGTTGTGCTTTTATCGTGGCTTCTTTTTTAAAGGTGAAGATTTTTGATCTGTATGCTTGTCTGATCCGCATGCTTATTATGCACGTTATTTTATTTACGATTCCAACACCAACCATCCCACAATAAGGCTTAGCTAGCCCAATTTGCCCCAGGTTACAGACTCTAGCCAAACAATCGTAGCGGCTGGATCAGACCATCCGGTCTAATCCTCTTGAACACCTTTGTCGGAGGATTCTTTGATGTAACGAGGCACGGCCCTTGTCCCCGTTTCCACTCTTGTTAGGCTTTTTGCTTCTTCTTCCTGCAATATCGCCACCATTGCCACCGGTTCACTCCCATATCTTCTTTCTCTTCCCAGATTAACGAAATACCTGGGTCGACGCTTTCTCAGTTCCCCTAAAGATGCCTACCACTACCTTGGAGAGATCCTCGGAAGTATAGACCCACAGGTTAGGTGCAAAGTCGAAAGCAGGCTGAAGAATCATCTTCGACGCTTATCAGCTCCAGTCAACAAGTGCAATGGGCTGAAGACCGACAAAGGGTAGAAGAAAGATGCAGAGAGGAGGGCTAACAGCAAAGACCTCAAGGGGGACACTCACCTACTCACTGCCAAAGAAGTCTTCAAAATTATAAGGGTATGTCTCGAAACAGTCAACATGGTGGCGGCTGGAAGGACGATTGCAATCTCGACGCCGGGGATTTAAGCCTAGCGGCCTCTTCTGGCTATCTAACATTAGACTACGACATGGATCAGCACACCTCGAAGAGGTACAAAGACTAGCAAGTGAGAAAGACCTTTCAACCAGGCATGATACCAATAGTGGTGCAGATCTAAGATTTGATCGAGTCTAAACTAGAGAGTCTCCGGGAGAAATTCTCATCCGAGGTGAACGATGTTCGCGCCAGAAACCTGGTCACCAAAATGCGATACGTCAGCTTCACGTACAGGCACGGGGTGCAACTCATCAGCTCATTTTAGGTCCTGGAAGACGAGATTGATGAGTGTCCTTATTGTACGAAGAGCCACGACCACGCACGAGGTACAGGATATGGGCCATGCTGAATCTAAGCTGTATTAAGGAATTTTCCGGGGAGCTGGAAACAAGGCACCAGAGTTTCGTAAATACAGAAGCGCTGGAAATGCCAAAAGTGGTCAAAGACTGAGGATGGACTGCCACAGATGCAGTAGAACAGAGCTAATATCTTCCAAGAACCCAACGACATTCAACTAGGCATATCTAGCTCTGCCTAATCGACGAACTAGTTATATTCTAAGTTTTCAATGACGTACTCGTCATACACATGATCAAAGAACACATGAAGAGACACACAGAAACATCAAAATCCAATGCTGTAAAACACCGTAAGAACTAGTTATATGGCAGCCGTCTGTCGCTTTTTCCCCTGACATAATCCTTGCTTTCTCAAACATGACGCCACTCCTCCCCACGTCAAACCGCATGTTCCACGAGCACCGTGTTATAAGCGAGCTGCTGTCGTGCCTGAGGACCGGTCCATCGCCACAATGGCTGCTTGTAGAGCCTCGTTGGCCTGTCATCTCATTAGCTCCGGCTCATCAACATAGAAAATTTCCATAGAAGCTCTTACCTCGTAATAGTACATCCAGTTATGCTTGGGGGCCCACAGGCTGCTGATGCGGGACTCAATCTCGGCGTCCGGCTCTAGCGTGGCCTTGATGTCGCCAAGCTCGCGCTCTGAGCGGGCGAAGCCATCCAGAACGGCATACAGCTCGGCGTAGTGGCGAGATCTCACGCGGTCAAATAATGCGAGCGCCGGGCTTAGGCCCCGGCCGGACCCATGGGCCCATTCGATGGCGCCCGCGAGGACCACAGCGTCCTCCAGCGCGAATCCTGCGCCGGCACCAAAGGCGCCTGAGAGAGGGTGCGAGGCGTCCCCGATCAGCGCGACGTTGTTCTGAGAGACAACCGTCTCCAGTTTGGGCCCGGCAAAGAAGTCAAACTGCTGCACGAACGTGACGTGGCCGAGCAGTTGCTGCACAGGCTGCACGAACTCGGTGAAGCTGTCAACGAAATGGCGCACGCTGGCCTCCTTACCCCACGACGAGCGACCCTCGAAGTCGGCCTCGCTAATCTTCGTGGTGATCTCAAAGTCGTTACTGCCTAGCGGACAGGTGTACACCCACTTGCCGTCAGGGCCATGCCAGAAGGTCACGGCATTGGGGACTCCGTTAATCGCCAGGGCATCAGACTTGCGAATCACGGTGCGGTACGATGTCGCCCCGGTGTATGCTATGCCATGGGATGGGAACGCAAATTGACGTACGACCTGGGAAACCCGTCAGCCATCTATTGCCTCGGTGCCGTTGCTTGACGTACCGAGCGAATGCCATCGGCGCCGACCAGGAGATGGACCTGGTCCCTTGAGCCGTCGGCGAACGTCAGCTCGATCTTCCCGGACGGGAGACTCTCAATGGTAGTGAGCTTTTTCCCGACATGGATTATGCCAGGAGGGACCTCTTTCAGGAGAGCCTGCTGCAGGACCGATCGCTGGGCGCGGCAAGGCTCCTGGTGCGGCGCAATATCGGCGGGCGAGAAGGCCTGGTCCACGAGCTGCCCCGTTCGGCCGTTCCTTTGGCTATTAGTTGGATGTATTCCTGCCAGGGACGAAGAGGTAAGCAAGTACCTGTGCTGGACGACATGACCATCACGGGGCCGGAACACGTCGTTGGCGGTGATATGTCTTGACGCTCCGAGCCTCTCCAGCATCCGCCATGTGTTGCGCTGGATGGACAACCCGTTGCCGATCTCGCTGATCTCGGGCTTCTTTTCGTAAAGAACCACGTCTACAAAGGGGTGCTTGCTCAGTGCGATGGCAGCGCCGAGGCCTGCTGGGCCGCCGCCGACGATGGCCACTCGCAGAGGCTTGGCTATAGAAGAGTCGGCCATGGTGTTTTTAGGGGTCAGGGACTACTGGATGCCGATATCTGTGTCTTGATTGAGCCCGCCGTTTTATTCTTCAATAAATGGCTACCGGAGAAGATGGCGATTTCATACGAGTACCCATCCGATCACGGTGGAGCAGTGCCATGTCCTTATCGCCTGTCACCCACCGTGATGATGCCATCGCCAACCCTTGCGACAACTATCATCACGCAAGAAGACACGCTGCACTTGCAGGGTCTAGCAGCCTTGTAAAGGATCGCCAAGGCCCCGGGAATAGGCGGGACATGTTCGCTTTATCGTGTTGACGACTTTTCGGTGAATTATGACACAATCGCTAATTGACTTCTCTCTTCCCCTCTCTATTGGTGCCCGTTGGGCTCGAATGCTAGCTCCATGATAACTTTTTGCGCCTCCAGCTCGACGTCGTGCTCGCTTAACCATAGGTTGAGCGGATTTCTTTCCAGGTACCTGCGGGCCCATTCCTCCCCGTCGGCCTCGCCCACGTACCAGGCGTTCCTGGCGTCCAGCCCCATCTGTTGCTCGACACGGGCGAGGAACGGCTGCCGGATCTTCTCGTAGAGATCGAGAGCCTTGTGGACATTGTACTGGTATGAGCCCCCGGGGGCTAGTCGGGACGCCTCGAGCGCGCGTGCGAGGGCCCAGCCGTCGCCAAAGCCCATTGCTGCGCCTGCGCCGTACGCGCCGGCGGTCGGATGCGCTGCGTCTCCTGCGAAGGCCACACAGCCCTCCCTGCTGAGATGCTCCAGCCAGGGGCCCGAGTCGAGCGGGTATGCCTGGATGTCCTCGAGCACGGCCAGAACCTCAACGACGATAGGGTCCCATGCCGCGTAGCTCTGCCGAAGCTCGTCCAAGCCCTCCCTCCCGATGGAGCGTTCCCACATCAAGCCAGCCGCGCGCTTCGGTTCCTCAGCCTGGATGATAACCACACCATACATGCCCAATCCCAACTCGGAGAGGAACACCATCTGGCCCCTGTTATTGGTCCACAGCGATGAGTCGTCGTGCAGGCGGGTCCTGATCGCGGCAAGCCTTGCCGTGGGGAAGATGGCGCGATACGCCACCGCACCTTTGTAACCGACTTGGTGATCCGGGAAGAATTGTCTTCGTATCCCCGAGTAAATTCCATCCGCAGCCACCACGAGGTCGAAAGTCTCCGTGGGCTGGCTTCGTTCACGTGTTGCCTGGTCCTCCTCGAATGTAAGGGCGGCCCTGGCTGACTCGACACGCACGCCAGTCACTTTGCGGCCGTAGTGGATGATGCCATCGGGGACATGCTTCAGGATCAACTTGAGAAGAGGCTCCCGATGCGTCTTGGCTTGGATGTGCTCATCCTTCAGGTCCTCCGAGGAGTACCGCCTGATGATGGCCTCGCCCGTCTTCCAGTGCCTCGTCACGTAGACGCCTCGGTCTGGGGGCCGGTACGCGATGGCGCTGACCTCAGATGCAGGGATCAGCTTCGTCAATACCTTGAGGCCAGTCACCGACAGACTAATCCAAGCACCGGCTGCGTGGGGCTTTGACGCTTTTTCAAAGGTGAACACCTTGACGCCTGGCAGCCTCGAGAGCGCGGCCGTGGTGAATGAGCCGACCAGGCCTGCGCCGATCACCCTGGTCTTGTCAGCTTCCACACCCAAGGCCGGTGTCTGGGGTGCAGGAGACGTACGCGATACGGAGCGAAATCTCCTGCGACGGATCGCTCTCGAGACCAGGGGAGTTGGACGCAGCTGTGGGCATCTTGGCTGTTGTTCTTGCCTGTCTTGTTTGGTGTATTTTTGATCGAAACGTGCTGGACAGTCCACCACAAGGTATACAGCTTTTGTACTGGCTCGTCTGACCTCTATGCGTGTGTCTTGCAACGAGCTCTGCGTTGCTGGATATCGTTGTCGAGTGGAGACCATGGTAGATCAATTTTCCCCACAAGTCGAGTCATTACAAGGGATACCACGGGTTATCTATGAGTCGCAGATTGCGTGACAGACTAACATTCCCACCCTCCCGGTTCTCGCCTAGATGGCGATTAAGTTGAATGAGGGGACTGTCGTCTGTTGGCCCTCGACCCTGGACCCCTTTGGATAGCAAGACGGGTCTAACCCCAGAATATCCGGGGGGGCAGTACCGCGTATAATATCGCCATAGAGGCTTAAATCGCGAGCTAAGTTGAAGAAGCCCCCGAGTACTCAAGGCACGGCATGGTATCGTAATACCACCGGCGCCGTATTGCTTGTATACAGGTCCTGGATAAGGTTGGGCACAGTACGGACCTCTTACATAAAATGCCCGTTGCACATTACAGCCGCAACCATAGTATCCATATGGGGCATGGTCAGGTCAACCACAGAGGTCAAAGACAGCATTGTATCATCTCGACTCCTCATTGTTGAGCCAAGTATATAAGAATGTCGGCAGAATCTCTCGGTCTGGGATCGACGCTCAAGTCTGTCTTTTCAATCCCCCTCTCCTCCAGTGCCCAGCTCGAGTTCACTGTCCATCACCTTGCCTTGAATAGTTCGCCCGCTCGCCATGTCTCTCGACGTTGAGACGCACCCGGTCACTTGGTACCGCTCGAGCATCTTCGCCGCCTTCATCGTCGCAGCCACGGCCTTTACGCTGCCTGGCGTCTTTGGCGCTCTCAATGGCATGGGTGCGGGAGGTGGTGCAAAGCCGGAAATCTCCAACGCAGCCAACGCCATCGTCTTCGGTGTCCTCGCCGTCGGCTCTATTTTCGTCGGTGCCATCTGCAACACCATTACACCAAAGTGGACTTTAGTCGTGAGTCCCCCCAGATAGCCGCCTAGATTAATACGAACACAATGACCTGACGTGTTATTCTGGCAAGGCCGGTACGCTTGGATATGTTCCATATGCGGCTGGATTCTATGTTGTCGACAGGTACGAGAAGGACTGGCTACTCCTCGTCGGCTCTGTCACCTGCGGACTGTCAGCTTGCTTCCTCTGGGTTGCGAGTGGCGCCATCCTGCTCGGATACCCCGAAGAGAACCGCAAGGGCATTGCCAGTAAGTGATCCCTGTTTGCCGCATCCTGTGCCAGCACCATGCTCACCACAGCATCTAGTCTCCATCAAGTTTGCCCTCCAGAACCTCGGTGCCTCCATCGGTGGCATCATCTCCTTTGCCCTCAATATCCGCCGCGCGTACCGGGGCTCCATCAGTAACGCTACATACGTCGTTCTCATCGTCATCATGTGTCTTGGGCTCCCCTTCGCCCTCTTTCTGCCCAAGGCATCACGTGTTGAGCGCACTGATGGGCGAAAGGTCACCATACGAAAGTCGCCCTCTTTCCTGAAGGAGTTCCATCTCCTCGCCAAGCTCATCAGGATCCCCACCGTGCTGGCCATTGTACCACTCATGCTGTACGCGCAGTGGTTCCTCAGCTACCAGTGGCAGTTCAACTTTGCCTACTTTACTGTGAGGCACCGCGCCCTCAACTCGATGCTATTCTACATCACGGGCCTGATTGCTGCTCTCCTATTTGGATGGCTTCTTGACTGGGAGCGCTTCACTCGGAAAACCAGGGCGAGAATCGGTTTCATCATCCTGCTTGTCACCACAGGTTCGTCGTGGATCCTCGGACAGGCGGTTCAGGTGCACTTCTCCAAGACGATGCCCACTCTCGACTGGGCCGAGGGTGGCAGCGCCGGGCTGGGAACTTTCACCTTCCTTTTGTGGGGGGCTGTTGATCCTCTGTACGTCTAGACAGGCCCCCCTTCAAGACAATTGCATGCTAATCACAGCGTAGGGTCATGACTTACATGTACTGGCTGGCGGGAAGTCTCACGAACAACGTGAATGAAGCAACCTTTCTCACGGCCCTCATAAACTCAGTTGGCTGTGTTGGCTCGACTATGGGCTTCGTTATCTCTACTATGAAGTTCAGCTACAACGGGTCATGCGCCATTAACTTGGCACTCTTCGTGCTATCCATGCCGTCGCTGAGCTGGGTGGCCTTCACTAAAGTCTCAGATACGTCGCATGGAGGTAGTCTTACCGGCCTGGCTGACGCAGACGCAGACGCTTATACGAGCGAAGTTAATATTGTTGACGCTAAAACCGTTGGGATTGTTAGTGAGAAAACACTGTGTTAGCATTGGGATATGATGCTATGATGTGTTGACAATGTGTTCTTTATTATAGTTGAGGCCCGGCCCTTGATGGGTTAACTGAACCAGAAGATCGTTAGTGAGAAAAGGATTTCTATGGGATAAATAAGGACATCCCTTGTCAGAAGGGAGGGCTATGCTTGTGGATGACTTCAATCTACGTGTATATTTCCTTGTTATAATATCTCGGTCTTATCTATACAGATTTATTCTTATCCCTAAAGTAGTGCTTGTGCTATATGCTCCTTGAACAGTATACTTCTAGGCAGTGGTCTATATACCTTACCGTGGGTATCGGAATATTAGGTACTTCTACTACATCACCGTACAAGCAGCTGCCGATACTGCTACACACATTAGCATGCATAGCCTTGAGGTTCCGAAAGCACAGGTTGGAGCTCTTACCGATACCGATAACACCTGACGCTACCCCCGCGGCAACTCCATTCATTGTTCCGTTCCAGAGATTGCCTGTCTGGCCGTGGAACCTCTCGTACGCGCCCTGGCTCTTGAGAAGCCCCCTTTTCAATTCTTCGATCTCTTTCATGTCGCTGATCAGTCTATCCCTGTCTTCGCCTTCTCTAGTCTTGCTTCGTACTGGCCGGTGTGAGTTGAATAGTTGTTGACCTCGTGCCCCTGTTTGGTTTTTGTGTTGCCGTTCTGGTTGCTTCTGCTTTTCCTGTCTTTGCCCTTGTCGGCGGGTCTCTTGAGGCCCTTGAGCTTCGTCCTTCCACGTCTCCTCTCTCTGCTCGAGTAGAAACTTCTCTATGTCCTTTATCTTCTTCTCCTTCTCAGAAATCTGGGCGCAGAGACTCCTATCCGCATTTTCAACCCGCTGTCTCACAGCCCTCTCCTCCTGCTTGTGCAAGTCTCGCATCGACTTCTTAAGCGCTCGCCTGCTGTGGTCGACCACCTTGAATCTCTTGTCAATGTCCGATCTCTGCTCCTGCAGCTGGGAAGCATATGCCGCGTTGACCCCAGCCAGCCGGCTCTTGATGCTCGCCTCGAGTTCTATCAGTTCTTTTTTGCACGCTGTCCGTGCCTTTTCGAGATCCTCGGCGACCGCGTTGCCCGCGGCTGTCTCGCCCAGCGATTTCTTCTCGTCGACCATCTCCCGTTGCAGCCGGAGAACTTCAGGCGCACGTCTCTCCAGCCGGGCCACGAGATGGCTGGTAACGTCCTGGGCAGAGGCTAGCCTCTTAGACAGGTTCCTGCACTCTGTTTGACCATGGCGAAACATAGTTGCGCCCTCAGCGACCAAGTCACCAAAGTACCGGTCGTTGGTCATCATGTCATTTTCCCGATCCTCAAGACTCTTTGCTTCCCCATGTGAAGTCTCATCGGGCCACATGGTGGTTGCGATGGCGAGGTTCTCGTAGGATGAGAATCCACACACGGCCTTGATCATCTTAATGTTTCGCAACGCTGACCCTGCCATTCGGTTATCTGAAATAGGATGTAAAAAAACGAGGCCATGTATGCGGACACCATTTACATACGAGGCACTGAGGTAAGTGGCCAAGATACGAAGGGTGTCGATATCGGGGCGATTGGTGTCATTAAAACCGGGAGTATCGACCAGGTAGACCCGTCGTCCATTCTGCGTGAATTGGAAGACATCTATGGAGCTGGTGCCTGGGTGACTGTTAGAAAACTCCAGTCGCTATCAACTCCAAGGATAATCTTGCATGAGTTTAATCCGTGGCCGATGGTGGCATCTTTGCCTGTGCATTGGGAGATGAAGGTGCTTTTGCCGGAGCCTGTTCTCCCCAGAACAAGGATGAAGATATCCCTCGGTTCAGGCTTGGTGAGACCTAGGAAAACCGAGAAACGTTGGAATTTGTCGGCCAGTGTTCCTGCGTCTACTTCTGTATCATCCATGGCTGATTGGAAGCTCTCTTGGCTGAGGCAGCACGGTGGAGGCGAATGTCGATGGAAAATGAGACCGGACCCCCCCGTGATGTCTCTATACGTAGCGATGGTTTCTGTGAGGGCAAGGGTCTGTCTGTGATGCGACGTAATGAATGGATTAGAGAAATGGGAAAGGCGGGCTCAATTGGAAGAACGACGGTAAAAACATGACACTACGCCAAAGACTACATGAAAACGAACGTGCAAGTTTTGAAGATGACAAAACCTCGAATATTAGGAAAGAAAGCCCAGAACTGTTCCAGGGAGTTCTTTTCTTCCTAATGAGAGGGGTTGTTCGCCAACGATCCGCCTAGTCATAAACACAGCCTTCAAGGCGTTCATTCAGGCGAACAGCGCGGGGTTTTTCAAGCCCAGGAGCAGGGAACTCTGTGGAGAAGTTTGTGGTGTCTTCCGGTTCATTGGGTAGATATCAACTGGAGGGTGGTCAGATGGATGCACCTGCAGGTAGTACAGTAGAAGCCCGACCATGAAAGCCTCCAGTGCTTGAAGCCCAACGAGAAACTATTGCATCTGAGGGATCTTACCAAGAGATGTTGGCACATTCTTTCAAGGAGTGCCGTTATTGCTCAAGTCTCCCTCGAATGGAATGGTCTGGTCAGCATCATTGATGGCCTTACGATGTACATGTACCCTTGATAACAGGTCCAATGTTCGCTGCATCCTTGTCTCCCTGCCTGGGTTGACTAACCAACTTGCAGAAATTCGGCCCAATCGAGCACCGTTTGGCTGCAGATGCTCGAATGCGTGGCATGATAGCATATGTCGACTCATTATGCCTTGCGGCCTGCGGCTGACCTTGTGACGTGTCGAGTGGGAATTGCACTTTCAAATGAGTCAAATTCGACGCCAGTTCCGGAGCCGAGCCTTTAATTCACAATCAAGGAACTATCAGACCGAGGCATTCTCTCAGTAGTTGCTCAATCAAGTCAACTCGTAGTCAGCGCCAAGATGATACCCAGTGAGCTGCATCGTTCCAATACTAGGAGATTCTCGCTGAGCCATGGCCAGGTATTACTTACTCTTCCTTCAACGCACCAGAATATAAAAGATTGCCGCCTCCCGAGTCTGCGGGCCCTTTGCGGACACCTGCCACATCTACCACCTATGAGCCACCAAGAGTCGAAATAGAAGAGTCGGATGACGATTCAGGAGGATCCGAATCTGATGCCAGTTTTTCGGATTCCGACTTGGAGGAACCTTCGAGTTCACCGCTACCAAAGTCAAAAGGCTTTCGCAATGGCCGGACTCCCAAGTGAGCGGCACTGAATTCCTCTGCACCGAGGGTTTTTGTAACTTTGGAGACAGACCGAGTGACGTCTTCATCGCTGTAATGGGCGTCACAGGGTCGGGCAAGAGCTCCTTCATCTCGATGTGCTCTGGGAAACGGGTCAAGATTGGCCATCGCCTCGAAGCTTGTGAGTCACTGGAAGAGAAGCAGCAGGCGAGGATCTGACAATAACCAGGCACAACAACCGTTGATGTCTATCCATGCAACTTCTTTGAAGACCGCACCGTTTATCTCATCGATACTCCCGGGTTTGACGACACGGACAAGAGTGATAATGAGGTCCTCAGAGAAATAGCTGCGTGGCTTGCGGACTCATACCAAAATAAAATCTTGCTTCATGGCATCATATACCTCCATCGCATTACCGATGTCCGGATGCAGGGTTCAGCCAAGAGGAATCTAGTCCTGTTCAGAGAGCTGTGCGGAGAAGACGCCCTCCAGAAGGTGATCCTTGCCACCACCATGTGGGACAAGGTCTCGGAGAAGAGAGGCTGGCGAAGAGAGGCCGAGTTGATGAACACGCAGGAGTTCTGGGGCTGGATGGTTGATAAAGGAAGCGCGGTTCACCGGCATTACAATACGCGAGAGTCGGCAAAGAAGATCATCGACCAGCTAGCCAACCACAACAAGAAGTTCGTCACAGATCTACAGAGACAGCTCGTCGACGAGGGCCGCACGCTAGATCAGACATCGGCCGGCAAGGAGCTGCAGAGCGAGCTGCTGAAGGAGAGGGAGCGATGGGCCGAGCAGCTCCGGTTGGTGCAGGAGGAAATGGAGGCGGCCATGGAGAAGAACGACAAGGAGGTGGAGAAGATCATGCGCGAGGAGCGCGACAGGTACACGCGCATGATCCAGCAGGCGGAGAACAAGACGGCCGCCCTCCGTGTAACTATGGAGAGCCTCATTGCCCGGCGCGACGAGAGGGTCGCCCGCATGGAAAAGACGCTGCGGGAGCAGCAGGTGAAACATGCTGCGCACGGCAATCTGCCCAAGAGAGCAGCCGGTGGCCGAGCCGTGCATGGAAAAGCCAAGGAACTGAAAGAGTTCCCACCAGTTTCAGTCTCGTGGTTTGGAAGCGAGTTTAGTTTGACAAGCGGCAGAAGTTCCAACAGGTAAGTCATATTGATGACAGAGCCAAGCAAGTACTGACAGGTCTGGGCAAGCAATGTTCCTGTTCCCGATCGACGCGCACCTCCAGGAACCAAGGCAAGCGCCACGATAGTCGGGGAACGATTAGACGACAAAACCTCGTGGGTTGCGCGCTACTCAGACGAGTCCTGGGGTAAGCTCGAAACAAGCAACCTATGGTAACTGAAAGGTAGCTGAACTGGCATGACAGGACGAAGCAAATTTTTTGAGCGGTGCTATCCTCACTTGGACGGCAAGTTCAGGGGCAACGGGGACGAACACCTCACAATTTGTGCCCTCGGTGCCGATGAGCAATATTATGCTCGGTGGACAGACGGCTCTTGGAGCTGCTACGCGTACGACACGACCGTCACCGTGCTCAAGGAGGTGGTCAAGAAGTCCAAGAAGAAGGCCGACTGTGACATCCAGGCCGTCGCACTGGGGTATGGGACCAGTTACCTCATCTCGTACGGGTCCAACAGGAAGCTGAGGTACAGGTGCGATCTGAAGAACTACTACCCACAGCTCCAGCAGTTTCTAGAAGCCGAGAAGCCGCTGAACATACTTGTAAGCTTCCCCAGACGGTGGTGCCGTGGGCACAGCATCTTACGTTCCATCAGGCCGTTGCGCTCAACCCGCGCAGTAAAACCGACTACATCCTCGTATTTTCGAAACGCGATGGGGGGGCGGCGATCTCATGGACTTGCTCAAACAAGGCCGTCGATAAAGAGATATGGGCGTGGGCCAACAAAACAGCAGAGCTCAGAGGGGGCGCCGCCAGCTAAGGCAGGGGAGGAGAATAAAGGATGGATGGGTCACGGATTTCTATTTCATGCTTAAGGATGCTGCTTTCTTTAGGAAGAATGTATATATAAAGAAATTGATCATCCCCAGCAAGTCAGTTGCTAGTGGTCTCTCTCAGCTTACCGCTCAAAGCGGCACGACTGGAATTCGGTCTCTTTTCTCCAAGAACAGGCGCTAGTATACGGTCGTCTAGCTCAGTTATCCCATCAAGGGTCGGGCTTCAACTGTATCAAAAAAACACAAGGGCGAGTATACAAATACTCCGCTCACTAGCTAAGAAGTAAACCAAATTTGTTAGGACTACAAAGTTCAGCAATCGAAAAGGAGATTGGGATCCGGGAAAAAGTACATTGAGCCACTCCTACTTTAGGCGGCTCTTGGTAGCTCCCTTGCCGACTAAAAGCTCTTGACAGGGCCAAATCATCAGTTCAAACGTCGCTCTGAAGCAGATTTCATCAAGTTGGTACGGAGTGTGTGTGATCAACCCCAAGTGGGTAATTAGCGTGTCACTCGCTTAATCCTTGTTCTCGGCAGCAGATGCTCGTTCTCTGACCAGCCAGAGCTCGCGAAACAGGGCAATAATCATGTAATTTTAAATTGGTCCTTCGCTTAGAGGAAGAGCCAGTACCCTCTGCAACACAATTAATACAGCTCATAAATTGACCATGTCTCACCTTTGCATTGCCTCTTCCTCTTCATGTCGCCATTCATCCCCTCGTTGCTGCTAGCAACATTCTACCATCTATGTTCGGCTACATCCGCTACTCTTGGCGATGGCTCAAGAGGAAGCTCATGCTGTGCATGCTCCTTGTACTCATATGCTCGGCTTGCACCATCGTTCTTGGACTTGTCGAAGGTGTCTTCCTCGGTCAGTGGTTCCTACAGCGCTCTCATGACACTGCCAAGTTTCTCGTACAAGATACCGTATCAGCCAAGGCGTACAGCTGGTTCTCAGTCCCCGGCCGGACTAGTTTCCTCGACGCCATTATTCGACCATATTACATACAGCAACTGCGGAACCCGACCGATTGGGTTGAAAAGTTAGGGCTCAAGAGACCTACCAATTGGGAGACCAATCGGTTGGAGCAATTGGCCAGTCTCAGTGATCTTTACCGCAGACGACGTCGTCATTCATTCACACCAACATGGCACCACTGGATCTACGCTTCAGCTCAGTCCAAGCCTATGGAGGGAGATATCGACGAGTGGGACAAGGCCTTCAACGAGCTTCTTCAGTATCGAGACAAGCATGAGTTTTTCGGACGGGCCAACTTCCACTATATTACTTGCCCTAGGAACTTTCTTTGCAGTGCGTGGCGGATCACTGGCCCAGCGTTGCTTCATTTTACTACGGAGTTACCACCACAAGCGGAGCTGGCAGACAAGTCCGAGGCAAAGACAACAAAGGTGGGGATTATGCCGAACCATGATCCTGTTGTTGTTCGCTTGTTTGAGCTACCCTTGCGAGATCCGGTCCTCCCTGGCGTGTTTCCCAGTCGTTTCGAGCAGATGCGATCCGTCACCGGCAACTTGTCTTTCTGGACCTCTCAGGAGCCATATTCTGAAGCTCTACAGTTCTTTCGACAGACCAAGAAGTTGTACAGCAGCATGGCCAATTCGCATCCTCGAACATACGGCACACTTGTCAAGATTGAGAAGCATTATCTCGAACTGCTCGGCCTCAGCGAGTCACAGGCACTCGGGCGCATTCAGTTGATTTCGACTGGCGTCTCGGCACTCTCGACGATAGTCGCAGTGCGAGCATGGAAGCTAGTTCATACAATTTGGAGGGCGCTTCTCGGAGACAAGGCCAAAAATGGGTCTAAAGTGGTGGCCGATGACTCCCAGCTTGTGACAGAGCCTGCCAGCGTGGATCCTGTGGCTGGGATGTTGCAGGAATTCCTTGACGAGCTCACAGAGGAACAAGAGAAGAGTCTCATGGAGGACCCTACAGGCTCGCACATTTTGAGGAAGATCCGGACTGCCCTCGACGGAAAAAACATCAATAGCAAGGACGAGGTGCTGGACGGGATAATGAATGCACTGGGGAAGGACCCTGACGGAAAGACCAAGCATTCTAAGTAATGGGTGCCTCGTCTGTCATTGTCTTGCTGACAATTGCCGAGGAGTCCTCACCTCTTGGACTGTGTTCCAACGAGAGTAGCATGTGCAGTTATAGGTAAGGAGATATGAGTGTGAGTGATACACATTGCTGAATTTGTTGAATACCTATAGTGCAATGCGACACCTGGAGCTTACCATACCGGCAACGTATAGGTAGTTGACATTCCCTTTGCGTTCGCACATCAAAGGCGAAGCGACCAAGCACAGGGTTTGGCGCAGCCCAGCGCGTGCTCACCCCGCTCTCCTTGATCAAACTCACCTTCAAGCTAAGCCAACTTGAGCACTTCTCGTCTGACAGACAGGCTGAAATTAATAATATTCAAGAGACCGCCCTTTGTGACAAGGAAGCCACAAAAAGGGGCGGTTATAAGAACCAATTATCACCGACCAAAGCCCCTATAGTGGGACCTACCCCGCCAATCACATTGGATCCAATGGGAGGATTACCCGCGCCGTGCTCATCAGCTCTTCTGTCTCCTCACGTCCTCTTAATATTATTTCCTCCTCATCCTCACGCCCGCAGTCATTCAATATGAGCGAATCACCAACTGCCATTCCACAAGGTTCATGGGTCCTTGTTACTGGGGCCAATGGCTACTCCGGCAGCCATGTGGTTATGGAGCTCCTCAAACATGGCTTCAACGTGCGCGGTACAGTTCGGAACCTTGAGTATAGCCAATGGCTCCTCGACCACCCCTCTGTAAAGCCGTTCGTTGATCAAGGACGGGTAGAGCTGGTTCTCGCCGACACATCAAAGCCTGGCGATTTCGACGAAGCCGTGAAGGGTGTTGCGGCTGTGATCCATCTTGCAATCATCAGTGATATTTTGCCGGATCCCGATGCGACCATTCCCGCAACTGTTGAGGCTGCCTTGACGGTATGCCGTGCTGCTGCCAAGGCCCCTTCTGTCAAGCGGTTCGTCTTCTCATCGACATTTTGGGCGGCAGCCATGCCGGTACCTGGCGATTCGTCGACAATCACCAACTTGGAGACGTGGAATGAAGATATGGTAAAGGCAGCGAGGGCACCACCTCCGTATGAGTGGAGTCGTATGCTTCCCGTGTTTTTAGCTGCTAAAGTTGAAGCTGAGAAGGCAGTGTGGAAGTATGTGGAGGAGAATGAGCTGCCATGGGTAGTCAACTCAGTCAGTCCTTGCTGGATCATGGGTGACCCGTTGCATGAAAGGCATCTTTTACCTTTGCCAATGCAGCTCCTACAGCAGTTGTATCTTGGGAAAACAGATGCAATGCTAGACACCTCAGCTGGTGAGTTGGTCCGATACCTTGTTGTTGAAGCTACTAAACTGATCACGACAGTATCTACAGTATACTACACACACGTCTCTGACGTGGCTACCATTTACGTCGCGGCAGCCATCGACCCAGATGTCAAAGGTTCACGCATTCAGGCTCTGGCTGGATCCTTAAACTGGAACGATTGCTTGGCCATCATGCGCACTGCATATCCTACTGTCGAGTTCCCGGATGACTTTGTACCCGGTAACCCTACTTTGATCTATAAGATTGAACAAGATATTGCGCTTGGGCTGCTTCAGAAATGGGCCGGGCGGGATTGGATTAGTCCGGAAAGAAGCATCACTGAGATCATTGACTTTTGTAAACAACAAGGAAGTTTGGATTGATGAGGGACGAGGGCGAAGGGCCGTATACTGGAATGGCCCCCAGAGTTACGTGTAAGGTACCAGTATATCTGTTTTGTTTCTTATCAAGGCACCACTATTGCCTTTTATTGTGGGCTTTTATGACATTTTCTCTCAATAACACTCAATGCCCTTTGCCGAGGTAGTTGTCTTTTCTTCATCTTTGTGGTAATTCCATGGGGAACTTCTACAAGATATCCAGGATTTGTCACACATGCAAGTCTTGAGAACTTATTGTGATCTATAAAAGAACACACCACGAGCGTCGGTGGTTAATGGACAGAAACCACGTGTGTGACAAGGAAATAAGATGTGAAAGCATGATCGAGATTATCTCCATCATGCACCGCACGCAAGCCATAGTCGGTAGCTGGGTCACATACAAGCTTGTTCATTAACATATACGCACTCGGCGGCTATTAACGAGAAACCATAGAAACACGCCCGGGCTGGCAAGTAGCACAAATCACAACCCTACTTCGTCCTCCTCCCAGAATGATCTGGGCGCCGAAGTTTCACGAAACCTGTCAACTGCCAATGCAGCTCTGCTGCTTAGATCGGAGCATGCTGAAAACATCATTCTGAGTGATCCATCACCAAACTCGCCGAACCTCTGCTCTACCGTCTTGAGGGTGTTCTCTATCCTCTCAGCATCCCCCTCGATCTGGTCATGGAGGTCGTGCTTGGATATGGCCAAATTGTTTGCCGCTAGGATGATGATTGCGGCTTGGCAAGTGCAAATTGCGCTCCTTTCTCACATTAGTCCGTGGTCATGGACTGTAGCATTTGAAGTACCGGACTTACCATTGTAACGCAGAATCATGAACCTCAATGAGATCCAATAATGCCAGCAATGACCTTGCGGCTTCCACCAGGGTTGGCCAATATGGTGGTAGTAACGAAGGGCCTGCCTCCGAGTCATCTACATCATCTCGCTCAAGACCATCACTGAAGTCTGTCAAGCGTTGCACCCACATCATGTTGGGGGCATGAACCCGGTGAGCTGAGAAAAGACACTGATAATAGGCAATGTGAAGTAAGATGCAATGCCTTCGTGGGACAAGTTCCAGCAGAGCAGCTTTTCCAAATGTGAAGTGGTCAGGGATCTTGCTGTACCACTCTTCAAGCATTCGATGCAGACGATCAGTGGCCCCCCGCCTTCGGCCTGCAAAGAACCTCGAGGCTTGAACAGAGTGAACAAGTTCGTATACCTTGCCTTGCGTGTGAGCCAGTTGGATGCGAAGCTGAAGAAAGTTGGTGCGAAGCCCCTCGTTACCTGCGAATAGATATCCAGCCGTATCGTTGGAGTTTGTACATCCGTCGACATCAACATCAATGTCATGATCCTGTAACAGGTATGGCTCAGTAGTGTGTGCCGAGATATCCCGATCGATTATATAGGCAATCCAGAATAGGCGATCCCGCTCTGCTGAATTTCTAGAATCCATATCGTTCTTTCGATGAAGCCTGAGTCGATGAACTAGCTTCACAGCGGTAGCAGTCAAGACGCAGGTAGGGTGAGGGTGAGCAGTGCCCTGGAAAAGCAAGACCAAACCCAAGAGAACCTGCAATCCTTTCAGATCTTGATCACGATACACGAGACTTTCGATGGTGGACTGGGCGTTACTGAGGCAGGTGGAAGCCATACTATCCCTATTGCCTCTGGAAATGGTGTCTTCAGATACGGCATATCGCAGAGACAAGGCGATGACCACATTTATTGCGGACCACGATGCTTGGTCTCGTTGATTTGGGTGCTGGTACCAATCTTGGAGCAGTTCCATGAAGCTTTCTTGGCTAAATAAGGGCAACGCCTGGTTGAAACCTTTGAAGTAGTCCGAGATGAGTGGCTCGATTTCATGCCGAGGAGGAAGAGGGAAATCTTCAACCTCGTGCGAGTCAAAGGCTTGTAAAGCGTTGTTCTGGTCGGGGCTGACGGCAGCGATGATTGACGGCGAGGGAGAGTATTCATTCAATGAATCTGCCATACGCTGCCCACCGGTACCTGACTCTGGGGCTGAAGCAGTCCGCCATAGATGGGCTTCGATCGCTCGTAGACGGTCTTCGATGTTCATGAAACGGTCATCATTCGCAGCACTTTAAATATCAGCCATGCCGATTCAACCATTGAAGAGCTTTAATGAATTGGGATCTTACCTATCCTGGCTCCTAGATTTGGGCTGGGTCTTCCCCACAGGCAGACCTGGTGTCCATACACAGGCAACATTGTGCATAGAGCATCCAGAGCATTTAGGTTTCTTTGCATCGCATCGCATCTTTCTGCGACAGCAAAAGTCGCAGGCCTGACGTTGCTGTTAGAGCGCAATGAAGCTACCAGCCGCGGTGGGCGGGGAAGTTCACCTTTCTGCGCCCAAGGCTCCTCCGTTGTCTGGCGTTCTCCATGACAGCAGCGGGGATCCTGGCGTTCCGCTTAGGAAGACTCTGACCACGCTGTTGAGGGTGCTGATTAATGGAAGAATTGTCCGTAGGAATTGGCCAAAGCCTGCGGAGTAGGCATTGGGATTCATGTCTTCTTTAATAAGCGGCACGTAGTTTTGTTGCTGACGGAGTTCATCGGAGTCCGCGGACTTTGGACTGAGTAATGGAACAGCGGTGGGTAAGCCTTGGATCTTCATCCTTGCACGTTGTTGGTCCACACGTACGGACCAAATCTCCGGGTCAAGTCTTGTTAACATGGGAGGTTCTGATCGCATCACGGTTGAATAGTACTATTGACGGATGAGTTTCGTCCGATCGGAATCCGGTCGACAAGATGGCAGAGTTGGATACATTCCGAGCAAGTCATGCCGGTATAAATACTATGGGATTGCGGCCGTTTTGGAGAACCAGAATACAAACCATTTCTAGACAAGAGCAATTGGATCGACAAGATGATTGCACTCGGGCTCCAGGCACTTCTTGCTAGCCAGCTCGCAGCCCTTGTTGCTGCAAACCACGTCCCCTCCACGCATGGCTTGAACTTTGACGCCAAATTCGGCAACAAGCCTCAGCCATTCACCATCCATGTCGATCAGGCATTTATCGACGAAACGAAGGCGAAGGCTGAGAAGACGCGCCTAGTAGTCGACATGGACCAACCCGACTACATCGACGGAGTCCCTTCACATGTCGTCGGCAACTGGTCTCGATACTGGGCAAAAGAATACGATTGGAGAAAGGCGGAAAGGTCTCTCAACGAGAACTTTCAGCATTTCACAACGACAGTCAGGGCTGGGGAGAACTACACGCATCCCATCCCACTTCACTTCGTCCATCACAAATCTGACCGAACCGACGCGATTCCCCTCCTTTTCCTCCACGGCTGGCCAGGCACCTTTCATGAAGTGGCTGGCATCATCGATTTACTCACCAATCCCCCAAACGATACTCTTCCAGCATTTCATGTGGTGGCGCCAGACTTGCCAGGGTTCGGCTTTTCACCTGCGCCCAGTCACCCGGGATTGGGTTCCCGCGAGATGGGCCAAGCATTCAACGACTTGATGGCTCAGCTTGGATACACCAAGTATGTCGGTCAGGGAGGAGACTTTGGAAGTCATATCCTGAGGACTATGTCGCCCGACTTTCCTGAGTCATTGGTCTCGATCCTCTCCAACCTTTTCAACGTAACGCCAAACTCTACAGACCTGGAACGTTTTGCCAATAGCCAGACCACCCCAGAGGAGACGACCCTTATCAGCTTGTTGACGGACCCCAGCTTTTCTTGGACTGCAGCATACTGGGATATTGAGAAATCCGTCCCACTCCAGGTCGCCATCGGCCTTACTGACAGCCCTGTGGCTTGGCTTGCTTGGCAATACATGGGCATGCGAATGCTGACTCCAAGCTATGAGTGGGAAACAGAAGAACTGATCACATGGTCTATGTTGAACTATATCCAAGGACCCTATGGCGGATTTAGGCTTTACAAGGAAGCTGACCGCGTATGGACCCCAACCCGTCTGTCATTGTGCTTGAATTGCTAACCACATTCCACCCAATAGGAAGGCATACTAGAGGGTGTGTTCCCCTACGTTAAGCAGCCTGTTGGTGTTGTGAAGTATTATGGTGACGCAGGATACAACGTGGTGCGTGGTTTCATCGTCCCCTTGTGCTTGAAGTCTAACTGGCTAACATGAATCTCTCCCTAGCCCCTGGAGTGGGCGCAACGCCAAGGAAACATCACTTTCTTTCGCAAGAAGACAGCGGACACCCTTGGAGGGCATTTCCCTGCTTTCGTCAACCCTCGGGGCCTGGTTGAGGACTGCTGGGCCTTTTGGGGAGACAAAGAGGCTTCTGGAACGCACATTTTCAACTGATGCCAAACACTCACAAAGACCGCTCGAGATTCGAGGATGGTTGGTCCTTGGCATACTCCATGTAATCTCAATTATACATAGATTTCTTTCATTAGCTGCACCTCACTTTTCACTGCCTGTTGGTGAGAAAATGGGCCCAGTCGATTGTGGCTTTTTTTAGCTGCCAAAATACTTTTTCCAAAAGCTTAAATCAGCCAAGCCTTCTTCTGAATGACAGGTGACATTCTTGTCGGCTCATTTGGGTCATGGAGTGTGGTAACATCTCGAAAGGACATGGCTAAATTCTTACCTTTCTTTATTTAGGGGGCCAAGAGGATTCCTCCGATAAGTTGGGAATAGTTTCGACCAGAATCCTGTCTTGAAATCTGCAAGAAAGAAGCTCAAAACCGGTTACAAAGCGCTTATGAAAACGCAGAAAAGGTCCGTCGGACTCTTATTTTGACGTCTTCACCGTTACCCTGAACCAAGTCAAGGCAGACAGCCGAAATTAGCAGCAAATCATCATCAAAGTCCCTTTCCAGCCCCATTCCTTGGCCCCCAATGGCCCCCATTAGCTCGGACTCAAGAATGGCCCCGTTAAAGCATGATTGGTCTGCTCGGACTAATCCCTGCATGCCCCACTTTCAGCGCTTGGATTCAAACTCTCCTTGGTATCCGATTGTCATAAGTAGGTTTGCTCATCACATCGTGACTTGAATCCTCGCTGAGACCGATGCCTAATGTATCCAGCCTTACCAGCCCTACAGCCCTACAGCCTTATCTGTCTCGCGTAGAGAGCTTGTTTATGGAAACTGACACACCCATTTCGTGACCGGACTACTTGGATTCTCTGTCTCTAGACGTTAGACTTGCGACGTCTCGCGCCGTCATGGCCAGAAAGGGTGGTCCGAAAGTCAGAACGGGATGTATTACCTGCAAGTGAGTTTGGTGTGCGCCTAAGAGTGAAAACGTGTGACAGACATCCCTGAATCTGACAAATGATAAATAGAGCCCGCAAAGTCAAGTGCGACGAGGCCAAGCCTGAATGCAATCGTTGTGTGTCAACGGGCCGCAAGTGTGATGGCTATCTGCCACAGAAACAAGACAAGCAGCGGCTATGGCCGAAGAACCAACAGCTCTTGGCAAACCCTACTCGTGCATTCCCAGGAATTGAAACCCGAAACGAAGGTAGAGCGTTGCAATACTTCTGCGACGTTGCTGGGCCGTTCTTGTCGGGGCCCGCCGACCGATACTTCTGGACGCATCTAGTCATGCAGTTCGCCAACTTCGAACCTGCAGTACGCCACTCGATTATCGCCATTAGCTCCCTTTACGAGCAGCTCCCATCTGGCTTACCTCAAGGTACCGGGGCCCAGGATCAGCGGTTAATACTCACCCACTACAACGCCGCCATCCGCGAGCTGAAGACAATGACTGCCCCAGAGAAGCAACCATTGGTTCTCCTTGTCTGCATCCTCTTTATCTGCATCGAGTTCTTGCAATCAAATGACGAAGCGGCCCTCAAACACTGCAAACACGGCATCACCATGCTCGCGCAGTGTGGCGCTGGATACGAGTGGACACGACAATTCCTCGGGCCGATTTTTCGACGGCTGAGTCTGTTCCCTTTCTTCTTTGGTAGAGAGCACTCTCATTATCCGAGTCTCCATGCCCTATCTGGTTCCGTGCCGAAAAGCTTTCAGTCATTTACCGATGCGCGATCGATGATGGACGAACTTTTTACCCGGTCGGTTCGTATTATGCGCTTGGGCGACGACTACCGAGTCGGTCAATTGAGACATCAGCCATTCCCCGACAGCTTGTACGACGAAGGGATGGCCGTGAACTCTCTTCTGGATACTTGGGACACACTTTTCACCACCCTTTTGTCTACTGACTCAGGGTATAATACTGCAATCGCTGAGCGACCGAGTGTAATAGCGCAACAGTCCTTGCTTATTCGGTTTGACGTATGCCGAATCATGGCCGATATGGCTGTGGAGAGGGAGGAGGGGCCCTACGACCGCCATTTGGAGAGATTCAAGAGTCTCGCTGAGCGCCTCGAGAGTCTGGCCTCGAGCGTACCATTAGTGGCCAAGGGTGGAGATTCCCGCTCTGTAAAGTTCACGTTCGACATGGGATTCATGCCCGTCATGAGTTTCTGTACCCTCAAGTGTCGAGATCTTAAGACTCGGCTGCGGTTCTGGCGCCTCATGCCAACCCTCGCCTGTGCACGCGAGAGTCTGTGGAACCTGAACCTGATGACAGGGTTGGCCCGACGCGTGATCGAGATAGAGCACAAGATCCGGGTTCATGACGATGGCCAGCACACGATTCCTGACACTTCAGAACCCCTAACCGAGCGTATGAGGATACGACACTTGTGGGCGGATTCGATGCCGACATGTCGGGTTATACACGGGCAGACTATTGTCGGCAGGGTTGCGGGATTCTTTCTATTAGATGAAGATGGTAACATCCACTGTCGGACGGAATTCTTTGATGACATGGATTACAACAATGGTTAAGTAACCAGGTCGACTCTCAAACATAACATGCATTCCCGAACAGAGAGCAGCGATTATTCTCATTGGCAGGATCCTATATTGCATCATGGCAGGACAACGGCAGAGCGATTTCTTCTCCATAACTTCTTACCGTGGCATCTATAAATCTTGGTATTATTGTGCGACAACGCAATAGTCGGTGTATAGATACCGTGGCGATTGACGACTAATGGAAAAGCCCCCTTGACACTCTGGGCCGTAAATGTAGTCTTGGGCCAGCCTCATTGCAGCCCATAGTCATATCATGATCAGTTAACACGAGGGACGTGGTCTGCTCGGAGAATAGAGTTTAGCCCCAGTTGGGCATCAGGTGCTGCCAATGGATATGCAATTAAGCCAGTTCTACGTCATGTCACGTCAAGGTGCGCAAGACCACAACTCCTCTTGCTTTCACACCGTACATCACATCGGCTGAACCATGGCTTCTCAATCCTTCGAGGACATCCCGTCCGTGATATCTTCATCTATTCATTCGCACTACGAGTCCATAAAGACTCTCAATTACGAGGTTGATGTCCCTTCAACACCCTTGACCGACCATCGGCTCACACGTATAGATCCACTCCAACCCGGAGCTCGCCTATCACGAGCATCGAGCTCACTCAACCTTCACCTCGCTCCTTACCTCTCCCCCCTTTGCTGACCTGGGAATTACTGTTACTCCTCATGCGTACGGTCTAGAAACCTCATTCTCTGCCGACTTTGGTTCCGGTGGCCGCCTTGTTGTATTCAACGCCGAGTATGATGCCCTCCCCGGAATAGGCCATGCTTGCGGGCATAACCTCATCGCCTCTTCCGCTCTCACTGCCTTCATTGGTGCTGTCTATGCCCTCAAAGCCTCTGCAAAGCCAGGGCGGGTGCGTCTTCTGGGAACCCCTGCAGAAGAAGGAGGTGGCGGAAAGATCCCGCTTATCGAGGCTGGACCATACAATGATGCGGCGGCATGCCTGATGACGCACCCTGGGCCCCAGTACCTTCTTAGCGGGAACGTCACAGGAGTTGCTGCAGCAAAAATGCTGGCGAACGTGAAATGGCGAGTCAGTTTTCAGGGAAAGACAGCACATGCATCAATGGAGCCGTGGAATGGAGTCAACGCACTCGACGCCGTGTGCCTCTCCTATAATGCCGTTTCTATGCTTCGTCAACAGATCCGACCGCATGAGAGGATTCATGGGGTCTTCAACGAGGCAGGAGATCGACCAAGCGTCATCCCCGGCACGACAAGCGTTTCATACTACGGTACATACGCCAAGGAATCTTGACATGAGATATTGCTGACTCTGAGCAGTTCGTAGCGATACACTCGCAGCGACAGAGCGGCTTTGGGCACGTGTAAAGGCCTGCTTTGATGGTGCTGCGTTAGCAACAGGCTGCACCATCTCATACGAGCCCATCAACACGTACGCCGACCTTCGATCTTCGCTCCCACTGTGTAAAGCCTTCATTCAGGCCATGGATACAGCCGCTGCTGGCAACACACCCTGGCCCGATTCTGGTGCTAGAAAAGATGAAATCATTTCTCTCTTTGAACCGTCAGACTTCATCGGAGGTTCCACTGACATGGGCAATGTCACCTACGTCTGCCCAGGTATCCACGTCGCCTTTGGCATTGACACGGCCCATGGCCAAGGAAACCATACGAGCGGTTTTGCCGACGCGGCAGCACTGGAAAAGTCCTTTAATAGAGCGGTAGAATGGGGGCAAGGTATGGCTATTGTGGGATGGCGTGTACTTAATGAGGACACGTTTGCCGAAGAGGTGAGAAGGGAGTGGGAAGATGACATGAAGAGGGCTAGCCAATGAGCTACGAACAGATACAAAGCGCAGATATCTCAGCTCAATCCTCATAATCATGAATACTCGCTCACAGGTGATGGATATTCCTTGATCGCAACTCTAATTACAGGACATACGGTGAAGGTGCTGATCTAAGGCCTGGGCAGCTTTAGTTCACAACTGTCGCTCATCCAGGTTCTCGCCTATACTCCTCAAGTAACAGTTCTCGGTACCTCTGAAGGCTCGCCCCCATAACATTTATAAATCGCCATTGAGTGTTACTTTTGAAGAAGTGTGCCCAAATCTTGAGTACAGCCAGGCTCAAGCCCCGTGGATCTAACTGTCCATCAACTTCCTCCTCTTCAAAGTCCACAACCGAAAAGGCTTCTTCGACGATGCATCGCACCCAGTGAAGCATGCGGTCTTCGCTTGCTGGAGACATATGTCAACCATTGACTCATGGAGTTATAATAAACCTAGTAACACGTACCATTTAGGGAGACAGCATTCACCGAACGCTGTAGAGACGCCAACCACTTGCTCAGCAGAACAGCGCACTCCAGGGCTGACAGAGAATGACGAACGCTCCAGAAAAAGGCCTGGCTCCGAGCTACACGATCAACTCCGAGTCTCACGGGGATGCTCAGCGCATGAGCAGCATACAACAGAGCCGATATGACACCATCGCTCCTCTCCACGTTGGGGCATTTCATCAGAGCCTGGGCGATTTGCTCAGGATCTCGGGTTTCAAGTAGGCGATGAGGACCGATATTGAGATAGATGCGGACATAAGCGAGGCCTAGTAGGGAGCTCGATGTGAAGGGGATCGGTCCGTTTTCGTTGTTTGGGTCGAGGCTGGACTCGGGAGCCTGCTGCCAGCTGGTGGTCCAGGAGCGAAGGGCACGACTAAAGGAGTGGCACGTGTTAGTGACTGGCTAACGGGTGCGTATGAGATTCTCTTAGATAAGGGGATACGAAGCGAAAACAGGGAATTTCCGGTCGAGGTGCGGAAACTTACTCGAGCTTGTCCACTTCGTCGGGCGGAAGAGACGCGGACTGATCCATGATGGGCAATGACAAGTCACGGACAACGTATATCCTCTGTAACAAGCCGTGGAGTAATATGTAGTTTCCTATCGGCGTAGGGGTGGGGTTGAGTTCGCATTCGCTGTTACGAAGTAGAAGCGAGAGTGTTTCCTGGAATGAAAGCTGCTGCTTCTTGACCTCGCTATGAGCTGCCTGCCAAGCCGTCGCCGTCGGAGCTAACCATTCTTTGGTATGACACGGCAGCCGCAGGTGTATCTCGTTGGTTCGAAGGGGTGGATATACGTTGTATGCAATACTGTGAGTATGAGTGAAGGTGAAGGCGATGAACTTAGATCTTCGGACGGATTCCTGATGTACCCATGCGAGCCATCTTGCTTGTAGCGAAACTTGATCTGAATCATTGGTCGCATGTTCTTTCTCCCCCTCCTCCTCTTCTAACCCGAGATCCCGAAGAACCTGAATTAGTAAACCTTGGAGGGAGAATGCCTCTTGGATGAGGGATTGCTTCATCTCCCAGGTTGCATAGCCCATGATGTTAATTAGGGCGCGGACAGTATCAATGGGCTCCCATGTGCCACATATAAACCGTTCGTGTTCCGAATTACCATCTGGTCGCTTTCTCGGGGACCGTCCTTGCATGCACAAGAGGCTGGCTGTCTTTGGACCGAACTGATGAGCTTCCTGCAGAAGTCGCTCAAACGTTATGGCTTTGGCTGCATGGAATAGGCGTTCTGCGATCCGGTGCTCAAAACAATACTGTGCCCCAATTGTCGCAATGGACAAGACAAGTTCAAGCGGGCTGTCTAGGACGGACCAGGTCTGTACATGCATAAAGACCATATGAGAATGGAAGCCATCAATGTAGCTGGTAATATATCGAGCTAAAGCGTGGCGTGAAGGCAGTCGGAAGTCGGGATCCAAGACATCTCGGAAGTTGTCCAATGAGTGGCTCAAGCGAGCTCGTTGTTCATCGGTGACCTTGAGCACAGAAGGGGCCGCTTCATGAGCTCGGGAATCTATACCGGCAAATCGTAAGTTGGCATCCGCTCTACCAACTGAGGGGGCTTGAGGCTGGAACCTACCTTGATCGAAATGTGTATCCGGGGCTCTGTCACCTGCAGGCACTGAAGGTAACCAAGAGTTAAAGGGGGTGCCGAGACGAGCTCCACGAGCAGGAGGATTGCCCTTGGGTGCTTCACCTGACGTCGTTTCATGTGCATCAGGCCCATGGAAGTAAGGACTCCATTCTGCTGGTAGCCCTATACCATCAAGAAACCCAGCGAATTCCCAGAACTGGTCGAAGTTGTAATCCAGAGTCTGACCTGTTCTGAGTAAACAAGAGTGCTCTAATCTGTCTGGAGAATTGGTGACCTACATTGATCAAAAGTCTCTTGCGTAACCATCAGGTCCTGCTGGGCATCAGGGTCCAGGTAAGCCTGTGGATCAGCCGGGAGCTGCTGTTGTTCTGCCCATGACGAGGCATTGTCCAACTCAAGCGACGAGTCAGTGGTGGCCGTTACCACATCCGGCGTCGGACTTGGTCGGGGGTTCTCGGCTTCACCGGTATGCAGCGAAATGCGTTGATGTCTCGTGAGCAGGTCCCGACGAGCAAATGCAGCCCCACAAGTGCATACGAATGGCTTCTCTTTGGTATCTACAGTGTCATACGTCAGACAGCAATGACGTGTGAGGTGGAGGAGACTGACGAGTACGGACGTGACGACCCAAATGCTCAGAGCGTTTGAAGACCCTTGTGCAATGGGGGCAGATGTGAGGATCTCCCCGACGTCGACGACGAGGTCGAATGGCGCCGTCCCCGTGGGTCGTCATGATGGGGATGTTGGAGGCGTTTGGTGGAAAAAGAGGGAGAGTTGGAGAGCAGCAGTTGGAGGCTTTCTCAATGTTGGTTTGTTTGTGGGTACGCTAGGCCTTATCGACAAGGGGGGCGAAACCTTGGGGCCATGTTGGGCGATTTGGGGCCATTACTAACTGCTCCAAAGATAACGAGTCATGAGACAGATTGGATTGGCAGTATACAAGTCAGAGTGATTACTTGAGAGGTGAGGGGACTGATCCGATCGTCGCCGAATCGTCTCTACCAGTCAAATCTCACAATGTCTTCGACCATTCTCAAGTTGCCAGGCGTAGCGCTCATCACTGGTGCTGGAGGGACTGGTAAGTTCCGAGAGGGCATGTTTATGTGGCCAGTCGCTTACTGTGAGTGTTTTCCCTAGGAATTGGAGCGGCGGTAGCAAGAGCGTTTGCTCGGTCAGGATGCACACGTTTTGCCATAACGGACCTAAACAAAGACACCCTGGCTCAAACTCGAGGTCAAATCCTCAGCATCAACCCAGATGCAGACGTTCTCGCTGAACCTGGAGACATCTCTGAAAAATCACACGTCGAGTCGCTCATTACCCAGGCTGTGAAACGCTTTGAACGACTGGACTATGCCGTCAACTGTGCCGGCATTCTCGGTTCAGCAGTACGGTCGACGGACATGGACACGGCAGACTTTGATAAGATTACAAACGTGAACTATCGCGGAACTTGGCTATCTTCTAGAGCAGCCTTGAGGGTCATGTTGCAACAGAAACCATTGCAAGAGCACCCCGAACAGAGGGGAGCAGTTGTCAACATTGCCAGCCAGCTCGGCATTGTAGCACGTCCTGAAGCCGGTAAGTTCCTTCACATTTGCCTCTAAGACTTATTACTAACTGGTGTAGCTGCATACTGCGCTTCCAAGGCAGCCATCATACACATGACCCGCTCGGATGCGATTGACTACTCAAAGGACAACATTCGCATCAACTGCGTGTGCCCCGGCGTTATCGAATCGCCCATGACCACGGGCACAAAGGAAGTAACAGAGAGGTTACGCCCAGCAATAGAAATTGCTCCGATGCGCAGAATGGGGCGACCAGATGAAGTCGCAAATGCTGTCATGTTCTTATGTTCCAGTCAGGCATCGTTCATTCAAGGACATGCCTTGGTCGTTGACGGGGGATATACCATAAACTAGATATTTGAATATATATATTAAGTCAAGTTTCTCTGTAGTCACTTTGACTGTCGAGTATTTAAAATGACTGACTGGCTTAGTGATAATCTGGTTGTGGGTAGCTTACTCACGGAAAGGTGGAGAGTGATGATGGCCTCTATTTGAGACGTCATTGCGATTAACAAGGAAGAGTAGCCATGTTTGGTCTTTTTTCGAGATACCAGCAAAAGTTTAGTCTATTAACCTTCTGTCCATCTAATTTTCTCATCTTCATGATTCGACAGCCAGAGCATTCTTACTCGTCGCACACGCTCCATTCACCTTTGCCCAAGCGTCCATCTTCAAAGTCTCGCCCATGTCTCCTTTTTTAGCTACTGCACGCGGCGCCTTCCAGTCAAATGCCCTCTCCCATGCGTTTCCCACATTCAGAATCTTCTTCTCCTGCCACAAGCCGCCAACAATTTGCAGTCCTACAGGAAGTTGCACTGTGGGATCTTCCGTGGCCGGTGCAAATCCAACGGGGATTGACATGGCTGGGTGGCCTGTGACGTTGAAAACGGCTGTATTGGATGTAAGTCCTATACTTGGCTCAAAGCACTCTCGGGGTGTTCCCTTTGGATCCCCGTGCTTGGGAGCCACATATGGGGTAGTAGGCATAACCACCACGTCAAAGTCCTGAAAGATTTTCTCGTAGTCGTCACTTATCTTGCGGCTCAAGTTCATAGTCTTGCCATACAGGCCTGGAAAGCGGTCCGCGAGGTAAAGACCATTGATGACGGTATTTTTCGTTGAGGGAAATAGCTTGGCAAAGTTCTCAGAGGTCCAAGGAAGACGAGCATGTTCAAACTCGGTGAGGTAAAGTCCCCTTCGTCCGTGTGCTTGGCCGATAATGTTCATAGCGCCGGCGATGCGTTGTTGGATAGTCCATATCGAAGGGCCTTCCAGATGTGAGGGGATCGACACTTCTTTGACGGTAGCGCCGAGCTTTTCGAACTTTTTCACCGCTGACATGACGACATCTCGTACACTTGACTGTACGATGGGCTGGTCGAAGCCCTCTCGAAGGATGCCAATTTTGACACCGGCAAGACTTGGTTCTGGACTCAAAGAATCGGCATAACCATGTGAGCCATGTACGCCAGCGCCCAGCGCTCGATCATCGATTCCATCATAGCCGGCCATGGCATCGAGGAAAATGGCAGCATCAAGAACAGATCGTGTCAAGGGACCCGCGTGGTCATCGATTGCGTCTCCACTGGTAATTCCCGTCCACGGAACAAGGCCATGCGTAGGCTTCAGTCCGACGCCTAGAACGAAATTAGTCAATACGAGATCTCTTCGTTTGCAGATGGAAATAATATCGACTTACATCCACAAAGAGCTGAGGGAACGCGGATGCTTCCACCCTGGTCAGACCCAATCGCGCAGTCAACGCGACCTGATGATACCAGCGCTGCACCTCCTGATGTGCTTCCACCAGCCGAGTAACCTCGATTATGAGGATTCTCGACGATTCCTTGAGCACTTGTGAAGGAGGATGTCGAGTTACAGAAATTTTCGCACACGCTGGTACCGACAATATCCGCTCCCTGGTCCAACACCCTTGTGACAACAGTGGCATCTGTTTTGGGCGTCCATGCAGGGAAAGCATCGCTTCCAAAGAATTGCGGTACACCCGCTACAGCGATGCAGTCTTTTAGACAGACTGTCTTGCCTTTGAGGGTGCTAGCGCCATCAGGTTTGCCTTGGATGAGAAACTTGTGCGCCCATTCGCTACCAAACTCTTGCTCCTCAGGAGTTGCTCGGTGAAGGTTCAGACGAGGGTATAGTTTCTCATCTGGAACAGGCTGATAGTCTGGAAGAGCAGAGATATGCTCAGCACAGTCATGAACTGCGGCAAGGAGCAGGTCAAAGTCGGCTGAGTCTTTGGCGTCTATGCCCACTCCAAGACGCTTCTGAAGAAGCTTTTCGGCATCGCCCTTCTTGACCGGATTATCCCTAGGAGTTATTTGTTAGTTGTGAATGGCCAGAGATAAGATTGGGAAAGGGATCATACGGCGAAACATCCTTAAAGAAGACAGACATGATGAATCACACCTTTCTCTATCTCAAGAGCCAAGATACCGTCGGACGAGTGGCGTCACTTTGAGATTCAGTTATTTTGTGTGCCAACAGAACTAAAACGCTCTTTCGCTCCCAGCTTTTCAAGGATGATAGAAACTACCAGCGTTATCAGTTGCCTAGGCTATTGTTCCCAAATGACCCCAAAGGCCTGGAGGTTGGGGTCATGTCTCAGATGGGGGTCGGGGGATCAGTCATCATCCCTCTGATTGGATGATTTTACCCCAAATCCCTGTCTCCTCAAGGCGGAAAGATCAGCATCACGAGGGCACTCTCTGGTGGATACAGGACATTCGCCAAGATCCAAGGACGCGCCGGTCGAGCCGAGGTTGAAACTGCGCGCTTTCACAATATTGGCACAAGATGTCAAGGAACAGGTGCACCATAGCATTTTGTTGTTGGTATAGTTCAGGGTAAGTTCGTCTGAGAGCTTGGTCTGAAAGCTGTCTTCATCCATTGGACAGATAGGGTAAAAAGTGGCCAATGGGACATTGTCTGTTCTAGGAGTTGTTCGAGGCTATCCTTTTCCACATCTGTTTGTTGACCTGGTCCTATCATGCGAACTTAACTACCATCCTCCCCTTGAAGTCCCTTTTCTCATATCTCTCAACTATCTTGGGGGCATCTTCAAACGCGACCCGTGTAATCTGAGACCTAATTCCACTTCTTCCCACTGCCTCCATCATTCTTGCCGTGCTCTCTGCGCTGGCAACGTAACTCCCCTTAATCGTCAATTCTCGAAATACAAGGATACTGGAATCGAATTGCCAGTTCTCTGGAGGGAGACCCAGAACCACCACGGTGCCGCCAATCCGAAGCAGTGAAAGTGTCCAAGCTGTGACCTTAATCGAGTCTGTGCACACAACTGCAGCTGCAACACCCTCCTTCTCTGTAAACTCAAAGATCTCTCCAGAGGCGTTAGGTTGACTTGAATCAACTACGAGATCTGGTGATAGGTCTGGCTTGGGAACATCGGTTGCTAGAGTGCGACCTGCTTTGTGATTATCGATGGCAATCGTGCGAAAGCCCATAGCCTTGGCGAATTGAAGTCCTAGGTAGCCAAGACCGCCGATTCCGATGATGGCAACAGTGGCATTGGGTTCCAGGTCTTTTGTCGCCTTCTCGAGAGCACCCCAGACAGTTGCCTGAGACACCATTAGCTTGTTGACCCAGAGAGCGAAGAAGATGAAGACTTACGCCTGCGCACATCAATGGGGCTGCCTGATCAAATGAAACTTCATCTGGCAGCAATATGGTTGTCGCCGGGTCGGCCATCATGTATTCAGCCAGACAGCCATCGTCCTTGAAACCCGCCATCTCACGCTTCTCACAGTACCGGGGATCAAATGTGCCATAACGTTTCTTGGATAGTACGCAGCCGGTGCATTGAGTGCACGCCTTCTTGAAGTTGAGCACACCCACACGGTCGCCTACTTTCCAAGAGCCGCCGCATCTATCACCCACTTGCACGATGACTCCAGCAGGCTCGTGAGACGGAATTATGGGAAGCTTGGACTTGAATTGGCCGTGATAAACTTGGAGATCAGAGTGACAGAAGCCTGCCGCATGGACCTTGATGAGGAGCTCATCGTCTTTGATCTGGGGTGTCCTCGTGGTAACTAATGCGTATGGCTCATTGTACTAAATTGCCAATGCCTGGTCAGTCAAACAACTACTTATGACAGGCAAGCTGGGGTTGAACTGACGCTGAGGAGCTGAGCCGCTTTCATCTGCGAAGGCAAATCATTGAAAGACATCTTGGTATCAGACAGTGGTTTGAAGCTCTATGATGCAAAGACTGAAGAGTTGACTATCTTTCGCCTATAACCGCGGCTGTGATGTCGCCCCAACTTGCATCTCAACTAACCCCGACGTCGGTGATAGGAATCTCTTCGCTAACACGGTTACGCTAGTCCTTGAACTCACTGGCCCCATAATTTACCCCATCAGACTCCATTCCCAAAAGACCCCAACACCAACAATCAGGCGAGTCTTATCTTGATGCCTCCAACGCTTATCTTATCGTGGATGGATCCATCGACCAGGTTTGTGCAGATAATTACCCTGGACTAAGGCCCCCTCCTCCCCGGAATTATCTTCATTGATGTTTCACTTGCCACGAACCCTCATTCGCTTGTGAGAATTACCTTCAACTTCAATATCATCACATCTTTCAGCATGGGCAAGAAGCGCGTTCTCATCAGTTATGGTGTTGACGTTGACGCTGTTGCCGGATGGCTGGGCTCGTATGGCGGCGAGGACTCAAGCAACGATATCAGCAGGGGTAAGTGCATTGTTTCACGCAGCCTCTGAGACAAGACGCTTACCCTCTGGGCACAGGCCTTTTCGCCGGCACCGTTGGTGTACGACGAGTTCTCAAGTTCTTTGAGAAATACAACATCAAATCAACCTGGTTCATCCCAGGTCACAGTTTGGAGACCTTTCCCGAGGAGATGGCCCTTGTCCGCGATGCAGGCCATGAGATTGGCCTTCACGGATACTCGCATGAGAACCCAACAGACATGAGCTTGGAGCAGCAGCGCGATGTTTTGGATAAGACATACAAGATGCTGACTGAGTTCTGCGGCAAGCCCCCACGTGGCAGCGTTGCCCCCTGGTGGGAAACCAGCATGGAGGGGGCGCAGCTACTCCTCGATTATGGTATTGAGTACGACCACAGCATGTCTCACCACGACTGTCAGGCGTATTATCTACCCACAGGAGAATCCTGGACCAAGATTGACTACAAAAAGAAGGCGGCTGACTGGATGCATCCGCTCAAGAAGGGCATTGACACTGGTCTTGTAGAGATACCATCCAACTGGTATCTTGACGACCTGCCACCCATGATGTTTATCAAATCAGCTCCCAACAGCCACGGTTTTGTGAATGCTCGGGATGTTGAGGACATTTGGCGAGATCATTTCGACTACTTTTATCGGGAATATGACGAGTTCATCTTTCCCATGACGATCCACCCAGATGTGTCGGGGCGACCGCATGTATTGCTGATGCATGAAAGGTAAGCTGACTGAACTGGATGCCTGAGATTGTCACTAATTGAATGGCCTGTAGATTGATTGAGCATTTTATGAAGCACGAGGGCGTTGAGTTTGTTACTATGGCGGAGATTGCGGATGACTTCAAGGCGAGAAACAAACCTGCGCCGGGAGCCATTATGCCAGCTGCCGCCGGATCTATTTTGAAGAATTAGATGTCACATAGTTCAATGTCATCACGAAATTCGTTAAAGACATTTTTGTGAAGTACAAAACGATTTCAACGTTCTCGTTCGAGATGCATTGCATCACAAATCAACAACTGACCGGTCTGCCATTGCTGTAGCGAATGATATGCTTCGCATTGAATTGAAATGCTAAGCCAAGTACTGATATGGTGAACCAATCAAGCACTGAGCCATTGAAGGGTTTCTTCTGTTCTGATTCGTTCTTGATAGATTGCTCCCAATATCCATCCAAGTCCCTTGATCCGTATATCCGTATCTCTATTGCCGTGTCAAACCAGTTACAACCTCGTGCTACCACTCCAGGAGTTTAGCTCGAGACTCCATTCTTCCGTCAAGGGTCATATCGCTATCTTCCGAGGATAATATCACTATCAACGGTAGGATTTCTAGAGCCAACACTGACGTAGCATGTTGGGTCTTGCTACCCCAACGCAATCTGGCCCCGCTCAGAAACACCTCCAACTCACAATATGACCCCAACTACGCGATTCATGTTATCAACATCACACACGATCCACATAGGCCATGAAACATTATCTATGCCCCATGGGGCTACTGACCGGGCATCCTTACCCCAGATGGCTTATCTCGAGTCTTGGGATTGCGGGGGTAGGATTGGAGCTTTTCACCAACCAGACCAGCCCCCATATCAGCAGACCGTGAGCCTGTCGCCTTCGATATATATGGATCGTCTTCTCTGAGACGAGAACTCGGAATAGAATCTCATCGCAGTCACATTTTGGTTTCTTGAGAAGCATCTTGAACAACAATCTGACAGACTACGATGGCTTCGTCAAAGAAGTCTGGCGATGTCATCGCCCCAGCCGACAACAACAGCATTGGCAGCATCGAGCCCGGAAAGTTGGAAAACTCTGATGACTCCTTTGAGGTGTTCAAGAGTGGCGATGGAAACGTTGAATTCCGGACCGTTGGCTGGATTCACGCCTCGGTCATCTTTCTCAAGAGTAGGTTACCGCCCTTTGTCCGAATTTCGGAGACATGACTGACCAATGTTTCAATTATAGTCATTTTCGCGACTGGAGTCCTTACTATCCCTTCGGCAATGTTCGTCCTCGGTGCTCTTCCCGGTGCCATCAACGTCATCGGCTGGCAAGCCCTGAACACCTACTGCGCAATTGTGCAGGGGAACTTTCGCAACTCGCACGCCGGCTGCCATTCGATCGCCGACATGGCGGAGAAGGTTGGGGGCGTCTGGCTGCGAGAAGTAGTGGGAGTTGTTTTCCTCGTCACGTTTGCCATCGTCGGCGCGTCCGGAATCTTTGGTTCCTCAGTTGCACTGAACGCGCTCTCGAACCATGCCATCTGCACAAACTACTTCATGCTTGTGGCTACAATTGCTGTCTTCATTCTTGCCAGTGTCCGCAAGTTTGAGAAGATTGCATGGCTGACCTGGGTTGGCTTCTTGTCTGTCTTTATTGCCGTGTTTATCGTCGTGTAAGTTGACTTCCTATCCACAACCCCGGTTCCTATTATCAAACCTCATACTGACTCGGCCTTTACAGTGTCGGAGTCACAACCCTCGACCGACCGGCTGCTGCCCCCCAGACGGGTGACTACGAGTTTGGATACCACGTGATTGGCAACCCAACCTTTGTTGCCGGCATCACTTCTGCCGCGACTATCTTCTGCTCGGGAGCCGGAACCTCGGCTTTCCTTCCTGTCATCTCGGAGATGAAGAAGCCGCGAGACTACAACAAGGCTGTGTACCTCTGCATGGGAATCGTCAGCGCCTCGTACCTCTCCTTCAGTCTGGTTGTTTACCGCTGGTGTGGTAAATGGGTTGCCTCGCCATCGCTGGGCAGCGCCGGAGGCACCATCAAGAAGGTCTCTTACGGAATTGGTCTCATCGGCCTGCTCGTGAGCGCCTGTCTCTACATCCATGTCGCCGCCAAGTACATGTTCGTTCGCCTTCTCCGAGACTCGCCTCATCTGCAAAAGAATTCCGTTGTGCACTGGTCCGTCTGGTTCGCCTGCACACTCAGCATGAGCATCGTGTCTTTTCTGCTCGCCTCGGGCATTCCCATCTTCAACTATCTGCTTGCGTTGGCAGGAAGCTTGACGTTTGCACCTCTGGCTCTTGGCCTGCCAGGATATCTATGGATCTTCGATCACCAGCACTACCGCACGGCTTCAGCCTGGAAGATGATTGTGTACTACCTCCATTGGGTCCTGATTGGCATCGCGGCTTTCATGACAGTTGGAGGTACATACGGAGTGATTCAGCAGGTTATTGATGCGTACGCCAATGGCGAGATCAGCTCGGCCTTCTCCTGTGGAGACAACAGTGGCTCGTCATGATTGCTACATCTGGTGGTTACACAGGATGGCATGGGGTCTAGGTCGTTCGGTTATCGGTTCTTGTATTGCGAAAGCGGGATATCAAGTGTACACTGTTTAGAAACGATACAGGTTCTGTTATTAATAATATAGTCACAATTGCATCTGCTCTACCTGTGTGGTTGAGAAGCTGGGCGTGCTGAAGATGACATCAGAAGACGACCTGATCACTTGTTCTTGCCTGTCTCTTCCTGTTACAACAACTCAAAGTCTTATTTACCACGCGGAGCACTCTCTTTACCTGCACACCTCGAACGACTAAGATGTGACCAACTTTCCCCTCCTTTCATCACATGCGTCAAGGTGTTAGCTGGCTCAAGGTGCATGCAATAGTCTCGAACACTTGCAGGGGTTCGCGCCGTGTCTCAGAAACACGATAAGGGCCCAGACCCCTCTTGGCATCTTCGACCCCATTCCTCCATGCAACGCAGCGCCAAAAGCAGGCACACTCACACTCATCAGCCAGCCTCGGACAGGTAGAACGTTCAAGCCACTCAATATATTGCGTAATAGTCCTTATTCAGCCAGCGTCGGGTTGAATTAAGCGCCGCGTGGTCACATACTGATCCACCTCAGCTTACCCCAATTTCACGTTCCAGTTCTTCATGTGATGTAGTGAAGACTGGCCGTTGGGAATCGCCATTCAAAATCAATATCACAACTCGATACAATATCCGAGCACACTTGTGCACAGCCGAAATCGGGTCAGGGTACGCTCCTACGTAGTAAGCTGAACATGACAAGTCACTTGTGGCCATCAATCCATGTGTGATAGGCCTTTCCCAGTCCGTTCTGTCGCAGATTTCTATGTTTTCTGAAATCTAAAGAGGATGGGCGCAGATTGTCATTGTGATCTAGAAGGGTGTGTGTCCAAGAAAGGCACGCAGCAAAGATAAATAGTCAAGCTTCGCTGTCTCATTCCCACAAACCCATCCATCCATCACAGCTCAAACACTCCATCTATCTTTCTTGAACATCCTCCCTCCTTTTCACCATGGCCGACCCCTCCAAGCCTGGTGTCTCTTTTGGCATCACTGGCATCCCTGCTGAGAATGTCGAGCATCGAACCAAAGACATCCCCTATGCGCCGGGAATGCCCCTTCGTCGGGAAATCAGCAAGCTCGCCAAATCGAAGGAGCCGAAAGACAAGAGGCAATGGACTCTCTATGTCCTGGCCCTTGAAAGGTTCAAGAATCTTCCCGTAGATGAGAAGCTGTCTTACTTCCAGGTCGCTGGGATCCACGCCTATCCCCAGCTGACCTGGGATGAGGGCGAACCTTCGAAGAAGGGCGGATTCTACTGCACCCATGGCCAGTTGACCTTCTCCACCTGGCACAGGGTGTATATGCTTCTCTTTGAGGTGATTAGCTCCCCTTAAATGGTAACAACCTGGGCTACATGCTAATGTCTCACTAGCAACTCGTCTGGAAGCACATGAAGGCTATCATCCAGGAGTGGAAGCTTGAGGAAGATGAGGATTCTATATGGAGGGAGGCAGCTGACACGTGGCGTCTGCCTTACTGGGACTGGGCTCGTCACCAGGTCTATGCTGAGACCTTTGCTCTCCCAGAAGTGTTGACCATGACAGCCGTCAAGATCTTTCCCCCCGAGAGCAAGGCAGAGCTGCATGAGGAGAAGGAAGCATACCCCAATCCACTCTATGGGTTTGACAACCCAGAGAAGGATGAACAGACTGGGGATCCCCTGCCCTTTGGCAAGATGCCAAAGGGAAAGGAGAAGTACAACATCAACGACAGCCAAGAGGACGATGATCACCCTGTTCCCACCAAGCCCGCCTCTGACAGAGTCCTCCCTGTAAGTGGCTCCTTACCCCTACATCAACAGCTTCTCATTTCTTTTAGTGGTCCCTCACCAACAGCACCGGACGCTGGGCTATCCAGATCAAGCCTGGAAAGATGTACACTGGCCTCGACGGTGTCAACAACTTCATGGCCGCCAACCGATTCTTTGGAGCAAGCGTTATTGGGAGAGTGGCGCCCCGGTGGGTAGGCCATAACCCTGGTAACCTATCTGAAAAGGTCAATCGCATGATGAAAGATTACACATGGGGTCTATTCGCATCGACGAAGTGGACAAGGGAACATCGCAAAGGCTCGAACAACTTCTCATCCCTCGAAGCAATCCACAATACTGTTCATGTAAGTCACTGGACGTTTTCCAGCAAGGCAAATACTAAACAGACATGACAGGGAGTTACTGGTGGAAATGACTTCGACACGGGCGTGGGACACATGTCAGATGTCCCCGTGGCCGCCTTTGATCCCATCTTCTGGCTCCATCACTGGTTCGTACTCTTCGGGGTCATCATGGCGATTTACAGCATTAACTAACCGCATCAGCCAAATTGACCGCCTGCTGGCCATGTGGCAGTCATTAAACTGGAAACGCTGGTGGGATGAGAGCGCCGACAAGCATCCCGTTGACCCGTCACTGCCCGGCAAACCAGCCCCCCCCAGGCGTGACATCATGCCAAACGAGGATCTCAAGCCTTTCCACAGATATGACGGAAAGTCCGAGTACTGGAGGTCAGACGACTGTCGAGACTGGACCAAGCTTGGTTACCAGTACGATGACCTTGTTCCCCACCCTGACGCAGTCAAGGACGGTTATCTTGATGAGGAGCACTACAAGACAGACCTTCTGGCATACGTCAACAGCACTTACCCTGGAGCCGCACTGGCTGTAAGCAAGATCAGAGGACCAGGTATCGAGACCCCCGAGGGCCTTTCAAATAAGAAGGGCGCACCTTTCCCTGACTACGTCATCAACGTTGTCTATGACCGCTACGCATTGGGGGGGACTTCGTACTCGATCAAGTTCTGGCTTGGCGGCCCTAGTAACGAACCCCAAACGAACGAGGTGGAGGAGAACTACATCGGCGAAGTCTTTACATTCACAGGAAGCTTCTCGAGTGCGGGAGGCTGCGAAAACTGCAAGCGCCAGGCCGAGGAGGGGGTTCTTTCCTTTGACCAGGTTCCCATCACCATCCCGCTGCTGGGTCACATCTTCGACAAGGCCAAGGACCATCCCATCGAGAATCTCACCGACAAGGAGGTCGAGGAGTATCTCAAACTCCATCTGGGCTGGACCTTCGTCCAGCACGGAGGCCGCAAGCTTAACCCAGAGAAGTTCCCAAAGACCGAGATATCTGTAATGAAGGGCCAAGGAGTTCCCCAATACACTGAGCCCGAGCAGAAGCTAGAAGCTGAGCTGGTTTCCATCGCCACCATGTCGGTTGCCTCACTGGACGCTCTGCCAGTCAACCCCGTGGCCAACCTGTCCCAGGAAACAATTGACGAGCCCAAGTCGCGTGCTCTGCCTCCCACCTACTCCGAGTACGAGCCCATCTATGATGCTACCGATGGAAAGACAGGAGGCCTCAGCCGCCCGTCTTGATCACCTCAAGGTTGCCCTCTGTCACCTGCTCCTCTGGACTTTCTGTTCTTTGAGCCCAGTGCTTGCATTATTTCAAGAAACTCACTTTCTTATCTATTCCTTCTTTAGTAACGAGAGAATCTTGTGTGTGCTCTTTAGCACTCAACCCCGGTCCCTACCTAAGTAGTCTAGTTGAACTTAGTTGTATCGCGATTCTATTGCTCATCTGCTTCTATCCTTCGAATGCCAACTGGAAGACGTTGAACTATGTCCGTAATGCCGTGATCCCGGGTGGTTCCAGATTCTTACGTGATGGGCGGCAGTGAAGCACGGCAGGACATTCACTGTGATAAATCAAACCAGACTAAGAAAGCAGGTCGTCCAATAGCTTTCACTAGCAGCAAAAGCAAAGACAATATCTATCCGTCTTTGGCAACGCCTGGGATTGGGGCTGGCTGATGGTTGACGAAACGAGTGGAAGCGTTCGTCTCGACCGCGCGGCACGGCACGGCACGTGGCCTGCTAGCCTGGAACAGGCTTCGATTAGGCCAAGCCCATGCCTCTTCCGGACCTGCTTGCTTGCATCGTTGCATCGAAGAGGGGAAAGGGAAAGTGGCTGATGCTAGAGCCCGTTTCGGTGCGGCTGATGACTGGGGTTACGATCTACTGTCGTCAATGGCTTCAATGGACTCAATAGCTCCGGCTGAGCTCAAACAAGCTCCACTAGATGGCTGAAGTCCATGTATCAGATTTGCCGCATACGCTTCAGAGAGACATACTAGGCGGTTGGCAGGCATGTGCATCACGTTTGGCCCTGTGCTATGTGGCTTGTCACACCTTCACATTGTAAGTGAACTCGAAGAAAAAGTGAGCGAGGAATTTGGCCTCGAGGACATGTATGTAAAGAGAAGGGTTGACAGGAGGTTTTCCCAAGCTAGACACTCTTGTACAATAGGATTCTCATTCAATACTACTTTCTGGACGTAACTCAACTATATCTGACAACAATGGCTGTTGGCTACCACCCACGTGCAGGGAGCCCACGCTGTCGGGTGCCACCTCATATCCCGTGGCCAACTTCTCGACCTCTTGGCCAGCCTGAATTATTCCGGCTTGTGAGAGATAGAAATGCTGTCCCATCCAGGACGTCACATTAGGAGGGCCGACCCAGATCCTGACACCACAGGTGGCAACGGCTGCGATACCGATCACGAGGAAGACGATGGCGGCAACCTTGTACAAGCCTGTGCCCTGGCGGGGGCCGACGAAGAAGGGATACTCCAAATTATCACGGTCGAATTCGTCGATACGCACGGTACCAATCCTCTCCTCTTGCCCGAATGGTCGGGCAGACCGCTTCAAATGGGCGAGCAGATCCGTGTCACCAGCCTGGGATGCCCACGCCGCCATGGCACCCCTCACAAAGGCGCTGACGCCCTGCTGCGGCGTAGTCCCTGACGAAGACAGCATCGCGTTGACCCAGTACTGGAACTCAGGCATACTGTCAAAGACAACCTCGGCACTCACCGGCGTTTCGTCCCACTTGAGCACCGTGATGCCGCCTGTTCCCGTATCGTTCAAGAATCCGCAGCCCCGGCTGGACATGCGCCTCTGCACCTCAACGACAAGGTAGTTCAGCTCCCACATGCTTCGCTGTTCCACGAGCGCCTCTCCTTCTGATCTCGCCTCGGAGGTTGCGAGATCTGCCCATTGTATCTCCATCAACCCGTTCCGCAAGAGGCGATACTCGATAGTGGCCTGCGCGCTGTCAATCGTGGTCGAGGGAAGCCACTCTTTGTTCGTCGCCTTGATCCGCGTCCAGTTCCTATTTTCGGTCGTCGACATGTAGAATCGGTCTTCGGGCTCGTTCGGCCGCCACGCCCCGGTCATGATGATTTCCTTAGTCACAAGCTCTCCCTCGTCGCCGGTCCCAAAGGTGTCGTCGCCATAGTCGGGCCAGCCAACCATGAAAATTCCCCTGGGGATCGCGGTCTGGTTGCCGAGGATCATGTGGTGAAAGGCTTGGTTGTCCCTGTCGCCGGGCGTGTCGCTGAACCAGGGGCTGAGGGTGTTGTTCTGGAACCCATCGACGGGAGGGAGACGCAGAACGATGTCCTCGGGGGAAAGGGCCATAAGGGTCGAGATGGACACCCCCGAGACGCCAAACTTGTATCCTATCGACGTGATGACGGTAAGCAGCGCGACAGCGTACCGCCCGAAGACGAGGCGCGGGAACCCGCGAAAGCCGATGTTGGTCGGGGCCATGATCAGATTCTCAATCCCCGAAGCCGACGCCACCTCGCTTGCTGGCTTTCAGCTGAGGCGTTGCAAAGATACTAGCCTGCACGTTGTCGGTTGTCAGTTGGACCTGGGCATGGTGGACGTCTTGCCAAGAACGTCTCATTTCTCATTCCCTTTATAGCCTGGGATATGACTTATGAGAGATCGCTATGATTAATGTGAATAATAAAGAACAGTGTAGTAGGGTAGGCATTGACTATCTCACCATAACCCTATATGAAATGGGGGAGGCAGCGAAAAGTCAGTGCCTACTAGTCGTAGCTCTGAGTAGAGCATTGGAGAAGGTATTGAAAGAGAGTCCAGGATGATAAGCACACGGGCATTCAAGAGGACAGCTTGTATCATTTGGGACCCAAGGAATGTCTCAATTTATTGATCAGATTCATGGTCTAGCGGGCGTCATCCATAAGGATAACTCCTTTGCAACAGCTATTTACTCGTCTATCTCACCCTCTCCTATCGTAATGCGTGGTCCCTCATAATTCTTCCTTCCGTCAACAATCCACTGCACAAGAGAGATAACAATGATAACAGCGAAAGCCACCACGCAATAATTCATGGTGGTTCCGTCTACAGGCAGCGCGGGAGGGAAGAGGAAGAGCACACTAGTAACAACAGTGTAAACAAGCCCGATGATATTGGCCGTCCATCCAAGCCATTTTGGTAGCGTAAACGCCCGTTCGGGCAACTTCGATCGTCCTTGTAGAACAAGAAGCCCAACTGGCATTCCGTAGCTGATGCCCAGTGCGACGACCGAGGAGGCGATGATCGCATTGAAAGCAACGGTTGATCCGAGATAGATACAGCCAAAAACGAGAGTGATTGCGACATTGAGGTAGAGGGCATTGAGCGGCACCCCAAGTTTTGGGTGAACCTCCCACCAGATACGTGAAGCCGGAAGACCACCGTCTCTAGCGAAAGCGAACACCATGCGCGAAGAGGTTGTCATGACCGCAATGGCTGCAAATATAAGGCAGAGTAGAGGGAACATCAAGAGGCACACAGCGCCTACCTTGCTGTTTGTCGCGAGATAGAAAATTTCCAGCAGAGGGCCAGCAGTCGAGCTAATGATAGTCGATGCATTGACCATCCCTCCAGACACAAATAGTACCACGACCAGGAATAGGAATCCAGTTGTGATACCGATGTACTGGCAGTACAACATGATCTTGGGTCCTTCAAGGGCAGCGTTAGGGATTTCCTCAATCATGTGTGCCACGGCGTCAAATCCGGTGAGACCTAGACCGCCCTGCAAGAGGCCGAGCAACCAGGCGATTCCGTCTGGCCACCCTGTGGTGTTGATAAAGGTTGCGAATACATAGTCTGCCGTAGCGTAGTCAGGGGCTGCGCAGGCCAGAAGAGTGATGGAGATGATAAAGAACCCAGCGATGCTCCATGTAAATGCAACACCATTGATTCGAGGGAGGACGGAGTGAAGAAAGGCATTGGTGGCGAAGGCGACACAAGCGATGCCCATGTAAATCAGGAACTGGTGCCATCTCTGAAACTCGTAGTCGGGCTTTTGAAGCGAAATGATATTGATGATCAGAGTGCTTGAAAGGGAACAGTTCGTGGCAACCAAGCTGACCCAACCGCTCATGTTGATCCATCCAGTAACCCATGAGAGTGGGATCTTGAGCGACGGGGGAGCAATTGTCGCAACCCAGTGGTATTGGCCTGTGCTACTTGTTAGTGACGAAAAGACCATATTGTGAGGTTTGTGATACTGACCTCCAGCTGTGGGCAGAGCTGAGAGAAACTCTGCAAGACTGGCAGCAAGAGACAAATTGCAGATACCAGCGGTGACAAGTCCCCAAATGACGGCAATAGGGCCACCTGAGGGTAGGGCGAGGGAAAGAGATGCGGCCAGGGCTGTCCATGAGTTCAGGATAGCAAAAGCTAACCCTAGCATGGTCCAGCGGCTGAAGTTTCGTTGGAACGACTGGGAATGACCCAGCTGAGCCAGCTGGAAATCATCTATATTGGTGCTTTGTTTGATACTCATCGTGCATTGGAAAGAGGGTGAGTTGCGTAGAAAGAGATAGTTGGCTTGCATGAGCGAGGAGGCCACATTTCTATGAACAAAGATGCCATCTGCTCGGTAAGTCTTATCTCGAACAACTAATGACCTCGTTTGCTACCCTTGCTACCCTCCTTCCCAAAAGGTGCAATAAAGGGAGACGGATGCCGACATAACCTCACCGAATCGCGGGGAAGCAAGTTCACTGGCTGATTCGCCGGTTCGTAAGATTTCCGATGTCATGCGAGCAAGCTCATCTGCATCTTTGAACTAGGCGGCCGCCAAGCAGGGGAAAGGTCGGTCATCACCCACCCTTATCTTGAAGATGCGGGGAAACCCTGTCCAGACGGAGAGATATGCGCGTTCTAAACGCAAATCCGATCCTTTTTCATACATTGCAATCTATTATCCCAACTCGGTAAGCGCATCTCGTGATAGTCCGGTGTCCCACAGCACGGATGTCGAACATGGATTGGGTGATTGATCCGAATTGCTTCGGTGATAGAGGCCATGCTAAAGTCACAGTCGACTTTCATGTGCCATTTGGCTTTGGTATTTTAAAAAATTTGCTGCATAATTCCTTCTAAGAATGATGAAGATGAAAAGAGCCAGCGCCCTCTGAATATATGCAGTACCTCCAACCTCGACACCTCATTTCAACCCTAGGAACCCATGTGGAGATGCGTCATTCCGGCCCTTCCTTGAAAGCTGGGGTAACTCTTCCAAAGGTCCCCAAAATTGCTAGTCAACTGCCCAAATAGGCAACAAAATGGGCCAGCACTGAGTCCTGAGCGCAATCAAGATAGCTACCTATCTAAGATGCGGTGGGTAAGCGCGAGGAATAATGCGCCTGATAGTCGTGCGACAGGTTGGAGAAAGCTAATATCTATACCTTCCGGATAAGACATGGCATACGCACAGGACAACGGCAAGTCTACTATATTCACGATCTGTCTATTTATACCATCGCCATGTTCCTCCACATCATGATGAATCGCTTCACCCTCTCACACCTCGTCGATTCAAGCTTACTTGTAAGCCTCTTTGAGCCACACTTTCTTTTGGTCTTTGTTCAGTATGCGGCCTCTGTCTTCACAACTCCTTGCGTTGTCCTATGGCATTCTCCTAGGCACAGCACAAGCAGCAGTGATACCTCGCGAACCCGGCAAGACCTGCAAAAAGACTAAGGTCGCTGTCCTCGGTGCCGGTATCGCTGGAATAACGGCTGCTCAGACCCTGCACAATGCCTCAATTCATGATTTTCTCATTGTTGAACACAACGATTACATTGGCGGCCGAGTCCAGCACACTTCATTTGGAAAGTCGTCGGACGGCAAACCCTTGACCGTAGAACTCGGCGCCAACTGGGTCGAAGGGCTTGGGTCGAATCCCGTCTGGCGTCTGGCTCAAAAACACAAGATCAAGAACGTCTACTCCGACTATGACTCCCTCCTCACCTACGACCAAGACGGACCAGCCGACTATGCAGATGCCTTTGAAGAGTTTGACGAGAAATTCGACAAAGCAACAAAAGATGCCGGATACATCCAGACCGAGAACCTCCAAGACACTTCGGTGCGTGCAGGCCTCAGTCTTGCAGGATGGAAGCCTAGGCAGGATCCCTACAAGCAACTCGCCGACTGGTGGGGATGGGATTTTGAAACCGCTTATCCCCCCGAACAATCCGGTTTTCAATTTGGAATTGCTGGAAACAATGCCACGTTCAAGCATTTCAGCGATGAGACCAACCTCGTCATCGACCAACGCGGCCATAACGCCTGGATCATCGGGGAGGCTATGGAGTTCCTCACAGAAGACGACCCTCGACTGCTTCTGAACACGACCGTCAAGAAGATTCACTACGGCAAAGAAGGCGTTATCATTCGAAACGAGGATGACACCTGTATCGAGGCCGAATTTGCGATCTGCACATTCTCTGTTGGCGTGTTGCAAAATGACGCCGTCACCTTTGATCCGGTCCTGCCCCGCTGGAAGAGGGAAGCTGTTGAGCAATTCCAAATGGGAACGTACACCAAGATCTTCTTGCAGTTCAATCAGTCGTTTTGGTCAGACGAGGCACAATACTTTCTCTATGCGGATCCCGAGCGAGGTTATTACCCGCTATTCCAGTCGCTGAACGCCAAAGGATTCCTCGAGGGCTCCAACATTCTTTTCGCTACCGTGGTGGCCTCGCAGGCATATAAGGTGGAGTCACAATCTGATGAAGAAACCAAGGACCAAATTCTTGAGGTTCTCCGGTCTATGTTCCCCGACAAGCATATCCCCGAGCCAACCGACTTTATGTATCCTCGATGGACCACAACAGAGTAAGTTTCCTTTCCGTGACGCATGTGTTGCAGCGACTAATCAGATTCTTTAGGTGGGCGTATGGCTCATACAGCAACTGGCCAGTTGGCATGACCCTCGAGAAGCATCAAAATCTTCGTGCCAACGTAAACCGACTGTGGTTCGCAGGTGAGGCCAACTCTGCAGAGTTCTTTGGATATATGCATGGAGCGTGGTTCGAGGGCCAAGAGGTAGGAGAGAGAATTTCCAGAATTATTAGTGGAAATGATACCGAAAAGTCGCAGCAGATGAAGAAGTACAAGGTTCTTCACGGAACGACAACATTGGATGAATATGATGATTCTAACGGTTGGTCGACGCCTTTGGACGACTGAGGAAGAATAGCATAGTCCAGGGGCTTGGTGAAGAGGAAGAGATTATTTAAGACATACCTTGAAAAACTAGACATAAGACCCCGTCGTTACGTTAGCCCATTCTCCTAGCCCAATCAACGCATCTTGCTTGTCGTGATCATAGGTGAGCCTTGCACCAAAGAAAGCAGACAGGAAACCGGAGGTGATCATAAAAGGAACCATGATGAATAGAAAGACTATTAGGAGGCATAGAAGCCCCTTTGGGTCTGTGAAGAGAGGGCGGAGAGGCTGTAATAGCCAAGAAACCGGGTGGTAGAGCAATAACATGAATACCGAGACGGGCACCCTTATCCAGATGCGTTCGTCCTTGGAGAGTGGCACTTCCCCCAGATCTCCCGATATTGTTCGGATCTCGTTGGAGAAGCCCGCTTCCTCGGCGTCTCGAGAATCTTATGAGCTAATGTGGCCAGGATACGGCTGATTGTGGCTCACCAATGCCGTCTTGAGGCCACCGAGGGCCCGCTCAGACTGTGGTCGTGCTGCCTTTCGCTCTCAACATGATTGTCAAGAAGTAAATGAGAAGAGGACACTGAAAGGGCCTTTTCGGTCTTTGAATGCGGGCGGTGCATCTCTTCAAGATGATGCGACATCCGCGTCTTGTCAAGATTCCGCACCTCATTCCCCCTGCAGCATCCGTCAGTCAGCCTGAAAAGGGCGCAGCACCTGGACATGCATCGGCCCGCCACATCTTCCGGTCAGCAAGGCAGATTGATGGTCTTTTGGCTGCCGCTTGGGCATTCATATCCCAGCTTGCTTCAGGATCATCAGCTCATTAGTCGACCTAAAAATATCGACTTGGAATGCCAACAACATGGCTGAACTTGCCGCCATTGCTCTCACAGGAAATATACTCCAGTTCCTGGAAATAGGGATCAAACTGACCAAAACGGCACGAAGAGCATACAAGTTAACGTCGGGTTTGATTGAAGAAGACGAAGAGTTTCTTCCGAATACAGAGCTCATCCAAAAGCTGGCTGGGGCCATTGAACAACAACAATCTGCCCCAGAAGGACAACTTATTGCCCTCATCGATGAGAACCTTCACATCACCGCCAAAGCTTGCGACAAACGTGCAACCGACCTCATTACACTTGTCGAACACCTGCGCATTGGAACCGGGGGGGATCGGGCTTGGGGAACAGGGCCAAACTAATTGGGCATCTCCAAGACAGCTCTGTATCTGACCTTGTTCTGCTCCATCAACTCGAATACCTCCTTGATAGTCGATTCACCCTGATGCTTGAAGATCTGAACCATCGCCTTGACGCCATGGCGGCCTGAGAATTCGAGCATCTCATCGTGAATATTTCGGGAGCCAACCAGGCTCGAAAAGACATGGTATCCGTGGAAAAACATTTGTTCAGCACTGTGGATCGGTCAGTTAATGGGACACTAAGAGGAAGAGTGATTCACATACGGCAAGCTAAGAGGACCGTGGACGGGGGCCGCCAGGGGTACGATGGTACCGTCTCTAGAGAGGAATTCTTTGTTCATGACCCTGGGACACAAAACGTTAGACGATACTATGGGCTTTCAGTTCACGACGTACCTGTCCCAGTCGGGATACTTGGTGCCACAAATGACAAGCACGTCAATTGGCGCCGTGGCCGTGTCAAACATGTTTTCAATGAGGTGAAACTCCTTGGCGCCCAACTGTCGTGCCTCTGCCTCCTTGCTGGAACTGGTACTGTAGACAACAACATCGGCGCCCAACTTGTCTGCATACTGAATAGCAAGATGACCCAAGCCACCAATGCCGAGGATTCCGAGTCTCTTATCAGCAGTTACCGTAGCTTTGAGGGCAGCGTAAACAGTTGCGCCAGCGCACTGGAGGGGCGCGGCATGCTCGCTGGAGAGACTATCAGGGATCCTGTGGAGATATGTCTCCTTGCCAATGTAGTAGGGCCCAAAAGTCCCATTGTCAAAGTCCCCTTCACCGAAAATAACACGCTCATAGCAGTAAATGTCACGTCCAGACAGGCAGTACTTGCAATGGCCACATGCATCTCGGTGAAAACCACCACCAGCACGATCGCCAATATTGAACTGCGTGACAAGCGAGCCAATGGCTTCGACAACGCCGACGCCCTCGTGGCCAAGTGCCACGGGAACCCCCATTTGACAGAAGACAAGGTCTGAGTGACACACGCCACTGTGGGTAAGGCGGACAAGGATATCGTGAGGGCCAAGATCGGGAATCTTGACAGAGGTTGTGGAGAAACCGCCGTTGCCATCGCCGGAGCGGTAGATGGTGTTTTCTGAAGGTGACATAGTGGAGACTGGAGCTGAAAGAGATGTGAATAGGATTGATATGCTTTGATGCGAGCCTAGGTGAACAAGTGTGAACAAGTTAAGACGATCTTCGAGGTGGAATGCAGAATATTCCGAACAGAGAACGAATGGTCATTATGCTTTATAACAACTGAAGATTGAATCTCTGAAAGTCTGATGTTCATAAACTTGAATAGATTACAGTGATTACTTTCACAGCATGGCATTGTTCACTCATGAACGCCTCCCGTTGTCGGGCATCCTCTGTCATCGGCGGGGGTTACTAATCTCCCCAGCTTCTGCTACAAGGGGCTTGACACCAGCCAATAGCATCGCTCGGAATGCTGACATTACTCACTACGAACTTTATGACGCTAGAGTCATAAGATGTGCCTTCAATAGGTCTACGTCATGAGTGAATATCTGTGCCTCTAGCGCACAGGTCCTGTGCGTCTAGATGGCGCCAAAGCATATAGCTAGATTGCTAATGCAGTTACCTCCCGAGGCCGTGAAGATCACGCCTACCCTGCGACACTTGAATTGGGGTCACCGCTGATTTGATCCTCATGGCCCATCAGTACCTGCGACAGTTGAGAACATCTTGCTAGCCATCTGAAGATGATGCTGGCGAAGTGGCCTTGTAGATAAGTTATAGCCTCAAGATGAAGGTGCCCATAGGGGACGTAATGTTACTTTAGGTGGTGAGTTAAGAACGAGAAACCTTGATGAACATGTTGTGCACTAGCCATTCGAAGTCTCATAATCTTAGTCCAATCATGTATCTTATACTACACCGCAAACCCTTTCTGCCGACTTATAAAATTGTTGGACGCCGATCCTAGCACCATGGCCATGCCGGGTATGGAGAACGAAACAGTCTTTTATTCAGTTTGCCGTTACCTGAGCAGCCCACAATCTGAAATTCACTCGGCTTGTTCGGAACATTATGTTTCTCAACAGCGTGGCTCATCTACAAGAGGCTGGCTGGCTTTGCTGTTCTATGCTTTAGCATGACGCTGCTTGATGATGAAGTATATCAAGCTGCCAATCTCCAAAATTACCACAGCAATGGCGACATAGAAGGTGTACGTCTGTGATATTTTGTTAGCATTCGAACTTTATGCATAGGAGTCTTAATAAAGAGGCGAAGGAGTTGAAGACAACAGCTCGGCGCATATAGCAACGTACATTGGTGGTGCACATCGTGGACCAAGGAATATCAGGGTTCTTGGCCGACTTGCGCTTGCAGCTCCAGGACCAGATGTCCCAAATGCTCTTCTTCGCCGCCATCGTATCAGCCAGTTTGAAATAGACCAATCCACCGATCCAGACTACAATCAGAACACTGGAAAAAAAGTAAGTCGCAATAGAGCGCCGCCGAGCCTGACGAAGACCTCGGAACTATCGCAACGTTAGCTGGCAAATAACACAAGAAAAAACTCGAGGCATCATAACCCTTCGTCAACATGGAAATTGATAACGTACGGGGTCGACATGAGTTAGGATGGCGAACAGTTGAAAGACAATAGTAACGAGGGCGACACAGAGTATGGTATAAGTTGGCTGAACGTCAAGAACAGCTGGCCACGCCTTGGGCTTGAACTTGCCCTGGGGATTAGCCATGGTGTCATTCCGCGTTCTGAACCACACAGAGAGAGCTCCGGATTGGACTGCTGCCACGGTAATAGCAATGAGGAGCGAAATACCACGGGCGAAGGCGCTAGAGTAACTGGACGGAGCTTGCGGTTTGCGCCAGCGTGTATTTTGTTTCTTAATAAGTTGCTGTTCGTCGGTGTTAAGCTCTCGATGGCCATCTTCTGGTTCCTCGACGGCATAAGCGGTGTGAGCGACAGGCTCGTATGCGGTATTGTGGTTATAATCCATTGTGGCAACTAGAAGCGTGGTAGAGGCGTGAAAGCTGGGTAACTGTTGAATAAGTGAAAAGGTAGGTTTTTTTTCGGGCTGGTTTTAGCGACAAAGTGAGTGAGCATCGATCTGTGAAATATCTAGTTATACCATGCACTTCCATGGATCAAGGCCCAGCTGGACGGGCCTGGGCTGACGGTGTTTGGTGTGCCAACCCCAGACTTCCATCTCGGGTCAATAGAGACATCTGCCCCCAACTGTCGTGAGCCTGACGGAACCAGCAAGGTTCTAGGGCGTGTTATTAGGTCGGAACTGCTGAGATGAGCACCAAGACAAGACCACCTGCTAGGTATTACAGTACCAACTACACCACAAGCCACAAAAACGAGGATCCCCACTTAGACGAAAAGTCCGGACTCGGCAACGACGGGCGGATAATTTCGCCGCAGCAATGCACGAGTGGTTTATATCTGACACCACCCTATAGTATCTTTTTTATTGAACGGCAAGCTCGGCCAGCTAGACGGGCTCCTGCACCTGAGTCTCGATCACATAGCCACCAATTATATTTCAGTGATTGGAATGGTCTCGTCTGTCTTGGTCTCGGTCCGGCCTGGATCGCCAAGACCTGGTCTGGTCTGGCAATTTCTCGAGGACCGGTCGGGCCGATAGGACCATTAACGGCTATGAAAAGATGAAGCTAGCTGAGCTTAGCCTAATATCCCTTGAAATGTGGAAACCTCCGCCAGGTCATGGCAGGGGGCGCAGCCGATCTAAATGCATCGGATCAAAGGTATCTAGCACCAGCTATCTCGCGAGTTACAAATCGCTACATCACGCTTCGGTCCTCGGCAGCTTCATACGCGTTGAGCGCCTCCGCAGATATATTTACTGGTATCGGTTGGAAAGTCATTAATTCATGCGAAAAGATTTCCCTAGGGATATAGGCGGGAATGAGAAAAATACGCACACTCTTTTCCGTTCCTACTTTAGTTACATCCCTGGCATTCTTGGCCGTCTTGTTAGACGGGCTGGTCTGGTCGGACCGTCTGGTCTGGTCGGACTGGTTATCATGTAAGCAATCCGCTTGGTCTGAGATAGGATCTGCCCACACCGAAGTCCCAATTCCAGTATGAAAGGAGTCTTAACGCACTATAATCTCACGTCGTTCGGAGGTGCTTACTAAAGCCTGAGGACAGCCAAACCTAGCTACAGTGGGAGGCAATAAGTATTCGCAGGTGTGTAAGTCAAATTGGCAGCTTCTAGCCTCTTTAATTAAGAGCTGGACTGAGGCTATGTACCAGCTACAAGTAAAGCCAAGCTATGTACCGCGGATCTCTAGGTATAGAGACCTTGCAAGCTACCCTGGCTAGCCTTCGACTGCAAGATCTACTTGTACACCTGCGAATACTTTTTAGCCCCCCACTGTATTAATCCAAACTCAAGTCGCCGGTTGGTCGGGGTGTCCTGTCCTGACCCCCTGCTAGCTCAATATAGCTACCAGCTAGCTGAATGAGGTAATATTTGGGCTTAATGTGCGTGGCAGCTTGTGAGCTCTCTCTGTTCTAAGCGGTATGTAAGCGTCAGTGCATACAGGTACCTGGGCTGCACAGATTGGGCCATGTCAACGAAAACCTGCTAAAGCTGTATTGGCTGTCTTCACGGAGTTATTAGTTTATGTCAGACAATAAAGACTCACTATTTCCCCGATGCGGAAAGCGATATTGGCCTTCATTCGTGCTTGAGCAATTTCGCCTTGTATTTGGTCTTCGACGGCAACGCAAGAACACCCGACAACTTTTAACGCTACCGCCCAAATACTTTTCGCTGTCATGCGCGGGCTTCTAGACGCCTCTCTTTTCCTCGGCCTGGCGTCGGCGGCCGACGTCTCTCTCTTACTCTTCAGTGACGCACAGTGCACTGGAGATATCATCAGCAACGTTCACTCAAACCCGGCGAATGAGCATGCCGGGAGTGGCTGCATTGCCACAAGTACATTCCAGTCAGCAGGGCTTGCCAGTGTTGATTCAGGCTTCAAATGTAATGTTTACGCAGACACTGCCTGCCAAAACTTTCTGGCCTCCATCGAATCGATCTCTCAATGCGAGACACTCATCGGGCGGGGCGCCATTTGCTTCAGCCAAGAGTCTTTTGATAACCCACTTGCGAACATCAAGGCTCAAGTCAGCATTGGCAGCTCTGTAGTACACTTCAACGAAGTCAAGTCCTTCGAAATTACCGACGGGGCACTTAAGGGCGCTTGCGGCGACACTGGCTGCGACCCAAATGCGCCATTCAAGAGAACACTCAAGAACTTCGCTGGATCCAGTAATTGCATAGTGACTGGCACTGCCCGGGGTAACTACGACAATATCAACGAGCGCGATTATATGACACAGCTTATCTCGCAGTCTGCGCTCACAGCAGGCTCTATTGACTTTGCGTCTGTTGACGGGTTCGGCAACCCAGACCTGGCCGAAGCTCAGATGCCAGCCTTCATCCAGGTGGTTCTCCAAGATGATGCGGGAAACAACAAGGCACAGATGGAAGTGTCGATTAATGTTTCCTGCTCGAAGCCATCAAATCCCGGCTGCGGTTCATTTGCGGCTGACGCAGTAAAAGCTGCTCTCGAAAAGGCTCCTGCCGTTGGAGGATTGGTGGCCTCGGGTTTTGATGTTGTTTGCAATGCGGGGGCCTAGGGATCAGTGCGGTTGTCAAAGGAGAGTTATGCATCGTTTAGAGTAGATTCATTTACAGCCTGCAGGCAGGTTAGCCTCTATTGACAAGACGTAGCTCTTCGAGCTACGTTTATGGGATCTCCTAGTTCATAATCTTAAAGGTCTGCATGCATGTATGTATGTATGTATATTTTTCGTCCGGGGGGCCGTGAGGCCCGGAAATGTCTCGTATGGGAGCATAGGACGTGCTGAGCTAAACTATCTATAATATCAGCATCAAGCCGGCTTCGTAGAGGCGTCACCATACGCCCTGCCGCTGCAAACAACCTCTCACACTCTGCTGACATCGGCTGAATCGTAAGGATGTCCAACGCCATTCTTGAAAGACGAGGATACCGCCGTTCGCGCTCATGCCAATACGATATTGGGTCTCTAACATCGTTGTCCCCATCCTCCCACGACGACTGCCATGATTCGAGCTCGTCCATCTCGTCATCGACGCCGTCAGGCGAAGAAGCTTCCTCTTTCACCATACTGCACCCGGAGACCGGCCGAGTGCGCTCACAATACGCCTGAAACGGGTTGAAGTACCTCCGCTGTCGCTTCGCAACTGGTTCGTCGGCCACGGAGTTTCGCTCAATCTGAAGGTGGCGATATTCCCTTTCCCATAATCTCGAATGTAAATAAATATATGTAAGACTGCAGGTGCGATAGCTTACACAATACCATTATGGAAGTCGACGTCTATTGAAGCTCAACCGTCCCCAGCTAAATAGCCACCCCATCACGCACCCACTTCTATCATAGATCCTCACACACTGCTAGGCTTGACCCTGTAAATAGCATTCTCAACCGCAACTGAACCATCTGCCTCGACAAACCATCTAAGCTCGCCGACAAAGGCAGATCGCTCCACCCACTTCAAGTCAGGATGGCTAGTCTCGATGATGGGGGATCCAAGCCACTCATTCTCACCAAACTCAAGAGTCCGGGCTTTGGGTCCTTTGGTAAATACCTCCATCCACTTCTCGTCAATCTGTAAGACTCCCTTGAAGTAGACGTAGATGCCGTGTCCTTCCCTGGAGCGGAATTGTACTCGGACGTCAAGATGGCCGGTGTTTGTATTGGGGTCACGCTGTAAAACATGTTAATAGCTAGTAATGCATATTGTACTAGGAACTCACCAGAATCCAATCAGCACCACCAGGAAGAAGTTCGGCCTCAAGTCCACTGCCTTTGATGTTTCCATGTGTCAAGAAGGCAACGATACGATGGTTGTTCCCCTTGGCCTCTGGAATGACGAGGGCTTTGCTGGTGTCTGTGTACATCTTCATGGTGAAGACGTGCTCAAGTGATGGAGTCATGATGGCGATTGTTATGGTGGGCTTTCAATGTCTTTTGCTTTGGAGTAGTTGCAGTGAAACTGATGATATCTTGTAGTCGGACCAGAAGCTGAAGTTCTTATACGAATGGCATAGCATCTCGTCAATCAGATGTGTTGAGCATATCAAATAAGCTTATGCAGCTTGCTTATACGCTTAGTCTAAACACATCGCAGTTGATTACATATATTCCAAACCAATGTGTAATCTTATCCGATTCCTTGCTTCGGAACCTTCATTTGCGGTTTTCAACAGATGGAAACGGGCCTTAAGTGACGTGCGCTGAAGGCTCACCTGCATAACAACGGGTTGATCACTAATCATACCAAAGTTGCCGAAAATGGCAAGGTTTCAGCATTAGTAACAGCGAGGATGCAATTGTGAAATTTACAGGGCTATTTAGCGAGGTTTGTACGTGTTCGTGCGCTATGCATAGACATGAGTAATCAGCTCCGACCCATGAACTGATATCTAGGTTAAGGTGTCCACCACTTGGATTTCAAATGCGAAGCGGTTGGAATGTTGCATCGGGGTAGGCGATACGGCATTTCAAAGCAAACATGAACTGATCTGTTCATTCATGAAGATGAATTGATAGTATATAAGTGCGAGGTCAAGATAGCTCTAAATAAGAAGAATAACAATCAATTGCACGCTTTATTACCCGTTCCGAGTTATTAATATTCAGACCCACAATTGCATAAGGTTCCTTGAACCACAATGTCCGCAAAAAATATCAAGGCTCTTTTAACCGACTAAGGTTGGGGCTTTTGACCTTCAACACCGGATTGTTCTTGCTCCTCTCACACGAGGTCGCGCAGATGCATCTGGTGTCCCTGTGAAATATGCGGCCGAGTACTACTCTCAGCGCGCCACACGTACGACAAACCCCTCCCTTCCTACCAGAAGTAGAAAGATGAAAACTTATACTAACGCGTTACCATCAGCTGGCGGTATGCTAATCACTGAAGGAACATTCGTTTCCTTTGAAGCGTCTGGGAGACCCTTCTTTCCAGGTGAGTTGCTAACCTTACTCGCTAACACTATTGAAGCTAACGGCGAAGCAGGAATCTACTCGAAAGAGCAAATTGAAGCTTGGAAGCTTGTCACAGATGCAGTTCACGCAAAAGGCGCGTTAATCCTCTGTCAGCTCTGGGCTCTTGGGTAAGCATTCTACAACTTTACTATGTTATCTTGATACCTAACAGGCTTGGATAGGCGTATCGCGGAGCCTGATCTTGTCCCGACAGTCCTCAGTCCTAGATCACAGCCATTCTTCGAGGATGACGATGTCGAACATAAGATCCAGGACAAGTTCGCAGCCATGACAGAGGCAAATATCGACCGATTCGTGGAAGATTATCGACAGGCGGCTTTAAATGCAATGGAAACTGGTTTCGACGGTGTTGAGATTCACAGAGCCAATTGATATGTAAGTATTGGACCACTGGAAGACATAATGGCTTGGCTAACATGTTCCAACCTACAGCTTATCGACCAATTTGTAGTTCTTTTGCCATCCTACCCAGCGAAACTCGGATCACGTTCTAACATGTTATAGCTTCAATCTACCAGCAACGATAGAACAGACCAATACGGCGGCAGTGTCGAAAACCGCATTCGTTTCCCCCTCCGAGTCGTCAACGCCGTCAGCGATGCCGTTGGACCAGAGCGTGTAGGTGTCCGCATGTCACCATTCGCCCGATTTCAAGGAATACGCGAAACCGAACCCCTGTCGCTTTTCGTCCCTTGGGCCTCCGTCGAAACCTCGTCAATCCACCCACGTAAAAAGGGGCGCAGTACAAACCAAGGCCAGTTAATTAGCACTGTACCAACTAAGGAAGGATAGCATAAAAGCTGAGTTTCTAGATCAATTATTAATAATTGCATGAAGACTTCTGAGCAGATATTTTCCCTGAAGTCAGCTTGCTGATGTGCGTAAATGTCATTTGGAAGCTGAAAGTCGGGGTGATTACTCCTTGGGAGGTCGTGAGTAATCACTCCGAGCGGTAGCGTTATTACATACTGCATACTGCATAAGCATACATAAACAGATCGTCGCCTTATCGCCCCAAAAGAATGATACGATATGATACATCCTTAATCTTAAATCTTATTCTTCCCAACCGCCAATTATTATGTCTACTCAATAAGTTGCCAAAACGCAGTATGTCAAGTCCCCGAGCGGTACTAGCTCTGTATACCAGCAAATCGGCAATGCTTCGGAAGTTCCTCTCGTCCTGTTGACTCACTTCCGAGGCACTATGGACAAGTGGGATCCTCTCGTTGTTAACACGCTCGCTAAAACCTACTGCGTCATTATAGTTAACTATGCTGGTGTTAGCCTTACCACCGGCGAAGTAGCTTCCTTAATCTAATAATCCGCAGCTAATATTATATAAGCCCTTAAGCTTGTTAGAGAGTTTAAGATTAATCTTTTAGGCTTCAGTATTAGAGAATATATTACTTAGATAGTCGCGCTTAACGTAGATCTGTAAAGGTATGGGCCTAATCGGCACGATCAGGGTGATATCAGAGATAAAAGGGTAGATTCCGTATTATTATTAGACTTTAACTTGCTGAAGCCTCTACTGAGTCTTCGACGGGAAGAGTTTAATGTGGCCTCTGGCCCACGTAACTATCTAATAATTTCCTAACCTACCGGCGAAAGCTAGCATAACCTAGGTATTCTTATAATTACCTCCTCTCCTGGGAGCTTAGTCCCTTAAGCTTATTTAGCTAATTATCTTATTTCTTTATTTAATACTAAAGATATTTATATATAAATATCTTTTAATTAATCTTAAGTTTTAATAACTTTTTATAATAAATTATTAATTATTTATTATTTTTTATATTTTTTTTTATAATAATTATAATTTTTATTATAAATTTATTATTTTCTTTTATAATTAATTTATTATTATTAAGTTAATAATTACTTTATATTATTAGCTACTTAGTATTAGTAGCTTAAATATATTATTATTATTATAATTAGAGTTTTTTTATTTTATAATAATCTTTTTTTTATTTTCTTTTTTTTATAATAATAATTCTATTACTTATTATAATATTATCGCTATAGCCTCTATAATCCTTATTATTTTTATTTCCTCGCTTATTTATTATATAGCTTTTAGTAATATCTCTCTTAGCTACCTATTTTATTATACTTTTAAAGTTTAAGTATAATACTTCTATAAACTTCTAGAAGATAGATCTAGGTAAGGTTCCCTATATATATTACTTAGAATATATAAATAAGGATCCCTAAGTCCCTTATATTACTAATTAGTTACTAAACTATTATATATTATGCGCCTATAATAAGAAGAAATATAGTTCTATAAGTTCTCTCTCTTCCTCTCTTATTATATTCTTCGAGTTATCACTAATACTTTATAGATTCCTCGCGAGCTTTAGGGTATTACCTAGCACTTATAGAACAATATTTATAATCTTTGTGATAATATCATTACTAACCCTTCCTCATACTCCCGCTGTCAGATCTGGCGTGCTAACCGTGCCGTCAAAGATGTGGCGTATGCTTGGCGAAAGGTCGCTGAAAACACGCCGAGGGTTGATGTCGAGGTTGAGGGTAGCGACCGTGATATTATGGGCAGTCTTAACGAGCTATATGATATCGCTGACTAGGCTGTTGCTGATTGTAACCCTGGTCCCATTTGTCTTATCTCCTTTGTTAGTTAGCGTCCCTGTCTCTAAGGCCCCGCTGATCCTTTGTTGACTCCTAGTGGTCGCAAGTATGCTTGTCTTACTAATAGGGGTAGTAATAATAATAATAATGACGATGACGATAGTAATAATACTCCTAATCCTTCGCTGAGCTAACCCCCTAAGCAAGCCCATAAGACTCGCGGTTAGACTACTTATAGCAGAGGTTAGGATAGTCATAGTTATAGTAATAGTAATAATAACCTTTAAGCTATAATAACTTTATTATATTTTATTATTAATATATTAGCTAATATTTTTCTTAGTTTTTTATTATTATAGTCTTATCCTTAACTTAGTTTTTATTTTATTTTTTTATATTAATATTATAATACTTTAGCGAATAATACTTTAAATTAATAAGACTTCTTTATCGCTATATTTTTAATATATACCTAGCTATGCCTTATCCCACTTCTTATAGTCTTTTCTTATAATCTTAAGATACTTCTTTATTATTACTTATATATTCTCTAGGTATTCTTTTAATTCCTAAGTATTATATTTTATTAGCTAACCTTTTTATTTAATAAGATAGAAGGTCTTATCTTTTATATCTTTATATAAGACTATCTCTTTTACCTCCCACTTATTAGGCTTATTCTTAAGCTCTGGCTATTTATGCGTGGTATTGCTAATAGTTCTGCGATTATTCCACGGCTCTATAAGTGATATATAGAATATATTATATATATGCTAGTACTTTTCTAGCAGCTCTAAGGCATAGGCTTATTCTCGATACCTATTAAGGACTTTAGCTCTTATAAACCTTAGGGCTAATTTAGGGTATTTAAACCTCTAATTCTTTATTAATACTCTAATAGTTTATCTCTAATAGTAGGTTTATAGCTTATACCTTAAGTTATAGTATTTTACTTAGGATTTTATAGCCTTTTCCTAATATATATATACTTAGGTTTATATATAGCCTAGCATTATTAAGTGTTTAGCGATACCTTATATATTTATTTCTATCTTTATTAAGATATATTTTATATATCTTAGATAATAGCTAAATAGCGCTTTTATTAGAGAGACCTTAATAGTTAAGTGCTTGCTATTATTATAGGCAAAGGCGGCGTCTAGGAGTTATATTACCTACCTTTTAGGCGAGTCTCTTATATATACTCTTAAATACTTCTCTAGTATCTAGTAGGTTTATTTTATTTAATTATCTATTTATAAATAATATATAATTAATAGTTAGCAATAAATTACTTATTCTCTTATAAGATTTACTTAGAATTTATTAATAATTAATTTATCTTAATTACTAATAATCCCTTTTAATATATTAAACTAGCTTTTAATATACTTATATAAAAAAGCTATAAGCTCTATAGCCTTAAGCTTCTTTATTATTAAAATAAATAATATAAACTTAATTATCTTATATATAATAATAAGAATTATATTATAATTATTATTATTACTTTAAATACTTAGTAAAAACCTAATAATAAAATTAAAACTAATCTCTTAAAATAGGTATAATAATAATAATAAAGGCTAGAGTTTCCCATAGGGTCTATGCCTAGGAACTTTAATGCCTTAGTATATTAGGTAGCTTTTAATATACTCTTAGATATCTTCCGCAATGCCACGCTAATAAAACTTCCTCGAGACGAGGTCAAGGGTCTTTTATAACCCTATATAGCTAGCCCTTAGGTTATCATAATATCACCGAAGGATCTCTATCTTTATAGCTCCTTAATCCGGGATAACTAATTATCCCTTATAATATAATAAGTCTTAGGAGTTTATTATATATCCCTTGCATTTACTAGCGGTTCCCTAAGCCTTTATCTTAAACTTTTAGTATTATTAGTCTTAGCTCTATAGTTCCTTAATTAATACCTTAAATTTTTTAAATAGCTAAGAGAGAAGTGCTATTTTGCCCTTTATAAGCTCTCTTATAACTAGGCGTGGGATATATTACTTTAGAATAATAACCCTAGCTATAATTAAGTCCCTAGAGGCTCGCCGAGAGTCCTCTACCTACTTAGTAATCTATGGGGCATTTGCCCTCTCTATCTTTACCTATTAACGTCGGGTCATAATAGCAGATATTATATAGTAAGTAGTGCTCTTTGGCTCGTGCTTATAGGAGGGGGGGGGACCCCTTATTATAGCCCTTACTACGCAGATATATATAACTAATACGCTGGCCCTGCCTTTTAGCGCGGCGATATATCGCTAAGTAGGCTCTAGCAGCTTATATATAATCTCTAGCTTCTTAGCTAGTATGGGTAGAATATCTTCATAAGAGATCTCTCCCTTTATATAATCTAGCCTCCTTAAGAGACTATCCATAGGGTTCTTTATCCCTAGTTAATATTTAATATTAAAATCAAAGGTAAATAGTTAGTATACCTAGCAGGCAAGTCTACCTCGCAGATCTTTAGCTAAAGCTTTAATAATACCTATAAGTGCCTAGTAATCTATTAAGATTAGAAATTTCTTTAAAAGTCCTTATAGATAATAAGACTAATATTTAAGGCTCTTAATAATTACTAATAGCTCTTATTAGCCTATAGCTTATTACTATTCCTAGTTATAAAGCTTTTATAACTAATAAGTAATTAGTTACTACTAGGTATTAACTAGTTATATTAAAATACTTAAAATAGCTTTTACTAAGGCGTCTATTTCTACCTTAGTTAGGAGTAATAAATCTTAGTATTAGAGAATTATCGCTAAGTAAAAGGCCTCTTTAAGCCTTTAAAATACTTATTCTACTTCTAATATTTAAGTAAACTTACTACTTTTCTTCTTATTTTTACTTCCTTTTAATAGAGATATAAATAAGCTAATAATTACTAAATAATATATAATAAATTTATAATAAAAATTATAAAAGTCTAAGAATATTTATATATCTCTAAAGCTAGCTAGGGCTTTTTATTTATATATTAACTTAATCTTAATAAGGTCTATCTTTACTCCTTCTTAAGTAATAATATACCTAAGGAATTTAATATATTATTAATAAAAGTTATACTTAGATAGCTTACTATATAGCTGCGCTTTAGCGAGTTATTATAAGACCTCTTATAGGTGCTTAATATATTCCTCTCTTATTTATAAGTAGACGAGGATATTATTTATATAAAATATATAATATATATCTAGCATATTAGCGAGGGATTAATAAATATATGCCTAGAATATAACAGGGGCATTAGTAAGCCTAAATAGCATAACTATATATTAGAAATGCTTATACCTTATATAGAAAGCGGTCTTTTAATAGTCCTCTTTTATAACCCTTATTTAATAATATATATCTTAGATATTAATCTTAGAGATTTATTTTACTCTTATAAGTTAGTCTAAAAGGTCTCTAATAAGAGGGAGGGAGTATTAGTTTTTAATTATAACCTTATTTAATCCCTAATAATCTATATATAGGTATATTCCTTTATTCTTCTTAGGCATAAAGAGTATTAAGGCACTTACCTCGCTCACTAAGTACTTAATCTAACTATTCGCTAAGTTCTCAGCGAGGTATTCTCATAAGGTATTATACTAGGCCTTATTTATAAAGTATAGCGGCCTATATAGTGGCTTACTCCCTTAGATAAGATTAATCTTATAAGTTACTTCTAGTAAAAGTAATACTTTCTTAGCTACTTCCTTATTAAAAAACCCCTCTAGGCCCTTAAGTTCTAGTAGTAATTCTTTAGTATTTTTTATTTCTACCTCTAATAATTCGCTAAGGGTATATAGACTCTTCTCCTACGGCATAAGGGTAGTTTAACTGTGGAGGAACAACAACACAACACACAGACCACCCACAGCCAATTGAGGCTGCGAGGGCTGCTTAATAAGCAGTTGAAAAAGAGGTAAATTAGAAGGTAAAGATGAAAAGGATGGCTAGCTAAGAGCTGCGGCGGAAGATGCCTCTTTTGATCAAGTGGTCACGTGTTCAAGCACGTGACTAACAGGCTCGCCCGAGCCCCAATTCAGTAGCTATAATATATAATATATAGGCTACCTTATGATTTTTAATAATATCTTAGAGGAGAAATTCTAAGTCTATAAAAGTAATCTTTTAATAATATTATAAGTTAATAATATAATTAATAATAATACCTTTTTATCTTATAAAATAATAAGATAAGATTATATTATATTTCTTAGAGCTTATATTTAATCCTATAAATACTTATTAAACCTTTTATAGCTTTTTATTATTATTAATAAGAAAAAAAGTAAGCTAATAAGTATTCCCTAGGTTTATCTTATCCCCTTTATAACGGGCTGAGCCCGTGGGGGTCTCGGCTTGCACTCTCGACCAAGACCCACATAAGCTCAACAGCTAAAAGGGGCTCTTTTCGCTTCTCCTTTTTCACTTTCTTTTCCTTTCTTCCTTAGCTTTAGGATACTCGTTAGAGTCATTTAGCTAGTTATTAATATACTCAGCTGGACCGTTATATTATCCTAAAGCTCTATCCTTTAATAGGAAGACCAATTAATTAGGTCAATTAGTCTAGTCCCTGCTTGGCTTTCTGTGTGACCAAGCCCGGAAGAGTAGAAGGCTCTTGCCCGTGTGGCGGTCGAGCTATGTATATATCTCTATGAAGATCTCGTGCTAATTACGAGTAGTAGAAGGCTCTTACCTGTGTGGCGGTCGAGCTAAGTGTATCCCTGCGAAGACCTCGTATAAATCATGAGTAGCAGAAGTTCCCCCCCTAAGACCTCGCTACCGGAGCGACTAGTAGAAGATCCCCCAAAGGGATAAGCATTTAATTAATCGACCCTGCCCAATGAGATAAACCAACACGAACGATCAATATAAGCAGCTTCTATGATAGAAGCTCTTAACCAAGATGGGGGCTCCCCCAGCCAAGCCTCCCAGATAATAATGCAGATAATAATATAAATATCAGAGGAACTACGAGCCCTACGCGCTAAATAAGAAACCAACCGCGAGGAGATAAGGAATTAGATTCGCGCCATCTAGTCGGCGATTATAATACTAGCTCTAACGCCGCAACCGCTAGAGCCCCTAAATATAGCTAGACCTAAACCTTAATAAAGCTCCTCGCCGGAATAACTATTAATAAAGAGAAAACCAATCCTCTTAGACCCCCCACGATTTAATAGAACTTAATAGAAGTTCTAGGCCTAGTAACTTAAAATATAAAGCAAACTATATATTAATAACCCTACCCTTAGCGAACTATTAAATTAATTCGCTTATATTTACTTTAAATTAGCTAAAATACTATAAGTAATAATAATAGCCTTCTTTAAAAAAGGAGGCTTAAACTAGTAATTTAAGCTAAGTAAATTTATAATATACTTAGCTAGCTATTATAAGGACCTAAATATTAAGTAGTAAGCTCTTAGCTAGCTAGAGATAATAAGATAAGGAGATAAGGAGAGCTTTATATCTTTCCTCCCTAAGTTTAAAAAGGAGCTTATAGATAGCAGAGGAGCTAGCTAGGCAGACTTAGTATAGATTAATGCCCTTAAGCATATAGTTAACTAAGAGCTCTATTCCTACCTTATAGGCTAGCTTAGTTTACTAAAGATATATCCCTCCTTTATTAATGCGCTACAGAGCCTTGGGGCTAACTTAGAAGAGCTCCGCTTTTATAACTAGAAGCTAGGTAACTAGTAGGAGCAGCAATGAGGCCTAAGCCCTAACTAGGAATAACCTAGATAGAGGTTACCGCCGTTAAAGGACGTATCTAATTAAATAGATTAAGAACCCACGAAGGTTAAGAGATATAAATCAAAGCTCCTAGATAGGCGGAAATACTACTGATGCGGCGAGGTTAGCTATATTATTACTTATTATACTTAATACTAAAGAAGCTAGTAAGACTTAGAAGAGGCAAGGAAGCTTAAGTATAAAACTAGGGCTATAGGGAGTAAGCTAAGGAAGAAGAGGGACTAAGACCTAAGCGATAAAGACGAAGCTAATAGCCTAAGCGAGGCAGCCTTAGCAGAGAAATTAGAAAATAAGTAGCTCTTAACTAAAATCGCTATTAGGAGTACTAATAGGCTTAAGCTAAGTAGAAGGAGCTAGAGGATTAAATAGATAGTTAACCTTTCTATATTAATATAGGGATTAATTAAGAATATTACTTAATAGCCCTTATTAATAGTAGATATCTATGCTATGGAATAATCGCCGATGCCCTTACCCGTAAGCTGCGCCTACCGCGTATTCCTATTATCCTATGAACGCTCAAGCAGGTAAACATATCCTCGCTAGGTGCTATTAGGCACGTGATATATATAAATATAGATATTAATAGCTACCATAAGAAATAAGTCTTCCTCTATATTATAATAGGCTAGGGAGATAAAGTTATCCTCGGATAAACCTAGATAGATAAAGAGGATATTATTATTTAGCCTATAAGAGGATAACTATATATAGGCTTATATAACTACTAGGTAAATAAGCGAGACCCTAAGAGCTTTTAATAACCTAATTTACTAGGCCTAATTAGTATAATCTTTATAGGTCTAATTTAATGCGCTAAGAAATAAAAGGGAAAATATAATAGCCTAAGAGTATTTTCTATAAGCCTCTTAGATATTAAAAAGGCCTTTGCACCGAAGAAGAGATTAGATCTAAGGGAAAAGCTCCCTAAGTACTACTATGAGTTCTTAAGAGCATTTAATTAAAAGCTTATTAATTAATTACTATTATACCGACCTAGTACTAACTATAAGATCCTATTAGAATAAAGGCCTAATAGAAGAGAAAAAGAGCCCCCTTAGGGCCCCTTATATAAAATATCTCGTGAGGAATTAATTATTCTTAGAAGAACCTTAATAGAGTTACTTAATAAGGGATTTATATATACTAGTAGCTCCCCTGCCTTAGCCCCTATCCTCTTTATATAGAAGCCAAGGGGCGGCTTATAGTTTTATATAAACTACTAAGGTCTTAATGCGATTACTAAGAAAGACTAATATTTATTACCGCTTATTAAAGAGACTTTGAGGTCTTTATCTAAGGCAAAGTAGTTAACTAAGCTAGATATAATCGCTGCCTTTTATAAGGTATAAGTATAAGAGGGAGATAAGTAGAAAATAGCGTTTTATACCCGGTATAGCCTTTATAAATAGCTAGTTATACTATTTGGCCTTATAGGCGCCCTAGTGACCTTCTAATAATATATTAACTATATACTATAGGACTACCTAGATAAGTTCTGCTTAGCCTATATTAATAATATCCTTATCTACTTAGATAGGTCCCTAGCTAACTATAAGAAGAAGGTAAAGCTAGTCCTCTAGAGGTTATAAGAGGTAGGCCTATAGATTAATATTAATAAATGCGAATTTAAGACTATAAGCATTAAATACCTTAGATTTATTATTAAAGCTAGGCGAGGAATTTAAGTTAACCTAGAGAAGGTAAAGGCAATTTAATTATAGGAGCGGCCCTATTTAGTTAAGGAAGTTAGAAGGTTCTTAGGCTTTATAAACTATTATTAGTAGTTTATCCCGAGGTTCTCCTTTATCGCATTACCTCTTATAGCCCTAATAAAAAAGAGGCTATATTTATTTAATTAAATAGTTATTAAATAGCCTTTAAGGAGCTTAAAGCGCTCCTTATTAGCGCACCCGTGCTAGCCTAATAGGACCTTAACCGAGAGATAATCCTTAAGATTAATTCTTCTAGATATATTACTAGGGGTGCCCTTTTATAAGTAAGGGAGAATAAAGTCTTCTAGCTAGTAGCTTTCTTCTTAAAGAAGAACCTATCTATTAAATATAATTATTTAATCTATAATAAAAAGCTACTTATAATTTGTTAGAGGAACAAAACACACCAACCACAGCCAGTTTGTATAGTCGTGTAACTTTTCTCAAAGACTTCTAAAGAAGGATCCCACACACTTCTCGGTGAGGCAAACACAATATAAAATAGTAAAGGCAATTGATCAATTGATAGCAACGGAGATTTGGTCAGAGAAAGAGCCCAAAAGCTGCTCCTTTCTCATTGACCATAATAACAGTGATAATGATGCTGATGGCCGAAGGCAACTGGTCTCTGACCTTTTTCTACGTACAGGAAATTGCTCAATGGCCCAAAATGGCTTAGCACCTTTTTCCCCTAACTTAATAATTATTTATTATTTAAAATACTAAGACACGGAATTAAAGAGCATAGCCTCCTTTCTAATCTTTATAGATTATCTTAACCTTTAATATTTTATAAAGAAATAATAGCTTAGTAAAAGGTAGGTCTACTAGGCAGAGATATTATCGCGGTTTAACTTTATAATTTAATTCTAACCTAGCAAAGAGGCTATTATCCTAGATGCCCTCTTACGATAAGAGTAAGATATGCCAGAGGATTACGAGGATAACCAGATTAGAGGCCGGTACTTATAGCTCTTATAGCTAAGTGAAAGGAAAGATAAGAAGTATTTAATTATAAGGGGAAAAGCAGGCTATATTTTAAAGGGTAATATAGACTAACCCAGAGATTAAGAAGTAGACCGAGATAAATAAATTAAGAACCCTTTTGCTAATAATTAACTATAATAACTATGAGACTAAGGATTATAGTAATATAACTAATACTAGCTAATCTATAAGGCTATGCGATAAGGCGAAAGGCGGCTACCTTCACAGTGGGGACTCCCTATTATGCTATCTGAATGCTTAATCGACGAGGGAGAATAGCTCTATTAGCGTAAGCGGATATAGGTCCTAAGCTACGAGCCGCTCCGCACGAGGATTATCTAAGATACGCATAATTCGGCGCTTACTAGTTACCTAGGATAAGATATATTAAAGTCCCTTATTAGCAGATAGTTCTATTAGCTAGGGCTTAACTTAGATATATAGCAATTTATGCGGAATTATAATACTTACGGCTAGAGCATTATCTAGAGAGAGAAACGCTATAGCCTCTTAAAGCCGCTCTTAATCCCGGACTAGATCTAATTAGAGATATCTATCGACTTCATTATAGACCTCCTACCTACTTAATTAAATAGTTCTATAAACCTCATAGTTATTATAGACTATCTCTCAAAGAGTATTATCCTTAAACCTATAAAGGAGATTATGACTAGTGCTATTGCTAAGACCTTATTACGGTGCTTCGTCTAATACCACGGCATCCCTAGGGGAATTATAATAGATAGAGGGACCTAATTTATAAGCCGAATGTGGAAGAGGGCTATGTAAGCTGCTCTGCATCTAAGGGTTAGGGTTAGGGTTAAGACTTGCCCTTTCACACCTGTCTGCTTCTCCTCATTTAGTTCTGCCCTCACTTTCTCAACATGTCCTCCACACGCAAAGATTCTGCGGAGAATGACTTCGCGGAGCTATCAGCGCGCCAACCGTCTCCATCAAGCTCTGAGACGACTCTGATTAGCCGTTGTCTCTCATACATTCGCTCTTCCTGGTTGGTATAGACATTCAGGACTCTTCTTCGAACGATTGGCCTCAAAGTAGTGACCTTCCCTGGGGGCAACGACCCTGAACCGCCCAAAGTCCTAATTGACTCGTCAAGACGGCTCGCAATCGCCCGCTGCGCAATTCACATTATTCCCGCATTTTTGTCCATCGCCCTTATAACCCTCAACTGCATAGGATTCTTCACCGGCGATGAGCTACTAGGCCTCGAGGGTCAAGGTGAGCTGAAGCTCGGTTTACTCCAGGTTGCGGCCAAACATCAGGAGCTTCTCATTGTCGCAAGCGTGGGTTCTGTCATCTTCCACCTTATTCGCTCCGAACTTGTCTTTGGTGACGGTATGATCCTTGGACTGCTCGTTTCGGGGTTCTCTTTTTCTCAACCTAGGTGAGAAGCCCGGACTGGCCAGAACATCAGTATCCGCTGACAGGGTCCATTCTAGCTACTTCTGGTCCCCCGAGTTCCTGGGGAGTCTCGGTTGGAGTTGGGGCCATGGTGAAATTGTGTCTCACGGACAGCGATGGAAACGCTGCGGCTTTATTCTCCTCGTATTCATCGGCGGTGCTCTGGCTCTCCTGGCTGGTCCCGAGACAGCAGTGCTTATGATACCCAGGAAAATGGACTGGCCAGTTGATGGTGGCATCTATTGGCTGAATGGTAAATACCCGACAAGGTCTTCCGTAATGTCTCATGACTGATCTGGCTCTCTAGGAAGCGATGACCAGTTATGGCCCAAATTTCTCGACGCAGCTTATTACTCCGAAATCAATTGCACGTTCGAGACCAGCCAATTCACAGACAACAGGTGCCCTTCACATAGCCTCCTTCCCATGTACCAGCACTTCATCTCGTGGTGGAACGGTTACAACACGGGATATGGCTTTGAGCAAAACGATGGGTGGCAGCGAAAGATGATATACGCGAGGCCTGCCTTGCTCTCTGACGCCAACACCTGGGCCTATTCTGCTCATGCCCCAACTGCGGTGCTGCAGGACGCGTTGAGAGGTTATCACTTCAAGGCTTTAAAATATCTGGCCCACAAGCGTCCTGACACGAAGCCGTTCCCAAGGCGTCTAGATTGGGCGAAGCCGAAGCGCTACGAGGTTGAAATCAAGGTGTCAGCTGCGAGGGTCTATTGCGAGCTGCAGGGCATCATGGATTATGGAAAAGATTTGACAGTCAAACTCCCCAATTTGAAAGGCCTCGACGAGTATTGGAAAGACAAGGGTATTCGGCCAGAAATGGAAATGCATGGCGCCAAGGTGCTAGATGAGGTTGACGTCCTTGGTGACGTGCAACGAGCTCTGGCAGCCCGAGGGATTCTTCGAGATGAAGAGTCGGCTCCAAATGAGTCCATCTTTGACAACCGACGCGACAAGCTCATCGTCGCTACAGACATTTGGGACGCCACAAAGAACTCTCTGGGCCTGGTCATATTGTTTAAAGACTTATTCAACCGCACAAATGTCACCGCAGACATCTCTCCGCCATCAAACGTCGTCGCCTGCTCCATTGACGCCCGTTGGGCAAAAGGGAAGACGATCATCCAGACGACAGATGACTACCCTATCCATCACGAATATTACTCGGGCAAAGTTCTCAACTTAATCCAGACCGAACTCGACTTCCTAGATCCCATGGGTTATGTCCGCGCGAGACCTCCGCCCTACCCGATGATGGAAGACATCAGATTTAGTCTGGACTGGTACGAGATGCTATCGCCCACACTGCCCGACACATCGCCTGATTATTTGCCCTGGATGCCGATTCATGGATCGAATCGGACTACCCTTGAGACACTACTCATCAGCGTTTACAACGACGAGCTGGCTCGGAAGTTGCTGCACAATGGCGACCCGAAAGAGATCTTCCCTGAGCCAGTGATTCTCAAGTCTGAGAACTCGACGCGCAGGGAGATGAAAGCGATATATAATGGGTATGTCATGACTGCCAAAGACTGGTTTGACTACCTTTGCATGGTCTGCCTTGGCCTGCACGCTGCGATTGCCATTGTACACACCTTTTTTTGCTGCCTTCATCAAGCACAAAACAGGCGGGGCATGGGACTCAATTCTGGAACTGATCGCCTTGACGCAAAGATCCACTCCGCCTGAGAGGCCTTTGCTTTCCAATACATCTGCTGGTGTGCAATCCCTGAGAACGGTCAAGTTGATTGCCTGGGTAGAAGCGCCGGAGACTGGGGAGACGACTGCGTTGGAGGATAAGGAGGTTCCGGGAGGAGAGTTACAGATGAGGTTCAGTGATCGCCCCTGGCGGCGAGACAAAGAGTTGGAACCCGTGGTAGATAAGATATATGGGGTACCACAGCGGGGATATCAGCTACTACGGAGTGGCAATACTGTGTAGGGAATGGTCTTGGAGCTATGGTAGTGAACTCTACACGACACCTTGAGGTCGAATCTTGTTGAAAAATCCTGCTGGCTTAGAGCGTCGAGAATCTTTGCGAGTCCTTCGTGCCAAGGCGGCGAGAATGTGGCTACGCCTTCCCGTCGCCTTGCCGCCGAGAGCTGCCCGCAACTTTGGCCGTGCTTCTTTTCACACTGAACACGACTGTCAAGAAGTAGAAAATGAGAAGGGCCTGAAGGGCCTTTTTGGTCTTTTATTGCGAGAGGCGCATCTTCTCAAAGCGATGCAGAAGAGGTTCCCAGCCTTGAGCAGTCGGTATTGGATACATGGCTGGTCGGGCTCTTAACGCCCGACGACAGCCTGTGTTACAGGTAAGGCAAGGCGATCTCGTCCGTGAATAAGTGTGTGCTTAAAGAGGGCAGCCGGTAGCCGAAGTCGCAGGGCCGCATTTTGTCAATTGAGCAGCGCCTCCCCCCCCCGGCTTCCTTCCTGCCTCGCTGCGGCCTGGCCGACCATGCTCTTCTCCAATCTCTCTCGCCAGACGAAGGGCCTCTTTCAAATCCTCATCCTCCAAACATTGTCATTTCTCGCTTGCGCTTCTGATCTCCTCTCCCGCAACAGCGCCGATACCTACAGCGGCCTCGCCACCTTTTCTCAGCTCACGCATCATTCTCACCCTCAGCCCTTTGGAGAACTCCCAGCGCAGAAACCGATGGCGCCGTTCAAGCTCAACCTCGCCGGAGGGCCCAACACTCAGCGGGCCCTGCTCGTGGCCACGGCCCAAGATCTTCAACAGCTTCTAGGCAATAGTTCCCTCACGAGCGAGGCGCTGGTCGACCTTTCCCTGCGACGGATCGAACAGTTTGGCCAAAAAGGGCCAGCTCTGCAGGCTATGATCAAGGTTGCTCCTCGCGAAAAGCTCCTGGCGCAAGCACGAGGATTGGATCAAGAGAGACAGCGAGGCCAAGTGAGAGGCCCATTTACATGGCATTCCCATCATTCTTAAGGTGCGTTGAGCCTTGCTTCGGCCAGCATGGCAATATCTTGCCGCGTATTACGCATGAGATCCTCCCAACACTGATCAAGAGTAGGACAAGTTCAATACCCATCCATATTGGGAACTCCCCACGACGCAGGGTGCCAAAGCCCTGGAGCACACTGAGAGCGCTGGTGAATCCCGACTTGTTAAGCAGGTACGCAAACGCAAACCCTACCAGTATTCCCAACCTTCCGGGCCATTCTAACAGCGTGATCCAGCTCACCAAGGCAGGCTTGGTTGTGATCGGGAAGGCAAACCTCTCCGTAAGTTCTTGACAACTATCGAATAGTATTGAAAGCCGGCGCTAACTATTCTGGTAGGAGTTCGGAGCCGGCAAGTAGGCTATTCCCATGCTGATATTGGATCAATGCATGTCTGACGTGAAGAAAGAGGCGATGGCGGCGTCGGCGGCCTGTCAGCTCTCGGGGGTCAAGCAAGGTCTGCATACGTCTTTGAGAAGGTCAAGAAGGAAGACAAATATCTCGCAAGCCGGGTATGAGGGCCCCACTCCCGTTTTCTCGCTGTTTACTCACAATTCAATACCTAGAATCCTGGAGGCTCATCGACTGGGTCTGCCCTGGCTGCTGCCGCAGGATCCAGTCCTATCTCGATCGGCGGCGAAGCGGACGGCTCGTTGACTACGCCAGCCAGAAGAGCCGCACTGTATGCTCTCAAGTGTACACCCCAAACCATCTCTACAGATGGAATCTTTCAAGTTACGCCGAGGTTTGAAACGGTTGACGGCATGGCCAAGTCTATGAAGGACTTAGTCGACATCACAAATGTCATCCTCCAAGCCGCCAAGGTGCCTAGGTCCATTCAGGTTTAGTCCAGGAACAACTGGCAGGGAATTCGTCGAGGCTTTGTTGATCCGCCAAAGTTCAAGTTGCCAGATTTTCTTTTCGACTCGGACGAAGCAGATCTGGTGCAGGTTGTAAGTGCCCCTCGGCTAGCCGTACCTTTCCAACTAATACATATTTGCCGTAGAAAGGAGCAATCGAGAAGGCTATCGACATCATCAGACAGGGTGGGGGAGCCGTTAATTATCCCATCGATCTCAATCATCCTCGGGAGGTTAAGTTCAAAGATGAGCCAGGATTCTTGGAGGTCCTCTGTGAGTTCACCGAGCTCAGGCTTGCCTTGCGGGCTCCGGTCACTAACTGCCTTCTAGCCGCTGAGGTCCGTGACTCTGTCAACGCATACCTCGCCGGACTCGCCGACACCCCTGTCAGGACTTTGGAAGAGATTATCGACTGTAACAAGAAGCACCCCGAGCTTCAGGCTGGGATAGGTCTGCTCTCCTTGCCCCCCATGGCCAAAACGCTGCTGTTCCCCATTGAAACTAACAAACATACCAGAGCAAACATATCTCATTGCGGCACAAAACGACACGAGGACTCCAGAGGAGCTCGCCGAAGCTCGAGCTTTTGTAAAGCAGGCCTCTGGCCCCGACGCGCTCTTCAAAGTCATGGATGAGCTGCAAGTTGACGCTATCTGCGCCCCCACAGATGGCCCCATCTGTACGCTTGCAGCTATGGCAGGTAAGTCTTCTGGCGTGAGGAAGAGATATCAAGCCATCTTCTGATGCCCAAATTATTCAGGTTGTCCCACTGCATGTGTTACCTTGGGTTAACTTGATCCCAGCGGTCGACCTTTTGGTCTGAGCTTCGTCGCGAGGCCCGGAAAGCAAGACACGCTGATTTAGCTGATGAGTACTTGGGAGGTGACGTTTCCAGAGCGCAAGCTACCCTCTGGGGTTCTTAATGCCATTGAGGGAGAGTCTCTGCTTTGAGGTGCCCGACTAGAAGGCAGGATCGGGGTATTTCTTCAGGCGCTCGATTAGTGTGTGATGAGGAGCATCGTTTTCTTTGAAGGGAACTATCACTTAAGCAGAGAAAACTGGGCGTTGACTACATTATTTGACGCTCCTATGCCGCACTGTCTAGAATCATTTGCAAGCAATCCACAACTTGCCAAACCTCAGACTGGTCATCCTCAACAGACACCTCAACCCCCACGTCACACCACTAGACTTAGCAATGTGTATTCTACAAGCATTGGGAGTACCACTGGTTCTGTACCTGGCAAGTCGACCCAGACTCACACAGAGTTGGTCCAGTCCATCCAGATCCGCCACACTGTCCATATTTAACCTGCCGTGGGCCACCAGTCTGGGTTGGCCCGGGAGTGGTTCCGGTGGTGGTCGAGCTTGGGGGTGGCACTTCGCCGCCGTTGACGGCAGCAGCGTGCTGGTATACCAACGGCTGTGCCTCGTCGTCCTCAAGATAGATGGTGTTTCCGTCGTCGTGGTTCTTGCCGTAAGAGTATCCCGAGTAGCCGAACTGCCAGTACACATCGCTCACCTCGTGCTTCAGTGAGACTTCCTGCCACTTGCTCAAGACACTGACGCGGGTCGACTTGTCAGTCCAGCCGTATTCTTCATGGACAACAGGCTTTCCATTGGCTGCTTCGGCATGGTCGATGATCCACTGCTCAACCCACTGTGTCGTCTTGCTCCATGCCTGAGGATAGGAGTGGAATGTGTTGAAGTCGATGTTAGGCAGCTTGAGCTCGGCGTCAAAGTCAGCACCGTCCGCACCGTTGTATGCCCAGTCGCTAGACACTCGGTTAAAGCCGCCCTCGCTCCCAGTGGTGACCAGGTGATCCGCATCGATCGACTTGATAAAGGTGCTCATCTCATCCATCCACGATGTCAGCAGTTTAGGACCGCAGTCGGGACCACGTGGGAGGTTGCGGCTGCCGTCGGCGCCGCAGCGGGGCTCATTGGCAAGCTCCCATGCGAAAACGGCGGGGGAGTCTTTATACCTGTTCACGACAACCGAGACGTAGTTCTTGTACGCCTTCTTAATAGCTGGTAGGCGGTAGAACTACGTTGTTCCTTGTTAGATACTGACAACCGGGGACAGGTGTTTCCACTTACGTCGTCGTGGTATTTTCCACCAAGGTTGACCGTGTACACATCCATACCCCCGTAATCAGCCCAGTTGTTTGTCAATGCCAAGATGAGCTTGATGCCAGTAGCTTCGGCAGCCTCGATGACGACGTCGAGAACGCCCAGGTCGATATCGACAGTCCCATCGGCGTTGAAAAACTGCATAACGGTCTCTTCTCCACCCGTGTTATACTTAGGCAGTCCACCTGAAACATAAGTTCTGTTGTTTTCATGGAACGCCCAGGTGCGGATGACCTTCAGACCAGCGTCCTTGGCGGCGACCATGCCAACCTTGACGTCCTGGTAGTGATCCTTTCCCCACTGCGAGGGTTAGAAAGAATTGTGAAAACTGATAACTAGCAGACATACAACGTTGAAGGGGAAATAGTAGGCGTTGCTACCGGCGAAGAAGAAGTCCTCGCCATCGAGAGAGAACTTTTCTCCATTGGTAGTGACGAAACCAGCTGGTACTGCGGACACAAGAGCGCCTGCGAGTGCAGATCCAAGGGCGGCGATGGAGGTGCACTTCATGATGGAGTATTGTCAGGTCAGAGAGTTGAGGTGGAGATCAAGGGCATCTAAGTCCTACTGAGACTCGAGGCATATACTCCAAGACTGCTATATCAGTCCTTTTATAACCATTTCAATGCAGGCACCTCTTCACTTTTACTCTCATTCCCCTCACTTACACATGTCTATGAGGCGAGAAAGTTAATCCATCTGGCGATGCCGGAGTTGGACACTCCGGAACGTCCAGATTCGGAACGGAATTGACGGTTCCCCGCCAACACGGGCCGGCCCGCCGGCTCCGAGGGGAAGCGGTTCAATATGCCCCTGCAAACCATAGAAAAGGCTATATACACAAAATTCTGGTGATCAGATGACCTCATTTTATTGCCAAGCAGCCTAAAGATAATGCCCGCACGTCCGAGGCAACGGGATCAGTCCTGCCGATAGACAATTTCGCCCTGACGTCCGAACTCGCCAAGAATCATGGCATTATGAGATAATTTGATTACAAGAGCAGAACTTCAATCACGGCAACATTTTACACATTGAGGATCTCAAGTTCCATACCTTTGTTGTTGTTCTGCATTACAACTACCGTGTCACTGCGAAAACCTAGGCGAAAACATAGCCATAGATTCTATGCACTCAACCGCACCACTCCAAAGTATCGTCGATCGGTCCAAAACCGCAAAGTGACCACCCTACAAGATTAGCAATATCGATATCCCGTCAAAGTCATTTTAAAGTTTACATACCTTGGCATACCATCGGTACCACTTGACCTTGCCAGTGGTGCCTATCCATGCTTTCGGAGGGTTGCCAGATTCATACTTGAAGGCCGAGAACCCCATTGGCGCGTTGACATGTTCCCATTCTGTTGATGGATTTCCACCACTCATGTATTTCCAGTAGCTCCACAAAGCGTCGGTAGACGGCAGGTAAGCAAGTAGAGAGGCACACTCTTAAGGTTGAGGTCGAGAGTCGGGGTCTGATCAGACCACTGGATCATTTTCTCCCCAATCCAGATCAGCATTGCCACCGGACTATATCCTATTGCGATGCCGACAATTGAAGAACGAGTTACATAAATCAGAGCATACGTTTCCCCGTTGGCCTAAAAGGTATTCTCGCGCCGTAGGCCCGTTAGCCCCTCTTGGGACAACTATCTTGCATGTGCTCTTGAACGAACCCCTCCATGGCCAGCATAACAATCAAGCTCACACGAATAGGTTTTCAGGTAGGGGCCATATGCAGCAATACTGGCCGCAATAGATGAACGAATATCTCTACCCTAGATCATGCAGCTGGTGTCGCTGAAGCTTAAGCTTGCTATCAAGGTGGGCGTTGTTGAGACTCCAAATAAAGGTCTGGTATTTGGCGGAGGGCTAGATGATCCAGAATTCATCCGGGGCGGCAAGATTATGCAGCATAATGGTGAAACCCAAGCCAGTCGTAGTTGAGAACATATGACTGCTTTCCGGCTCATGTGCTCGGTTCTCTCAGCTCCTTATCAGTGGTGCATATAACTAAACTCTTCACTCCAATCGCGACTGGCCGTGTCAGAGTAACCCACCGCCACATAGTCCCAATATCCCACATAGATAACTATTAGAACCTTGGCTTCAGTATGCCGCCTGTAACTACTCCCATCTTATTCTGGACCCAGCTACCTTTCTTAATGTCGACGATACTGAACCTCGTCTGGGTTGCTTTGTGCCCAAAACCTCATGCGACTCGTAAAAGCATCCATCCCTGATATCCAGACAGTATAGAAGAATCCGCCCACCACTGCAAACGGCCTTGTAAATCTATTACTTAACAAAACCGCCTTGATTCGTTCCACAAACGACAAACTGCCCCATTTGTTGCCCAATGCTGCGGCACGGTGCTTGCCACCTGCACTGGTTAGTATCCGACGCAAATCAGCCGTCTTTGTGTTGTAACGCTCAACAGCTTCAGCTCCCCTATTGACTACCAGGCTGGGCGCCCTGTCTCGGTCTTCAACCAAGTCCAGAGGAGTCTTCCAGACGGGGCTCCCGAAGAGGTTCGTCATGATGTTCACATCTGCACCGACTCGCTTCATGGCCCGCAGAATCAGGCCCGTGGCCACCACATCACGCGAGAGACAGGCGAAATGCAGCGCAGTGTAGCCCCGGATCTCACGGGCTTCGAGCTCTTCCCTGGAGTGCCACTTGGCTAGCAGCTCCTTGAACACGTCGCCAGGTCCTGCCAGTTCAAACTCGTCGTAGTAGTTGTACCGGAACCTGCCGACGACTGGCGCGTGGAGGGCTGTAAACTGCTTCCGCGGCGATACGTTGAAGGAGATGTTGGGTACGCTGAGGAGGAACCTTACGGCGGTGATGTCGTGTTCCGCAGCTAGTACCTGGAAGAGGGTTGTGCTCGTGCCATGGAGGAGCTGGTTCGGGTCAGCGCCGTACTCTAGGAGCAACCTGGCACAGCTGAAATCGTGATTTCGGACGGCGGCCGAGAAAGGCGAGTCCCAGTAGCTCTCCATAGCTGCGAGCTTGGGTTCCCTTGAGAGAAGCAGTCTGGACACGTCCTGGTCAGGGAGGAAACCGGCGGCGCAGAACAGCATGGCAGTTTGGCCACTCGAGCTCTCCGCGAGAATATCTGCGCCTGCATCAAGCAGGGCCTCGGAAATGACAAGGTTGTTCTGCAAAGCCGCGACGTGAAGCGGCTTCTTGCCCCATCCGCCAATAAACGACTTCTCCAGAGTGGAATGACAACCGGGGAGAGACAGTATGTGCAATACAAGTTCCGTATCCCCAGATAAGCAAGCAGCGAGAAGGGCACTCTTCCCCGTAAAGCTGACCCGATCCAAGGTCTGTCCAGATTTGGACAGGAGAAGCTCAAACGTTTGGCCGAGAGCGTCCGCTTGCCTTGGACCATGAATGCACATTCGGGAGAATCGACTGATGGGCTCGCATGCGTATCCAAGGAGGGAATAGGAGAGGTAGTTGATGGCACCTAACCCGTCGTCTTGATCTACGCTCAGAGCGTCCCGTATACCTCGTGGTTGGCCTGTCTGATTAGCCCACCCTGGAAGTTTAATTGGCCGATGGTCTAGAAGAAGATGGATCATCTTGTCATCGTGAGCTTGACACGCCCTGTGGATAGGCAGGAATGCCATGCCGTGGGTGTCCGGGACTTCGTAATTGCGAGCTACTCCGGCTTCTTGGAGGGCACCCTCATCGTACCCAACTAATCCCGGGAAGAAGCAGTCGGCACCACCGTTGAGAAGGAACTCGACGACAGTGTTTCGTCGAAGAGCCACAGCCCGGTGAAGAGGAGTGCCGGGCACAACCGTCAGACCTGTGACGGCGATGGTTGGAGTCTGCTTCCTGGCCAAGGCGTAGCAGACCAGCGACTTGGGGGTGACAAGGAGAGTCCCAATCACCTCGACGACTTCATCAGGAAACGACACTAACCAGTGCAGCGCTGTCTCTCCCGTGAAGCTAACATGGTCCACCTCGGCACCGCGTAAGACGAGTTCTCCCACGCAGATGGCGTTCCCGTGTCGGGCGGCGCAGATTAGGGGAGTTTCCCCGACGATGTTGGTGGCTTCAAGAAGCTCGGGGAATGCATCCAGAAACCGAGACAGATGCTCGGATAATCCACAGGTTGCAGCCCAGTGCACGATCGAGTCTTTGCTCCCAGTCAGGTCAGATATCAGGTTGCTGTTCTCGGTCAAGAACTGCACCACTTGATCAGGCGTATCTGAAGCATGGACTGGATATGCATCGGGATCGGGTAAGGCTACAGGCTCCCAAAAGTCAGAGAGGGTGCTGTCCTGTCCGGTGATCTGTGCCTGGACGAAGCCCGCAACCTGGTGTCCAAGAGATACGGCCCTGCAGAGCCAATACAGGCCCTTTTCGTCGGATTGGCTGGTTCCAATGCCGTTTATATGGCACTGTGAGAGAAGAAAACAAGCCTCGGCCGCTCTCCGGTCATCGCGGTTCTCTGAGATTCTCTCGAGACTGGAGACAATCTGGGCGAGGAGAACGGTAGGAGACTGGGAGAACTGCTTCAGATCAAGTAGCGCCTTCGTTTTTGGGTTAGTATGAATAGCCCAGTGCCCCCCAATATTGGAGTTTGGGTTCTGGAACTTGCCTGGTCAGGATGTGGGTGCAGAGCAGCGGTCGACGAGCTCCATTCAAACTCGGAACTGGCACCACAACGAATTAGCGTATGTTTGAAGCATTGAAACCGCAGTATGCATTACGAGGAAAGCTTACCGGAGCTCATCTCCGGACAAGGCCAAGATCTTGTCAATGCTGCGCTGCGTGGGTACAGGACAGAGGGTATTGTCAAGGATGCAGTTGAAGTAGGTGAAGTATGCGTCGTCTGATTCACCCACAGTAGTCCTAACCGAAGCTTTGACCTTGTCGACAAATCCCACCTTTTCCTTAGCGTCCTGAATATAAGCCAACCAGGCCGATCTCGACGCGGCCATCGGCGGGCATTCAAAGGGTTCTTGGCAAAAGACGTCTTCATCATGTACACCATCGAGCAGCACTTGCCACACAAGCATCCCAAAGCAGAAGTAATCGGTATAGATCAAGGCCTCTCTCTCGAGCAAGTGTGTAGCCTCAGGAGGCGTAAACGGCTGGGTTCCGCCAACACGGATGCACGCTCCTGGCTCATGCTCGGCAAGGAACACGGAGAATCCAAAGTCGATCAGCTTTGCCTTGAAGGAGCCGTCATTTTGCTGAAAGACAAGCACGTTTTCACACTTGACGTCGCCGTGGACGACGCCAACCTCGTGCAGGACCGCAAGTCCCTTGAGGACGTCGCGGCACAATGATGCCTTGGTCTCGAGATTTGCGGCGCGGCCGGATCGGACAAAGGAGGCGAGGGTGCCGCAACCTGCATATTCCAGAACGAGTACTGGTCGCAGAACGCCTTGATCGTACTCCCAGAGCAGATGCAGGAGGTCAATTACCTCCGAGGTGTCACGCACCCGTCCATGTGTGAGCACCTGAATCTCTCTGACAAGAGCATCCATCTGCCGAGAAATAACGTTGTCGTCGCTCCCGTCTTGAACCGCAGTTCTGCCTGCCATGTAGCCATGTGCAACCTTGAGGATCACTGTGTCGCCCGGCACAAGCCTCCTGTTGTACGCGTGGATGCGCCGTCCAAGAATATGGCGCCTCACGGCAAAGGTCTGCCCGGAAGACAGGTTCGCACCGTCCAGAGCGTTGACCACCTCTGGACTTAGCCATGGGTTCTGGTCGAGCACAGCGCTGAGTGCTTCTAGAAACGTAACGAGGTCTTTTTTGTCTCCGGTCGTCCTCGGTGATGGCAGAGATGAGGGACCCTCGGAGCCGGGTACAGGAGGTCCAACGTACACGGCTGAGCTGGAGAGAGGAGGGCGGACCCCATGAAGGGTTGGGGATAAAGTTTCCATTGTTTTGGTAGCTGGCCTGAACGACGTTCTAAGCGTAGAGGGTAGAGGCTGGAGAGCACAGGGGTATTTGAGAGCTTGGTGAACTCTAGGCACCTGACACCACGCTCTCGCCAGCCTAGCCATTGACACGCCTCGTGGGCTGATATCTGTGACCTGTCAGGTTGAGCTGAAAGCCCAGTGCCCGCGCGTGATTCAGCTTCCCCTCATCGAGCAGCCACAGCAACGAAACCAACCAATCCAAGTTCCGACGGCAGACAAGGTTTGCAGTTTATTGGCCGCCTGATCTTAGCCAAAGCGAGTCCCTTGCTGTGGCTGCAGACGCTTGTCGGATGCCTTGAACTCGCATCAATAAAGTGCGCAAGAGGCCCCCCCAAGGCTGCAATTGGCATCTTGTCGGATCCATCCTAACCTCTTTACAGCAGACGCATCAGCTCCATCACCACCATGGCAGACGCAGCAGGCCTAGTGTTCAGCATGCCTGGCTTGCTCTTCACCTGCGTACAATATTACCAAGCCTTCCTCGCCTACGCCAATGAACAGAAGGATAGACAGGACCTCTGCATACGGTTCGAGATCGAACAAAAGGTCTTCTCCAATTGGAAGGCCAAAGCCATGCCAGACGGCAGGACGGTCCTCACCAACGACCCTGCCATGGACAAGTTGACCGTGTCCTGCCTGGGTCAGATCAAGGCTGCTTTTGAAGAGTGTGCTGCCATTTCAGACGTCCACGCCGGTGCCAACTCAAGCCGGCCCGTCGCCTTGGAGTCGCTCGTCTCGCGCCTCAAGAAGATCGGCTGGGCTTTGAACGGGGCCAAGACGGCAAATGAGCTCTGGAAGAAGCTGAACATTTACAACGATGCCTTGAACAGACTCTGGAACCTGAGCGATGGGTCCGTTCAGCGCCGGCTGCTTCCGGAGCTAGACAACTTCAACAACACCGAGGGGCTGCGGCTCATGGAGGTGGCGCTCAGAAGGGCAGACTTGGCCGAGTATCGGGAGTTGGCTGCGGCTGTTCGGCTTCGACGAGTCGCCCTCGAAGCCAGGGAAGCAGAAGACAAGTCCTTCCTGGATCTCGATGCCGACTTTTCGCTAATGCAGTTCGACGACAACATGGAGCTCGATGCAGGAAGCTTCGAGCCGCCCATATCGGCCGATACTTGGAAGTTGCCCCGTACTGCCAAGGTGCACGGGCAAGATGTCCTCCTGGAGTGGAAGGTTTACGAGACGCAGAACCCAACAGCCCTCACCAAGCGACAGTACGAAAGACTAGTTGGCAGCAGCATGCGCTCCCTTGCAAAGCTGCTATCGCAGGAACCCAAGCCGACCAGACTGAGAGCCCTCAACTGCATCGGCTTCTATGAACCACCAGCAGAGGGCCTCGGTTCTCCAGTGTGCTTTGCCTTTCGCCCTCCGCCCAACGCGTTTGCCCAGCCCATCTCGCTGGCGAACCTGATAAGCAGCAAGAAGAGGAGCTTCAGCCACGGTGGCGTCTCGGTAGACACTCGCCACTTTCTCGGTGACCGCTTCGCCCTGGCTCTCACGCTCGCCAGGGCCATCTACCAGCTTCACTATCTTGGCTGGCTGCACAAGGGTATCCGAAGCCACAACATTCTCTTCTATCCGCCTAGCAATGCCCAACACAACTGGAGACCTGACCCAAGACAGCTTTTCCTTGTAGGCTACGAATTTGCTCGCCCAGCCTCGCAAGCTGGCCTGTCAATACCGATGGAGAACACAGCCGGGGTAGCGGTTTACCATCACCCCAGCTACATCGACAGCGGGACAGTTGGCTACGAGCCCCAGTTTGACCTGTACAGCCTCGGAATCGTGCTGATTGAGATAGCACGGTGGGAAACAGCCGAGGAACTGGCGAGGTATGCCAATGTCGACACCACGAAGCCGCAGGAGTGGAATCTCTACGTGATCGACTATCTGTTGCCCGTGGTCGAGGAAAAGATGGGCCAAGTATACGGAGATGTCGTTCGACGATGTATTAAAGGAACCGTCGGCAGCAGTAGCCCCACCTCCCAGACGGGATATAAGGAATACTTAAAGAGTCTTGATGCAGACGTGGTGGCAAGACTAGAGCTTTGTTTTGCGTGAGCGGAGTATATATTTTATTTAATAGGATGCGCTAGTAAAGAAGAGAAGTTATTATTAAGTAACGTACATGATAAGCATGTGCACCAAACAAGTATGTGCACCACTTTTCCCGTACCCATAAGATAGAAGCCGCAATAAAAATATCACAAACCATTTGATCAATTAAAACTACTCACTATACTCTTCCCCAGACGTCTCAATCACTACCTAATAGGTCCTTGCATTATGGCCGGGCTTGCCGCAGACACCACAACGCCGAACACCCGGTCGCGCCGACCTTCCTTGACCACCACTTCTCGACGATTCGGCCACTACCTGCGCATTAATATCCATTTGATTAATTACTTGCCGTCCTTCCTCTACCGTCATTACCCCTCTTTTCTATAGTTAGGTCCTTTTTGCCCTCCGGCGCCGGCTTAGTATCTCATTCGCCTATTCAAGGTCTTTAACCCGAGCCTCGAGTAAGGCAACCTTATACATAACTATCTTTGTTCCCTTAGAAGAAGACCATATAGCTTCTAGAATTGACTCTAGGGAGCTACTTTTATGCATTCTAACTTATCTCTTGAGGTAATTTAACTAAGATTAAGCCTTAAGCATAGTCTTTAGGGTCTTTAAAACCCAAGGGGTTAATAGTTTAGCTACCTCCTCAGCCGGTGTTGGAGTCCGTAGCTGCATATTAAGCTTCGAGACTATACTTTCCGCGTCAAGAGGAATAAGCCCGGCCCCTCTAAAGACTAATCTAATATTTTTTTATATTATAGTGGCCTAAAATACGGCGTAGAAGGCCAGAAAGAACTTAGTCTTTGAAATATAGGTTATAGAGTATCTAATTAGATGCTTAATTTCTCGACTATAAGCGTTTTTAAGCACGCTAAAGCACCTAATATTAAGGGGCTAAAGTAGATAAGATAAATAAGGTAGTATATAGAGTGTAATAATATTATTATCTAAATAAAACTTCTTAAAATTAATAAAATAATAACTTTTATAGCTATTAAGAATTAAGAGATAATAAGAATTAATTAATTAATTAATTATATATTAGTTAAAGTGCTTTAGCTATTTTAGACTAGTCTTATTATTAGTCTAGTTATTTTAAGTTATTATAATAGCTTAATCGCCTAAGAGGTTACTTTCTTAGTATTAGTTAGCGAGGTAATACTAGCCTATATTAATAATAAATAGCGGGATTACCTAGCCTTTTATATTAATTACTTAAATAATTATAATCTATTCCTAGTTTCTAAGCTATACTAATTTTAGCTTTCTATACCTATCTATACCTATAATAACTATTTCGCTTTAAATTATACCTATTATAAAGCTAGTCTTATTAAAGTTATAGATATCTTCTAATTAGATATTATATTTTATAATTATATTTATTATAATTATAAACTAGTTATAAATAATAGCTAGATCTTTATACTTAGCTCTCTAGTAGTTATATTTCTAAAAAAAACGCATCTTAAGGTCTAGGTATTACTTAATAAAGTTAGAAGCCTAGCGCTTATTAATAAGTAACGCATTACGGTTAGTAAGTAATTAATTAGCTATTTCTTTAATATTATATAGTTATAGGGGAAATCCTTATGAATCTAGGTCGAGAATAAACTAAATAATAATCTATTCCTCTAGATTAAATAATTTATATAATTTAGGAATTTAATTGCATTAAGATTAAATGCTATTATGCCGGCGATATAAGGCCTAATAGTTAACTTAGTATAGCTTAATAGCGCCTCGGAGACTTAAATTTAGGTTATTTTAAAGAGCTTAAAGCATAAGAAAGACTTAATATTTAAAATAAAGTTAAGATATAATTTTTAATTAATAATTAATTAATTAAATAGCATTAATAATAATTAAGAGATTTTTAATATATATACTTATTTAATATATATGCTTATTATATATATTATTTTATAATATATATAATAAGTAATTATTATAAATAAGTAAGTATTATACTTTTCCTTACCTCTTTATAATATATCATAATAAAAATACTATAAACTATTTAATTAATTAAAACTACTAATTATAATCTTTCCTAGACGTCTTAATTATTACCTAATAGGTCCTTATATTATGCCCGGGCTTACTATAGATACTATAACGCTAAACACCCGGTCGCGCTAACCTTCCTTGACCACTACTCCTCGACGATTCCGCCACCACCTAAGCATCTATATCCATTTGATTAATTACTTGCCTTCCTTCCTCTACTATTATTACTCCTCTTTTCTGCAATCTAGTCTTTTTTGCCCTCTGGCGCCGGCTTAATATCTCATTCGCCTCTCAAAGGTCTTTAACCTCAGCCCTTAACAATATAATCTCATACATATTTCCCTTTACTGCCTTTATAAGAGACTTCATAGCCTCTATAATTAACTCTGGGGAGCTACTATGATGCCTTCTGATTCGTCTTTCGAGGTATTCAGACTAAGATCCGGCCTTAAGCATAGTCTTTGGGGTCCTTAAGACCCAAGGGGTAGAGGGTTTTGTCAAATGTAACGATGTATTATGTTGTTGTTCTCTGTCTGTTTCTCGGCGAAGCCTCGCAAAGGGGAAGGCGCATTTCTGCGACTTCCCAATTGAGCCTAGTGTCATCACATGACACCCTTCAAGGCATGTTGCAGGCTGTCATATTTGACATACCCCCTTAGGTCTGCCCAATAGGCTGACCTAACCCTATGATGCCTCTAATTGGCTCTCTGATATATGATTTAATTGATCCCATGGATCCTCCTTTATTAGTAGCTTCTCTAGTCGCTGCTCGTCTTCGGTGAGCTCTCGGCGATGACTCTTCTTAAGTAACTCTTTCTTATCTACCATATTTAGTTGCCTCCTGAAGATCCTAAAGGGCTTATTGGCTAGGCTCTTTGTTAATTTATCGGCTATTATCTCTGTAGATGGAGTATAGTTAATTGAGACCTTTCCTTTGGCGACGGCTTGTCGAAGCTAGTAATTGTGTATATCTATGTGCCGGAGCTTTGTCTGTAGCTGCATGAGCTCTGTGGTTATAAGTCGTATGGTCTGAGTGTTATCGCATTGGATTTGAATCGTTGGAGTACTTCGGCGGGCACTTGCATAGCTTGCGGCGGATATATGCTCGTCGGGAAGGGAGATTTAAAGAGAAGAGATAAGTCGGCTCGCAAATATAGCTTCCTTTGCCGCGCTTGAGAGGGCTAGGAGCTCTGCTTCTGTCGTTGATGTAGTTACTGTTGTTTGCTTATTGGCTCTCTACGCGATCATCCCTCTAAATAGCTTCATTGCGAATGCTTGGGAGCTCCGGCGGTCTAGCGAGTTATTGGCGAAGCTCGCATTAGAGGCGACTTCAAGGGTATCATCTGATCCACCGGGGACTGCGCCGAACTCTAGGCAAAGGTGCTTCGAGCTATCAAGGTATCTGAGTGTGCGGTTTGCAGCCTTCTGATGCAAGGGACCTGGATTCTGATTGAATCTCGCTAGCCGGCTCGCTGCAAAGGCGATATCCGGCCGAGTCATCACCGCGGCGTAGAGAATCTTGCCGACCTTCACCTGGTAGTCATAAACTTTATGTGTTGATGCTGTGTTGTCGTACGGGAGAAGCTCTTCCTTTGTTATTGGGGTTGGCGGCCCTTCGCTGGGCTCTTGGCTCGACCTCTTAATTCCTCGTGCTGCCTTCTCATAGTAGACTACTTGCGAGAGCCAGATCTTATGTTGGCTGCGATCCCTTATGACTTTAATGCCTAGGAACCATTGAAGGTCCTGGCCGCCTTCGAGGTGATATCGTTGTTGCAGTGCTCGGATAGCTGTCATCGCAGCTTCGCGGAGCTCTCGGCGAAATGCTAGTATATAGTTATTAATGTAGAAGAAGAATGTGATGCTTCCCTTCTGCCAGCAGCAGTTCTCGCCGGCGACTCTTCGGAAGCCAATCGCTTGCAATCTAGTCTCTAGGTGGCGTTGCTATAATAAAGGCGATCTTCTAAGGCCGTATAATGCCTTCCTTAATCGTAGGACCTGGCTGTGCTCTCGGTGACCCGGCGGCATCTGCATATAGATAACTTCGTCGATCTTGGCGTGCACGAACGCGTTCACGGCGTCGTATTGGAGTAGCTCGAGGTCGAAGCGTGCCGCTGCAGCTATGAGTATCTTAAATGACATTCCTGCGAGCGTTGCTACGTAGGTCTCTCGGCGATCCCTCGCCTGTTGGTCGCCGCGAATAACTAATCGTGCCTTGAACTTAGTTAACCTTCCGTGCTTGTCAAGTTTGTAGGTATATACCCAATGGCATCCGAGGATTTGATGCCCTGCGGCGAGTGCTCGGGGGACCTTCTCCCAGGAGCCGGCCACCTTGTGGCCCTAGGTATTATTCTCCGGCGATTTAAGTAAAATCGCCCATATAAATCGTGTTTTGCTGTCTATGCTTTGGAGTAATATCGCTTAGAGTTAGATCGAGTCGCTAATTAGTCTAAAATTTCCTAATACTAGGGTTAGGGTTAGCTAGTAGCTAGTTAGGGTTAGGGTTATAGAGGAAAGGGGTTTATAGTTAAAAAGGACTTTATAATAGTATTTTTAATTTATTTTATTAAAAGCTTTAGTTATTAGCTAAAGCTAATATAATAGAGCATAGATAATATTACCTAACTTAATAAAGAGCACTAGATGCTTATTTATTATAATTATAAAGTAGTAATTTAGCCCGGTGCTAGTATTAAGTTATATTTCTAGTATAAGTATTAAATAATAAGATAGATACTAAAGGATATTAAGGACTACTATAATACTATAGATTTAGCTAATTTAAAGCTTAGTTAATTATTAGCTAATAGTAGTATAGTAATTAAACCGCTTAATATGCTATATAGTTATAGCTACGCCGCATATAGGTATCTTATAATAATACGCGATAATATTACTTATTACTAGAGGGAAATAAGATATAAGGCCGCAGAGAATTAATAAATTAAAGTTTAATTATAAACTTAGATATATAAAAAGTATACGCGGTATTAAATTATTTAAGATTATAATAATATTAATAATATATTAGATAGTATTAGCATAATAAGAGATAGCGCTATAGAAAAGATTATTACTAATAGCTAGGCCGAGTTAAAAGTAAAAGATGCTATGCGGCTCTAAAAGGGCGACTTAGAAGAGGATATAGACTAGGATTTAGCATAGGTGAAGAGATTAGGCTAGGTAAGGCACTTTGACTCCTAGGATTTACTTAATATTTCTAAAGTAGCTAAGTAGATAAGAGTAAAGGCGGTAATAGCTAGGCGAGTCCGGCTAGAAGATAGGTAAGCGGTCTAGGAATAATAACTATTATAGCGGCTTAGGTAAAGCTTTAATCGCGAGGTCAACCGCTGCTATTAGTGACTTAATAGTATACTAATAAAGATGCTTTAATAGCTCGCTAGCATAATAGCAATAAGTCTAAGTAGAATGCTATTTAGATAAAAAGGCAAAGAGGTATTAATAAGTAAGTATTAGTCTATTAGTTATTAGTACTTAAGCTTTTATTAGCGAGTATATCGCATTAGATATAAAGAGGTATTTAAGCGGTGGGCTATTCGCTTTATAGACGACTAATAGAGCTTATTATATAATATAATAGATAAGCTTAAAGGCGATAAATTTCTTAGTAATTATAATAACATATATATATAGCGAGCCAGACAGCAAGCGAACCGGATACTTTTTTTAACCTTTAAGATAGAAATTACTATAAAAACATAATAAACTATTTAATTAATTAAAATTACTTGCTATACTCTTCCCCAGATGTCTTAATCACTACCTGATATGTTCTTGCATTATGACCGGGCTTGCCGTAGATACTATAATGCCGAACCCCCGGTCGCGCTGACCTCTCTTGATTATTACTTCTCGACGATTCTGCCACTACCTACGCATCTATATCTATCTGATTAATTGCTTGCTTTCTTTCCTCTACTATTATTACCCCTCTTTTCTATAGTTAGGTCCTTTTTGCCCTCCGGCGCCGGCTTAGTATCTCATTTGCCTATTTAAGTTCTTTAACCCTAGCCTTAAGTAAGGCAACCTTATGCATAACTATCTTTATTCCCTTAGAAGAAGACCATATAGCTTCTAGAATTGACTCTAGGGAGCTACTTTTGTGCCTTATAACTCATCTCTCGAGGTAATCTGACTAAGATTGAGCCTTAAGTATAGTCTTTGGGGTCTTTGAAACCCAAGGGGTCGACGGTTTAGCTACCTCCTTAGCCGGTATTGGAGTCCGTAGCTGCATATTAAGCTTCGAGATAATACTTTCTGGGTTAAGAGGAATAAGCCTGGCCCCTCTGAAGGCTGACTTAATATTCTTTTCCGTTATAGTGGCCTAAAATGCGGCGTAGAAGGCCGGAAAGAACTTAGTCTTTGAAATGTGAGTTATAGAGCATCTGATTAGATGCTTTATTTCTTGGCCATAAGCATTCTTAAGCACGCTAAAGCACCTAACGTTAAGGGGCTGAAGTATATGAGATAAATGAGGTGGCATATAAAGCCTGATGATCTTCTTCTCCTCATAATATCTCTCGAATTCGATTGAGTGGTGACTTTTGTGGCCATCAAGGATTAGAAGATGATAGCGACTATTTGATCGCTTGGCTGTGTACCGGTCAAAGTGCTTGAGCCACTTGAGACTGGTCTCGTTATCGGTCTAGCCATTTTGGGTCGTTATAATAGCCCAATCGCCCGGGAGGTTACTATCCCGGTACTAGTTAGCGAGGTGATATTGGCTGGCACTGATGATGAACGGCGAGATCGCTTGGCCATCCGCATTGATCGCCTGAATGACCGTAATCTATTCCCGGTTTCTGGGCTGTACTGATTTTGGCTTTCTACGCCTATCTGTGCCTATGACGACCATTCCGCTCTGAATTATGCCTATTATAAAGCTAGTCTTATCAATATTGTAGAAATCATCTGATTGGATGCCGTACTTCGCGATTGTATTCGCTATAAGCGTAAACTAATTATGGATAATAGCTGGATCTTCGCACTTGGCTTTCTAGTAGTCGTACTTCTGAAAAAAACGCGTCTTGAGGTCTGGGTGTCGCCTGACGAAGTTTGAAGCCTAACGCGCGCCAACTGGTGGCGCGTCGCGGTCGGTAAGTAATTGATTAGCTATTTCCTTTATACCATGAAGCCGGGGGGGAAATCCTCGCGAATCTAGGTCGAGAATAAAGTGAATAAGGATCTGTTCCTCTAGATTAGATAGTCGGCGTGAATTAGGAATAGTATTGACTCGGGCTTGGATGCCATTATATCGGTTAAACAGTGTTGAATGCTTGACTTGGTAGAGCTTTGCGGCACCTCTAAGACTTAGTTTTGGTGTATTTTGATGGGCTTGAAGTGCAAGAAGGATTCTAGCCTCTTTATTAGACTGTGATATGCTGGGTGGTTAAGAATCAATTGATCAAATAGAGATAATGTAGGTTGAGGGATTTTTTGTCTGGTTCGCTTGCTGTCCGGCTCGCTATACATGTACGTTAGCAGCTTTTATAGTAGTAGAGATAAGGAAGATAAGAGTAATAATAATAATAATAATAACAATAAGGCAATAAATAATAAGGGCATAACTACTTAGTAGTATAGAGCGCTTAATAGGGCTATTTATTTATTTATTATTACTTTAATTAAAGCTTATATTAGAGGTAATATATATATAAACCCACTGCTATGCTTTTATATAGCATTAGGCATCTAACTATGCCCGCTTAGTTATATAGAGCTATACTTATATACTGGCATGCTAATAGCTATGCTATAGTAGGCTTAGCTGTTTTTTTTAGAAGTGATATTTAAGAATTAGCCCCGGGATTAAGATAAGCTTAGGGCAGAGATAGTGCTTATATTTCGGGATTAATATATTATATAGATATATATTAGCACTTATACTATTATTAGTATAATTATTAAGTGGATAATATATAAGAAAGACTAATATAAGAAAATAGGTAGGTAGCTATTAATATGCTAGGCCGAGAATAAAGAGGTATTATTCTATAATAGCAAGCGGATTATAATTAATAATTTTACTTATATGCTTTATAGTTAGGTTATTAAAGCGTAGAAGTTATTAGATTAATTATTTAGAGAGATATAAGAGAAGGTTAGCTAAAAGATTAATATAGATAGGATTATTAATAGCATAGTATGGCTAGGGTTAGGCTAGTTATTCGCGATAAACCTAAAGAATAATTAGCTAGAACCTAGGCCGGCTAAGGCGATAAGGCTAATAAAATTATTAATTTAGGACTTAATATAAAACTATTAGAAGCGATATAGAGTTAAGAAGTGGCTTTAAGACTTATAATTACTTTATGAGGTACTTATAGTGCTTATATACATATAGGGCAGACTCCTAGGTTAGGGTTTAGAGGTAATAATACTATGGCACTGCAACTCATAGCAGCTTATATGGAATATCTTTGTGATAGATAGGCAAGTTATAATTATTATAAACTAAGATAAGATAAAGGTAATCCGCGATAACGCCCGCAAGGTGGCATAGTTTATCCCCGAGCTAATTAGGCGTATAATAGTTAGATATATAACATAGTTAATACTAGCTAAATAGGTACTACGGTGGAAGTATAAGCTAGCTAAGCCGCGCGGAGAGCAGTTAGAATTCATATGGAGAGATAGTAGCTCGCGGGTATGAGATACCGACCGGCTCAGTAGACAGCTGGCGCGAGTGATATAGGTAGGCACGGGGGCGAGAATCGGGGTGGGATGATACCGGCCGATCGCGATTGAGATAGGACGACGAATCCGAGGGCTAGTCGCGAAGTAGCTTAAGAGCTAAATAGAGGATAAAGACAAGGATAATAATATTAATATTAATCTAATAATAGGTAAGCTAGTTAATTATAGAGGAAGCTAGAATATTATTTAGGATTTATAATTAATGCATAGGATATAGATCGCGAGGTAATATTATGCTATATATATTAGCTTCCCCGGGAAGCTATAGCTAGAAATAATTATAATATTCAAGGAGATCAGCAAGCTATGGCATTAGTTTCTAGAGGGGGAGAGTATAAAAGAGAAGGGGCTAAAGCGCAAGGGCAAGCGCAAGGGCAAGCATTAAGCGGAGGGGCAATAGGGTACTAACGGCTCGGCTTAGATGACTAGGCATAAGCGGGCAAAGACTGATAAAGCGGGACGAGACGTAGAGGAGGATATAGCCGATGGGTTATAAATGCTACTAAGACCAGAGGCGACTTAGCGGTCTAATAAGCAAGCCGAGAGCATATAATTAATTATATCATTAAAGACGGGTTAGATAGCGATTAATATGCTACCGACGGGGGCTAGAAAGAGCATATTATTTATGCTGCTAGTAATAATACGGGAGATAAGGACAAGTATTATAGTAGTGCTATTCGTAGCGCTTATGGATAACTTAGTCACGCGAGCAACGGCTATAGGCGTTAATTATATCTGGTTTAGGTCGTCACTATATGCCGGGCGAGAGGGTATACCGCGGGTAGCATGGCTAGTGGTCGTTAGCGTAGATGTTGTTTCTAGTGCTAAATTTTTAGGATATGCAGACGGGTTACTATATGCAGGCTTGCTATAGCAAATATTCATCGATAAGTATTATATAGTTATCATAGATATTAGGTATTACGCTAAGCTAGGTAAGCTATAAAGCTTATACCGGTATAGCTGCCTGATAGTATTGCTAATTATAATGCTTCTAGTTATACTTAAGGAGTAGTTCTATAGGGAAATACTAGCTTAATCTGTAGTAATAGTATGGGATTAGATAATAAAGTTAAACTATTAGTATTAGGTTAATTAAGTTAAGCCTAGGCGCAGGGCTATTAAAAGGCATATTATTAATATTATATAGGAGCTCGATGAATATATAACTAGCAGTTAGAAGGGGGTGATATACTACTAGTCAAAGGGGCAATATAAAGCTATAGCTAAGAAGATTAGCTATGGGTTTTATTATAGCGGTATAGATAAAAAGGACCGCTATAAGGCGTAAATAGCGTAGATTAAGGGTTAGATAAGCCGGTGGATTATAGTAATAATTAGTTTAGGGATAGGGATTAATATTAAAGGGATTATTATAGTGGTCTATATAGAATAGCTATATGGCTTAGTGGACTTTATGTAGTAGACGGGTCGAGGAGGGCGGCGGGCAGGGGAAGTGGTTAAGTTAATTATTATGCATAATAGACGGCCGCAGCGGGAGGATCGATATCGCAGCTTCGTGGATAATATTAATCATAGATAGATAGAGGCGTTTATATTGACTCTAGGATGCCAAAGAGCCATCATCGCGGCGTTCATAGATAGGGTTACGGGCGAAAGGTGCAAGGATATAGTCGGGGCGGAGCTTTGCGATTAATATAAAGCATCAAGACTAACCAGTAACGGCGAGGGTGAGAGTTAGAGCGAGGGCGAGGCAAAAGAGGATGCGGAGAGTAGCCATAAGGACGACGGGGGTAAGGGGCGAGAGGTTTAGAAGGCATTCGGCACCGAGGAAGGCATATGGATCAGGACGCTGCTCCGGTGGCTAGACGAAGTCGCAGGCGAGTATCTAGTATGTTATATCCGGCGTTATTATAAGGCATCAGAGCTAGGGATCATACCAGACAAACAGCGGCACGGGCGAGACGGTAACTAGTATGATAGAGTAGCGGGCGAGGAGTATAATGCTATGCGGAGGAGGATCCGGTTTAAGGAGCTATCGTGCTACTTTACGTATAAACTTCCGCTAGATTAGTATAAAGAAACGCGAGAAGAGGAGGGCAGCTATGGATATAAGGATAAGCTATTACCGGTGGTGCTAATATGTTTATGGAGTCGATGAGTTAGGGTACCGTAAGAACTCGGTAAATTCGCGCTTTTTTGAGTTCAACCGTCGGTCTTGGCGCATTACTTCCCGGATGATCACTTCCTCATACAGTTAGTATGTGGAAGTAATCATTCGAGGGGTAATATCAGAAGATCAGATGTTCCCCCCGGCCAGGATTTTTGCAGTCCCTCTTTCATCCGATCTGAAGCTATCGCCACCGCGTTTTTCACACAATGCCGCCGCTTGATGAGGTTGATCCTAATGCCGGCTGGACTGTGGCCTCAACACCAAGGAAAAAGCCCGGCCCAAAGCCCAAGCCTCTTGCAGAGCGGAAACCAAGGAGGATCCTGCCAATCCAACGCCCGGAAAGAAGCTATTCACCGGAGCAGAAGGCGGAAGTCCTCGTGTGGCTGATCCACGGCCACGTTATAAAGAAGGGTTGGAAAAGGAAGCCTACGATTTATGATGCCTCGAGGCACTTCAAAATACCAGAAGGAACGATCCGTGGATGGCGACAAAAGCGTGAGTTTTTCCTCGAAGAACATCATCGGAAACTCTGCCCCAAGTGGCCAGGCCTCGAAGATCAAGTGTACCTCTCTTTCTTAGAGCGCCGCGCCCAAGGGAAAGTAGCTACGACCTCTTGGTTCCGCCGGAAGGCACAGGCTATTTACAAGGAGTTATACCCGGACCAAAGCTCCCGGTTCCCTTTCTCCACCGGTTGGTGGCGAGGCTTCCTTCGGCGTCACAACATCGTAAAGCGACGAGTGACAAAGCAGTCAACCAAGAGGCCAGAGGATTACATCGACGTCGTGAATAGGTTCTTACGATTCATCAGGCGCATCTCTACATTACGATTCCAATCTCGGGCCATCACGATAATCTTAAACTCGCCAAAACGCCGGTTTTATCGGCGCCTTATACTCAACCTAGACGAGACCCCAATCCCATTTGAGTATCTTAATGGCTTCACTTGGGAAATACGCGGCGCAAAATCAGTCTCCGGGAAGAGCGACCGCAGCGGGTGGAATAAACGGCAGGCCACCTTGATTCTTTATATATTCGTAGATGGCGAATTCAGGCTTCGACCGACTATTATATTTCATGGTACCCCTACCGATGAAGGCGGCCAGACTTACGAGAAGGAGCAGCATCTTTATTCCCCTGACGTCGACGTAGAGTTCAATAAGACAGCATACAATAACGAGGAGCTTTTTTCTTCCTGGATTGACAACAAGCTTCTTCCCCTTATTAAGGATGAAGAAGAGGATATATTGCTCGTGATGGATGCAGCCACATTCCACAAGACTGAAGGGATCAAGAAGAAACTAAGGGATAACGGTATTTCCCTTGCACTTATCCCTCCCGGCTGTACAAGTCTTTTGCAACCCCTTGACACCGCTATCAATGCTCCTTTTAAGCGGTGGTTACAGGAGGCAACTGACGAGTATATTGAGCAGATAGAAAGAGAGAAAGGAGATGATTTCAAGTGGTCAGTTAGTGATAAGAGAGTTATGGTTACTCATGTAGTTGCTTCTGCTTTAAAGCGTCTTAGCGCAAAGTCAGAGATGGTCAAAAAGCGTTCTTGAACTGCGGAATAAGCATACGCCCTGACGGGGCTGAGGACTGGCTGATCCGGATCAAGGATATACCTTCTGATCAGATTGACTTTACTGGGTGGGAAGAAGCCGAGGAAGTCATCGTCAAAGACGAGGACCCCGTGGATCCCCTATGTGACGACGAGGAATTCCTCGTTGCCGACGATGACGAGCTTCTTCTGCATACACAATATCACGAAGAAGTCATCAAGCAGCTGCAAGAGCGGCTGCGGAAGAGGGGCCTCAGGGTATCAGGGAAGAAGGCAGATCTGATCCAACGACTGCGAGATGATGATGACTCCCAGAAATGTCGAGAAGGAGATACAATATACATTAGCTAACTAGACCATCAGAATCAGCGCCTTCAGAAGTCTCATTGACCTTATTATCTTGCCAAAAGAAGGCTATTCCCTCTTGCTATTTACGTTCCTTTCTTAACCTCCAGTCCGTCTTCAACACCAAAAAAACACACATATGATAACTATGAAGCCGGCAGCGGCGGCGGCCATCTTCGTTATCACGATATCGGAGGGCAGCTTCAATAGAAGGCGGAGGTTGGAAGTGGGAACAAGCCGCCTACCTATTTTTGGTGGGGGATCCGTTCTGCCGCCCATCCCCGCCCTCTGTGTGGCTTGCCAAGAGACGCCGGTTGAACTCAAAAAAGCGCGAATTTACCGAGTTCTTACGGTATTACTATTCCTCTCCTTCCTCTCTCGTCTCACCTCTTCTATATACAGTACTATACCCATGCTTACTATAAGTAGAAATAGAAATAGCCGCTATCAGCAGAATGGCTACCTAGGAGCTACTCAGCAACCTCAACCTCTTCCACGATGCTGGAGCGCGTATCTTGATCTGCACCTAAGATGATTGCAAATTCGCATTATCCAACGGGCCATCGCGCGTCACGACACATCTTCGCGACAAGCATAACATTCCCACCGAGGCAAGGAAAGGGCTAAGCCGACTTCTTAAGTCTTTATCTCCACCCGGCCTTCTAAACCCCGACGAGGCGCCACTTCGAGCCGACGGATCTCCCGAGCACGACAAGTTGCGAGTCTACGAAGGCTTCGCATGCATCCACTGCCCATTCCGCACCATTAGTCGCCAGCTAATACGGCGCCACCTACTGTACCAATGTTGATCCAAATCGCGCCGCATTATTCAATTTTCGTCCATGCTAACCCTAACCACTATATAATTCCCCGGTGTTTTCCTAAAAAACTACCCCCAGATTCTATAATTTCTATCCGTGCATATTGACATAGTAACCAGGTTCGATAAAAATAACCTATTATTTATTTATTTTCTATCTATATATGCGTTCCTTTTATTACTCTATTACTTCTACTTCCTGTTCTAACTATTTACTTTATACTATTATCTCTTACCTTTTAGTCTATTGCCTAATATTAAAGAGAAGAGGAATAAAAGAAGAATATTAAAAAGTAGTAGTAGTAAAAGCAATAATTATCATTATAGACCTAATACCTATTGCCTCTGCTGACTTTCTTGAGTTACTTTCTTTATAGGTCTATCCTAAGTCGCAACTATTGATCTATTTCGATAAGAAATGCAGATACGCTATTTCCCCCGTTGGGTCTAACCCTACTAATCATCTATGTGATGAATATAGTATCCCCCTACCTCGGCGGAAAGGTCTCTCTAAGGTATTGGCTAAACTAAAGCTAAAAAGTTTAAGCGGAGCTGCGCCTCTTACTAACGGCTCGCCTGAAGAGCAAAGGCTCCGGTCTTACGATGGATTTTCCTATCTGCATTACAGCTATCACACCATTAACCTCACTCTCATCATGCAACACTATAGCCAAGACCTACCCGAGTATCCCCAACACCCGCAGAGATCTACCAAGCGGGCGGACATGGAGGCATACTTCGAGTACGTTTACTTGCAAGCTTGGGCCTCTGGCTCGTCTCGTGCCTACTGGATTGTTGCACGCAATGGCCAACTGACCCGACCGACGGTGCCTGTGGGCCACATGAGTGGGTTAGCTTTGAGCCGCCGAGACAGGATTGGTCAAGAACAACAGGACTTGATCAGATCTGTGCAGGAACGCGAGCACCAGCGCAACCATGGCCTTGCAGCCGATATGCAGACCTCAGCGGCCGGCTCGACGACCATATACGCCGAGCAGCGGCCATGGCTGGAGAGAACGAGGTGGGAGATCACGTATAGGAGCAGGGACCGAAGCCTACACCGTTCCCTTATCCAGACACCCTATCTAAGTTTCTATGGGCGGCCAGATGCGCCGCCATACCTCCTAGCTAGCGCGGCCCGAGTCACTGGTCTCTCCGCCGATCTAGTCAGCCCGCGCGAAGATGAGATTAAGATCAATGGGATCTTAAAGGTCGTGGATATGGTTATGGACCGCTGTGAAGAGACCGTTCACAGGACGAGTCGCAATCTCCTTTGCTGGCTAAAAAGCAATCATCCCCATATGCCTTACCCTAAGCCGTTCACACTGGTCAAACATGCCTTATCAACCACCAGATACCGCTTACTACTGAAAAAGGCATTGGCCTTCTATTTTCGGGTATACCGCATGGACGCGAAGCAACGAGAGCGGCTTATTAGCGTATATTTCAATAAGAAGCTGAATCGTTTCCTTGATGAGATTTGGCATTATGAAGACCTAGCCAATCTACCTTTGGTTACTGAGGATGTGGCTTAGGCGGAAGAGCGGGCTGAAGAGGCGAGTGGGGATGAAATGCGAGTCGAGGATGAGGATATGGATATGGATATGGATATGGATGGAAATGTCTATGGAGACCTCGATAGGGAAGACGATGATGACGACGACAGCGACCTGCACAGCACCATCGATGAGGATAGTGATGATGATGTTTGCATACCTAGCGATGACGATGAGAATGGAGCAGGGAACTTTACCAAAAGGCCCGAAAGAGCTGAGCCCCTGGTCGCCCTTGCCGAGCTCGTCTTCGGCCTGAGCCTCGCGCTATGTACGGAACGGTTGACGGATAGCCAACCAAGCTCGACGGTGCTTATATACTTTAGCGGTATACTTGCATTCTCGGAAGCAACCAATAGCTTCTATAACCCGCGTTCCTATACACCTTACCTTTCTGGACTTATATATATCTAGCGACTCCTTTTCCTTAAGCGAGCTCTTCCCCTGCGGCTATATGCTCTTCTAGGAATTGAACGCCGGCCGCGGTTTAAATAGCTTGAGCGGTTTAAGCAGGTGCATAGGCGGTACATGGTCATGGGATCTCAATCGACGTTTGAAGAATTTATAAGTCTTTATGCCTATAGGTGCGTGGCAGCCCGCAATGATACGCCTTCCTTATTCCTTCACTGGAGCGACGACGGCCAGAGGGTAAGCTAGGAGCAAGGGGCAGAGGTCTCTATGGGGCAGTTCAGGTCCCTGGCCGCATATCTCATCAGAGAGGCCAATCGCCTATGCAACGATTTAATGTTCGGGCTCGAGCCTGACATCGACCTGCTTAAGATCAAGGACAACATAGCCAACTATGACAAGGGATACTCCTTCGTGACAGACCCCAAGAACAAACTAGCCTTAGCCTATCTCGATTTATTCAGGAGAGCTTATATAGCTCGGAGCGGGTGTCTCTCGCGAGGGAGTTCTTAGAACTAGCCAGAGGTTAACCAATACCTAAAAAAGGAGGAGGACTTTCGCGAGCTCTTAGGAGCAGGGATATCCTTGACTGGCGGCTAGCTGCCACGATAGCCAGAACTCTCTAGCCTCTGGGTTGAGAACGACGAACTCGGACCCAGAGGTCTCTACGTCTATAAAGGCTATATTGTCTATGTGGTCCGTCACCATAAGGCCAAAAGCTCTACCAACCGAGAATTCGTCGTCGTTTGTTTCCTTCCAGCCGAGCTTGCGCTAGCCGTCTTTAAGTATTATACCTATATCCGTCCCTTTATTAATTTGTTAGACAGGGAGCGCGGCATTATCAGCCTAAGCGAGGCGGGCCAGAGTTCCTCGCCGCTACTCTTCCGAACCTAGACCATATCTTCCAACAGTAAGGTATGGAGCACCAGCCGCTTTACCAGCGTGATCCGAAAGGTAACGACAAAGGCCTAGGGGTTTGCAGTAAACTCTCGACTTCTTCGGCAGATCTGCATCGGTATAACCGAAAAGCACGTGCGTGAGGTATACTAGCCGTTTAATTGATTCAATGATCGAAGTAAGGACGCCTATCGAAATGTCGTCTTTGCTTGGCAGAGCGGACATCGTCCCTTGCAGCGTGGGTTAACTTATGGTCTTAACGGAGCGTTCCTAACCACGATGTAGCCTTAGCTTTTGGACCTATATGAATGGGCATCCCTCCGGTGGCATGAGTTTCTCCACTTGCCTAGCAAACTTAGACCGAGAGTGAATGCCCAGGTTCATAGCGACCGCGAGCGAATCCTAGGGCACTAACCTAGACTCACCTCCAGGGGGGCGGAAGAGATGCCAACTGCAGGAATACCAGTATCCGAAATGCAGGTAACCCCTGGTCAAAAGCGGAGCAGAGACAGAGTGGTAGGCATACTAGTAGTGGTGTCCTCTTCATTAACTTCTCTAGACCGAACTCCGGCCCCAGAGGCTATAGAAAACACTCTGGGTCGTTCCCTCGCGGAAGCATATATACCACCGAAAGATATAGCGCTACCTCTAAAGCAAAGACGAACTCTCCCGTTAAGCTTTAAAAATTAAGACGTTCTAGATTAATCTCTCAATGATGATAATTAGAGTCACCGGCCACTATTTGGGTACCCTAGTGATATTGCTACCTCTAGCGCGTTGCTTACGCGAATGGCCATACTCGACTACCTTGGGACTTAGGTTGGGTTTAGCGATAATAAGAACCCACTTCGAGCAAATCTCAAGTTGTAGACTTTAGGTAAATAATTAGAGGAATAGTATACCGTTGGTTGTCAGCTCTGTTACGTCTGCGGCGATATGGGCTTGGATCATAAGCTCGACGATTGCACCAGTGGAGGTTCCGACGTGGCTCGGCGACTACTCGGTTGGCTAGAGACTCTACGTCTTGACTGATTCGTAGGGGCCCGCGGTAACTGCAGCCTCTGCACGGAGACCAATCAGATATGCGAGGACATAGCCATAGGACTTCGGGTATCTAATGCAAGCACCGAGGAAGAGAAGAATCATTAGAAGCAGAAATACACGTCAGCAACTGATCCGAACGGCCTCTGCGGTAACAAGCCAGCCATACAAAGGGCAATTGCCGCTCTTTATGCGTTTAACGAGCAACTCCTCGGCAAGACATTGACCACTTTCATATCTAGAAAGAATAACGTGGATCTAACTAAAGAGAGCCAGGCTGTCGAATGGTTTAAATGAAAGGTTCCCCATGGAGAGACCTGGGTACCATAGCTCCTTGTAGTCTTCGACGTACTTGTGGCTGCGTTTGAGTAATATCTCCGTCGTCCTTACTAAGCAGATCAACGAGCCGACCAGGACCATCCTATTTCCGCTGGTCCTAGTGAAGAACAACCTTCCGGCCTTCCTAGCCTGGAAATGTCCTGGGGTGATAGGAATGAGGTCGCGGAGTGGAGGACTGTGATGGACTGGTGGGCGGGCAAATGTAGCTTCTGCGCAGGTCGAGGGGTAAGAGGATCACAGATTGAGCATACTCTGCGGCAATGCCCTAGCCACTATGGCTCGAGGACCTTTCAGTGAAAGGTCAGACCCCGGTCAGGTTCGCAGGTACCTCGCAGAGCGTAATTTAGGTGGGAAATGACATGGCTTGATAGCGTGCGGTCGTTGAGTGAAGTGAAAGGTGATTCAAGTGAAAGGGCATAAGCTGATTGGACCAAAACTAGTGCCAGGGTCGCAATGAACAAAAGCAAAAACCAATACGAAACGCCGAGCCACTACAACGACGACGAGGACGAGGATATAATATGCATATACTTGTAGAATAACGAATTCGAAGTATAATTCTAAAAAAACGAAGGGTGAAAAGAGACATCCGTCAGAAGGAGAAGAGTGTATTCCTACCCTTGTGAGTTATCTAACTCAAAAGCCTCACCGTCAGCCTCGTGTTTGCTGATGTATAGAGCGAAGGAGGGTGAATAACTAGCATTTGCGCTTCTGGAGGGTTTGTGAAAAAAAGGGGGTAAGGTCTCTAGATTGTAAAATGAAGAACTGGCGTTCCCTCCTTCCTTACTCTTTGCATCCTCATCATCCTCATCATCCTCGTCAAATATTTATATACTATTTATGATCATCATATACATATATTCATGCCGCGTATTCACAGCATGGGGTTAGATATTCTCCGCTATGACCCTGATCACCGGGTTGTTGTCTGCCGGCTATGCCGGACGTGTCTAGTCCCCAAGGCGGCAAGCTGGAGGAGCCACCTGCGGGCCGAGCCGCACCGAATGAGGGGTGAGAAGCTAAGGACGACCATTAAGCTCTTATCGAGTTACGACCTGCGCCCAGTAGAGGAGCTCCGTCAGTGGAGGCCAGATAGGACGAGACCTTGCCGGCCGATCGAAGGCCTCGCTGTCTTTACCGGGTATTACTGCTGCACGCGAGATGGCTGCAACTACTGCACACGGAGGCTCGCCAAGATGCACCAGCACATGCCAGCACATGGTATGAAGGCCTCGCAGCACCGAGAGGCCGTCCCCCTCTGGAGAGGCTGCATGCTCCAGACGTATTTCACGGCAAAGGGACGCATCGATTACTTCATCGTTGAAGAACCCTCGTTGTCGTCGTCGCCATTGGGGGAGGTGTCGGCCCTTAGACTCCTTCTGCCGCCGTCACAGGAGGAGGGGAAGCTATTCAATGAGCTAAAAGCGGATCTGGCCCAGGCATCCCGCGACCTAGAGGAGCAGGCCGGGGTTGTGCAGGACGTCGGGGAGTCACGAGCGGACCGAGTCCCGTGGCTCGTCCATACCGGGTTCCCTGCCCACATGCGGGGGCTCCGGGATGCCGAGATCCAGTCGTCGTACTCGCTGCCGCCGAAGAAGCTCCTAGGCGGAGACGGTGGCGGCGAAGGGGAGGACAACTCGGACCTCATCCGCATCCTTGTCGCGGCCGAGACCGTCCTTAGGGACGCCTATAAGCTCTGCAGCGATAAGTCACTCGAGCGGAAGATGACGCAGCAGCGGGCCAAGAGGTTGAATGAGTTCAGTGATGCCGGCGGCTCGAGCAGCGGCAAGCCCGGCGGGTTCCGCAGTTTTAAGAACGAATCCTCGCTGACCTCGTACTTCCGAAGGATGAAGCAGCTTCTCGTGTACTATTATCGGGTCGTATTCTGCGAGGACGGTCACTTCACGAGGGAGAATGAGGACCAAGTATTGCCGCGGGACGTCATCGAACCAACACCTCAGCAGCAGCGAGCCATGGAAGGCATCATAGATGCCCTGCGGGAACAAGACGAGAGGGCGAAGGAAAAATCAGCCGATGAGGAAGATGACGACGAGCGCGACGCTGAGCTGAAGCATGCCATTCGCAACTTCTACGTATCCCTGATCTGCCAGATAGTCGGGAGCAGGCCGTTCCGGTCCGCGGTACTAAGCTTCTGCGCCATGCTCAGCCGGAAGAAGGCCTTTACACGGCGAGAGGCGAATAATAACGAGCAGCGCAAACGGTGCGTCTAGAATGAACTAGGCAACTTCAATAGCAACTTATCCGCGCTCACATAGACTGCTCAGCTCATCCTATTCGACTTTATGTGCTTCCATAAGTAGGACGACGAGGACGGGATACCCGAACTACTAGAGAAGATATGCAAAAAGTACTTCTAGTAGATAGCAGAGACACCCTTTGGTCATATCCTATAGTAGCGGCTCTACCTTTTCGCAGCATCTCGAACGGCTTTAGCCAAGAACTAGGCACGCTGGTCTCTCGACGGCTAGATGATCGACTACATGGGAACTAAGCTGCACATGGAATAGGTGTCGCAGCTAGTCGTATCGGAGTTTCGCTAGGCGCATTCGCTTCTGTATGATGAGCTATTATTCGGTGCGAATAATATTGCACCAATCGAAGCGTGGAGACTATAGGACGACCTAGACCTCGACGACTACGGCGGCTCGTGGCTAACGGATGAGAGGAATGCTAAGATCCTAAAGGGAACGCAGGACGCCCTGCTCCGGCAGATCGAGCATAGGGCTAAGCTGCGAGGGGTCTATGTGCGGACTGATCAGGCCGGCGGGTTGAGCCTATGTCCGAAGGCAATGGCCTACTACGAGGCGCACGTGCAAGAGTTCCTGAAGCGGATAGTAACGCTCATCCATATTCCGCCGGCTCCTCCGTTGCGGGCGCCAGAGCTACTTTCCGTCACCTACACCAACACAGGTCGTCGTCGATGCATATTAATCTGGGAGAAGATGGTCATGGTATACGTGCGGTATCACAAGAGCTAGGAACAGGTTAGTGCCGAGACAGAGAACATCCGCTTCTTGCCCCGCGCGATTGGAGATCTGCTCTTGACATATCTGGCTCTGGTGCCGCCTCTGCGCCAGGTCTTCCTTCGTCAGAGAAAGCCCGGCGCCCTGCTGTCGCCGTACCTGTGGTCGAGCCTGGACGGCGAGGTCTGGAGGGACACCACGATCTCTTCCTGCCTTCGCAAGGCCTACGCACGCGCCGAGGTACCGCAGTTCTAGGTGGCGTGGTGGCGCCAGGCTGCTGCTTCTATCACTAAGGAGAAGTTCAGCGCCAAGGAGCGGGCCAACTTTGACCTAGAGGAGATCGCGGCAGCTAAGGAAGTCGAGGATAAGGCGGCCCTCGCGGACCTGGCCGGAATGAGCAACCACAGCTACCACACATTCAACCATGCCTATGCTAGCAGCACGACGCTAATAATGAGCACGCTCCTCCATCGCGCCTACCGGGCATCGCAGAGCTAGCGCTCCCTGTTCCGGGTCGATCAACTTCTCCAGGGGAAGCGCCCGCATACGGTATCAGAGACGCAGGCGCAGGGGTTGCTCAATGCTTACAAGAAGGCGCGGTTTCGCGCAAGGCCAACCCAGAAGGAGGACAGCCTGCTGATAGTGGCTCGCAGGCTATACAACGACCCGGGGCTGCAGCTACGTCGCCCAGGTCAGCGGGATAGCATGCTGGCGACATTGGGTCCGCGACCGGCCGAGCAGGTCATCGTTGTCCTTGCGACCGGGTCAGGTAAGACACTAATAGTGATGGTTGGTGCTGCGCTCGAAGGCGCTGCGACGACCATATTGATATTACCTACGGTGGCCCTCCGCGGTAACATGCTCGTTCGTCTCGGCAAGGTGGAGTTAAAACACCACGTGTGGTCGCCAGGGTCGTCTAAGTCGGCGCCGCTGGTCATTATGTCGGCCGAGGCCGCCTGCACAGAAAGCTTCCTGGAGTATGCCAACCGACTTGCGGACCGACAGCGGCTGGACCGGATCGTGATTGACGAGTGCCACCTGACTATCACGGCAAACGACTATCGGTGGTGCATGTCGCAGCTGGGCTGGTACGTGCGGCGGGTTCAGACGCAGACAGTCTGGCTGACGGCGACGCTCCCGCCAGACTACCAAGAGCTCTTTATGGAGCATAACAAGCTCGTTCGGCCGCATATAGTCAGGGAGTCGACGAATCGGCCGAACATCCGGTACATCGTACGGCGTGAGCGAGGCTTGGGCACCTTGTGCCAGAGGGCGGCTCGTCTTGTCCAAACCTGCTGGACCCGGAAGGACCTCTTCGAGAGCGAACGGGATAAGATCATCTTATACTGTCAGACGAAAGAGCTCGTGGCGGAGCTCGCCGACCTGCTGGGGTGCCCGTCATACACGGCTGACTCTGGTACGGAGGAGGAGAGGAGGGCCGTCATCGAGCAGTGGCTCAGTGCTACGGACCCGCCTGCTGTTGTAGCCACATCTGCGCTGGGTCCCGGCTTCGACCATCCGCACGTCCGGTGGGTTATCCACGTCGGCGCCCCGAATTTAATGACAGAATTCTCGCAGGAGTCAGGCAGAGCCGGTCGGGATGGCAAAGTAGCAGAATCTATTGTCCTACTTAGTGCGGCCTGGCAGCCGCAGCTGGACCGGCAGCTGGGCGCAGACCAGGAGGCCATGCAGCTATACCTCACGCAGCAGCAATGTTCGCGCGGCATCATGAGCCAATTCCTCGATGTGCGGTCGGACTGGAGGTGGTGCATGGAGGGTGACGAGCTTTGCGGCGTCTGTCCTAACCACCACACCGAACGCCGGCCGACCGATCTTGAGTTCCATCTACCGCGGCCCCAGGCGGAAGAAGTGGCAAGCGAGGGTGAGGGTGAACAGTGCTCCATGGTCAGTGAGATGGTTTTCACTGGGCCTAGTGCTACATTGGGGCAGTTATTTGACTCGAACATCATGATGGGTTTAGATTCGGGCAGACTTAGTCAATAAGATCACGTCTAGGGAGAATAATACCCCTGTTATTTCTAGGCACTAGTATATATTGGTTGTAGATGGAGCGCTATCCTTGTTGAATAGCACGCTACCCCTGTTTATTTGATAAGATAAGATAAAATAGAATTCGGATATTATAATAAATATTTATCTAGATACTTATAAACCTAAGCCTTAGAAAAACGCCTTTTTATTTCTTTTATATATACTTAGCGTTTTTAGTTTTAAACTAATTAGAATTTATAGAGTTTGCCCTTGATTTTTTTATAAGAAACGGGCCCGTTTCTACTCCCTGATTAATCATATCTATCTAGCAGGACTGCACTCTTGGAAACGGGTCCTGTTTCTAGAATTATACTAAGACGCGAAATGCGTAACCTTCCTCGCCTCCTGCTTAGAATTAGACCGCTAGCAAAGGTGAATAATTAGCTCTCGCTGGCCTTTACTCTTATGATAGTAGCTTCTTTATCTCTGCATCTATTAACCCTATAATGAATTTATCTCCTGAGGATCTTTACTAGTTAGATAAGCTTGGCTCTATGTTATGCTAGCACCCTTTTATTTCCCGCCCTAAAAGTTCATCGGTTACTAAAGGACGAATGGAATATAGGAATAGGGTAATTTTGGCTAACCCGATGGCTTCGCGTATAAGGCATATTACGGGGTATAGAATCAAAGGGGAGAACCCGGAATCTCACTTATCCTTGGCTAACGCCGAGATAGTTCTCTCGGAACCACGGCTAGTATACTTTAGTAGCCCACTGGGCCAGACGTTGTAGGCACTATACTGTCTTGTATACGCCCATAACGTCAGAGGAAGACCTGAATGGGTGCTGAAGCCATAAAACTGTCTTGTATCCCTCTCTCGTGGTGGCAGTAAAGCTCCAGTCGTGCCTATGCACGAGAACGGCAGGTAGAAAGGGTAGTCTATCAAATGAGCCACCTGAGCGGTTGATAAGATGCTCGAGAAATCGCCATTGCGCCGAGTGCCATGTTCTAATCTGTAGCGCTGCTACTTCTGGCCGGGTTCTGTCTTGACTCTTTGTCTTGATACTGATGGCGATGGGTCGCTTGCGGAAAGGTTAAAAGTCGCTATGATTGATCACCTGGGACACCAGAGAGCGGCGCAGTGTTTGGATAGCTTCAGAAGCAACCGGGTCGGCTTTGGGATCGAAGTATACGCAATAGTCTACCATCTTGGCGGGCGTGGTTGCGGGGAGATATTCGTGAATGATCTTTGCCGTCGTGCATGGTGCAACACCAACGAGCTGATCCCGTCGCCGTCGGCCGTAGATGGCCGAGTATAAGAGAGGGTTATGAACCATCTGGTTCTATCCCAGCTCGTTCTACTTTGATACCTGGCATTCTGCAGCCTCTTCGACAAGACGGGTGGCCTCATCGACCGGAAGAGTTGGTCCCAGTTGATCGCCATACATGTGATCCATGAAGACGCGGAATGTGGCGTCTGTCTTTGCCCGTTCCCCGATCTCGGCTCGCAAGGAGCTCGCCACGATCCCAACCCCACTACTGCTGCAGCTCTGCAGCTCCAACAGCAGGTCAGAGAGTGCAGGCGGCAGGGAAGGGTCTGCCAGGGAAAGCTTTCTCTGCTCGACGCCTTCTGTGCTAATCTCCAGGCTAGCAAGCTGTTTCGAGGGCGAGGACCGGCCTGAAGCCGAGGATTGTGTGTCTGAAGCGGTCGGAGTCGGGGTCGGAGCAGGAAGAGAGGTTGTCGGTGACGTAGTGCGCAAGTATCCCAGCCCTTGCCTGCTGCTGCTGCTCGCTTTGGGCGTCCTGTTCGGGTCTTCGTGCACCTTTTGCCTCTTAGGCGCTGGTGACTTGGGGTCGTCTATGCCCAGCCGCTTCTTGGGCGATTCGGGCGGCGACGGAGGGTGGTGTTGATGCGTGTTGGTCGACGTGGGATCGCCTAGGCGGGGAGTGTCGGATGGGCCGTGGGTTGTCGATTTAATGTATGCGAGCCAGCTGATGATTTCTTTAGATCTCATTCTGCCTGCCGTATCGTTGCGGGCTTGTTTTTAGGCCTTCTGTCGCAATTCGCTGATGGTTATTGCATTGAGGGGTTGACGTTGGATGGATCGTGTTGACAGCTGACGTCGCCGAGCAACGGCGCTGACTATTTGGTAAGCACGTGATTGAGTTACCTGAAACTCTAAACCGCACCAAGAGTTGTTTAATAATTAATCAAATTCGTCTGTACCGCCCGAGAAACATGAACGATGAGACCAGTCGACGCACTCGCTATTTGCTGAAACGCGCTCGTGGTTCATGTGCGTCGTGGACGCGTCAAAGCCCTCAACGCTCGCGATCGCCACCGGCGAAAAGGAGAAAATATTATCGCACGTAAGATAGATCGTCTGCACTAGAAGAAGCAATAGCATCTGCCTCTATTCCTACGCAAAAGATATTCCCATTTGACTATATTCCCATTTGACTATAAAGGGGAGCCTCGGTCTGAAGAATAGTTCACAGGACCACTCCTTAGCTCCACTTAGTCACCTTTGAGCACGATTATGGTCCACCAGTAGGAGTTGATCATCGATGGAATCCGGGAATGGGCAAAAGACACCGAAGGCAGTACTAGTAGGCTCGAAAAACGCCTTGATAATGCATACGCGACGTTAGAGTGGTGGGAGACAGTTGGGTGCGAGCTCTGCTTTGAATGGGAACGTGCAGCCGGGTCACATAATGGAGAAATGTGATCGCTGGCACGGCTGCGATAAAGCAAGATCGATTCTCAAATGGCTAGAGAGCCACAGTATCCCCAAGTTCTTAGAGGGCCCTAGCTCCTGCAATATGTGCACGCATACATGGTTCCCGTGCGGAGATATTCGCCCGTCCCAGAGCATCCATGATGCAGGATCCAAATAGGAGAAGGCAAGACTGGTAAAGGAGCTTCAATCGCGGCCGAGCTTTGATGCCCACTGCGAGCGAAAACTAATCATAAGGAGGGTCATCGTAGCTCTTTGCTTATATGACGACTAGTTCTTTGCTAAGATGCTGGCCAAGTTAGCATCAAATAACGATGATATGGACCTATCACTAGAACGGAGCGCCCGAGCCTGGTTCGAGCATTGAATTCCCCATAAAGACAGCTAGATACCGAGGCTCCTCTTTATCTTCGAGGCATTGATAGTTGGCTTTTATGTCCGATAGAATTATCGGCTAGGATTGCCACCGTTTAATAACCTACCCTAAAACCCGCCTGGGGTTTATCGGAGTAGCGTAGCCCCAACTAGGCTTAATGCGCCTAAATCGACCCCTAATCGGCCTAATGGAGATATTATGGTGAAGAGGTGGGCAGCGACCGTCGACTGGTGGTGGCTGAAATGCAGCTACTGCATTGGGAGCGGACGCAAGGGCGAAGCCGTCCTTCATGACCTGCGCGAATGCGCATACGGTGGTGCCGAAGCAATAGAAACCGAGTTTGGCAACGCCATCTATGCAGAAGGAAGAGCCCCGGGCACTGCATGCCACCGCTGTTACCTGCATAGGCAGCTCTGTGGCAAATGGTCGAAAACTAGCGGTGGTGGTTGGATTGAGAGGGACGAATTGGAGTGGACTTGCCGATATGGAAAGCACCTGCTCCGTGATACAGTCATCGGGCTCTACCAATCCCATGCTACGACGTTCATGAACGATATGCGGAATGCGGCGGCGCAATGGTACGAGAACGAGTATATGGCGCTAAGCCCGGTAGTCGACGATGAGATGGTGGCGGACTTCCTCCTTCGAGGGTTCACAAACAGAGGCGTCGGAGGCATTGAGATGATGCGACAGCTTGCGCTCTGGTCAAGGACGGTCTGGTATCATAAAGTGGCTGATGAACTCTTGCCTCCAGACGATGACGAAGGTGGTCACCCGAGCCAATTGTCCAGTACCGACATCTTCGGCCTGCATCCTTTAGCCCGGTCGAATCGGCCTGTCCGCTTACGACGCTGCGAATCTGTGAGCCTAGAGGTACGATCGGCCCGAGCTCGTTGCTCTGTTCAAGAGAAACTAGATGGTTCATTAATCCATCGGTATCACCACCGTTTATTGAACCCGTGTAAGCCATCAGGGTCAGCCAGGCCGATCAGCACATGGTCGAAGCAAGACATATCACTGTGGTGAGAGAGGAGACACTAGGAATATCCGAATCTAAACTGTTGGCGCGAGAACTGGGGGGATGATCAGAGCAATGATCTTGTCAACGAGGAGAAGGTCCAGAAGCAACTAGAGCGATGGTCTGTTCGATGTCCGCTCTGCCTTCTCTACCGAGATCCCGCCTGCGATGAGCATCCCCTTTTAACATGCCCCCGAGTCGAAGGATGTCGGGCACGCTCCATCCGCGCCCGTCTCTGGGAGAGGATAGTAGAGCTCCAGGCAAATGGGATACAGGGAGACGGCCCGGTTCCTTGGTGCGGAGACTGTGGTCTGCCCCGGTCTTGCTGTCCTGCGTGGGTAACCAAAGCGCAACAGACACGGCCTCCGAGTGGGACGCGCCCCCGTGGGGAGGAGATAAGTATGCCTATCAATCATCGCTCGCGCGAGAGTAGCGGCGGCAGGATAGGAGCCGATGCGAGTTCCGTGAAGTCGTTATTAACGCAGTCTCGGCCATGTGTGCATTCTCCCTTTTAGGTGGTCCTGGCACTGACACGGACACGTTCTGGGACCAGATTGAGGCCTGGCATAGCCAGAGCGATATCCGCTTCAACTAGCATTGGGGGACAGAGGGGTGGCTCCTCTCTCTGATGCCGTGGGGTAGGCAAGACGTCATGGTCATGCTGTGCATCTTCTGTCGGTTGGATGTAGTTGTGGAAGATCTATGGATCGAGAAGGAAGTTGACCGGCGTCGAGCCGAATTGCATCTCCCGAGCCCCGAGGTGAATTATATCATCATCAAACAACAACGCTAACCCCACCTCGATCCCCAGAAGAGCAAGACGGTAGCGAAAAGAGATGCCCTAGATGAGGATGCTATGTCCTTGCAGCGCTCTAACATCCAAGAGGCACTCGATATGGCAGAGTATGAGGGAGAGCGCTCATCTGGGTATTGGGGGGACACCGCCTACTTATCCACCCTGGGAGCGCGTGTGCGAGCATGGCGTAGGGGCGGAATTCGCTGTTAACTATGTTTGGCGTACGAATAGAGCGAGACTTGCTATCTCTATGATATGGAAGCGTGTATGTTGCACAGCGAATCCAAGCCGGCGATGACGCTGCTGAACAGGTGGTCGGGAATTCGGGGGGCTGAAAAGGGGGAGGGGAAGCAATGTTTGCGATGTCGTTTCCCGAATGTAGTATGTCGCCCTATTAAGTATGAGGACGCTGATGATAATAGGGGAAGCGGTGCGGGAGAGGGCAGTGTGAGCTATTGCGGGGTAGAAATATTATGTCGTAACGTACATGTATAGCAAGTGGATCAGGCAAGCAAGTGGATCAATTTGCCTAATAAAGGGATTTGTACCTAAGATTATATTAATTTAAAAATTTCTAAGAAAATCAGGCTAAGTCTAAAATAGATAAAATTAAAAGTTTAAGTATATTATATAATAAGCTATTAATTTTAAACTTTATATATTTTTAAAAAAAAATCATAGTTAACTAGTATTTAAAAAGTCTATTTATATTATATAAATAGCTATTACTCTATAAAGAAATTTTTCTAAAAGTTTAAAAAAAATATAAATAGCTTATTTAGTAATTTAATATTTAATATAACTCTTTTTAAGCTAGTAGCTATTTTATGGCTATTTTAATTAGGTTTAGAAATCTCTGCTTTTAGTGCACAGTATATATAATCTACTTGCTTGTCTGATCCACTTACTATGCATGTACGTTACAGTTGCAGCATTGTTAACAGTAGCGGATGGCGTACTAGGGGATATGGTTATCCAAGAAGAAATAGGCAAGGAAAAGTGGGATAAAAACTATGATTAGTTGTCGCGGGAGTGGATAGGGGAACAAGTCCATATTAAGAACTCTACTACTCCACGGATCATTTAAATATTCCAACGGCTCTTAGATAGATTCAACGGATTAAACCGGACTATGTAGAAGAAACGAGTTTAATTATACATAGATAGCTATAATTCTTAATTCGACACTACTAGCTCCGACTTATCAGAGGTGCTTCTATAGCACCAGCCGAAGCTATAAATCACGGCCGGGGAAGTCAAGCCAGAGAGGACTAGGCGCTAGCCTATCATTTCCACAGAGCAAAATCGAATACAGTAGAACTAATTTATTTCGCTTCATATTAAAGATATAGAATTGGCGATGCTTCGGAACCCCATTGACGAGCCACGACTTATCTTCGTCGGCGCGAATACCCGCAAACCAGGGTTCATCAAATTTATTCATCCTCGGCTACGATAGCGGCGATAACAAAAGTCACGTCCTGTTATCGCTAAGGGCACTCAACGACGAAGACATCGACTACGCAACAGCCCACACCGCGTGCGGCATTTTAGCTACAAACCGGTGGGACAGCATCTTTTCTCGAGATAGATACAGGGCCCAAAAGGTCGAGAGACCTCAAGATAGGGGTCCCACGCGATAACCAATACTTCTATCACTTCCCTTATGGACCAGGCTCCAACGGAATCTGTCTTCGAGCGTTGAGTCAGAGCCAGTCGGTATCAACAACGACCATTGGTCTCTCAGCAACTATGCCGACGAGGTATTATCAGCCCATCTAGTTCCATCTGCATAGTCGAACTAGTGGTCAAGAAATCACATAGTAAGGTAAGAGAATTATAGCGTAACCTTTCTCTGAACTAAGGTCTTGGTTTAAAGGTGAAACTAACACTCGCTATAGCATAGACGGATACAGAGAGACGAACTTGTTCTCTACGAACCCGATAAACGCCGCAGCCAACTATATTCCACTACGCAACGATATCTATAAAATATTCAACGAGCGCCACTTCTGCCTAGTATTAAAGGAGCCACGCTCGAATAAGTTCGCCGATAAGGGCAAAAGGGTGGTAATACTAAGATAATTAAAAGCCAAGTCAACTTCCCCTAAAGGCGATAATTGCCAGACGGACGAGATTATGAATAACAATATCCCACCCAATACAGCCTCTCAGGCTAGGCTTTACCTTATCGCTCACGTCTTCAACTCTACGCTAAGTAGATAGCTTCCGAGACTATGACATAACCAGCTACTCTACACCCTACCATCGACAATATTAATTAAGTGCCTCTTTGCCCGATTTACCTGGACTATTTCCTCACCAACTGTCTTCCGCGACTTTCTTTACGCAACAGAGGCATTATCTAATCTCGTATGGGACCCTAGAAAATCTGAGCATAAGGTGCAAGAGGTTAGCCCAGAAAGATATCGGGCCATATATACTGCTTCAAGGTCTTTAAGTGATAGTCCGACGAAGAGATCTTATATTAATATCGATAGGCAACGGGAAGAAGATAATAGACGGCCAAAGGAAGACAAATAGGCAAGGGAGTAGAGCAATAGCGATAAGTGAGATGGAGACAGTAGATATCAAGATAACATACGGCCGCCTAGGGAAGCATCATCAGAGACAGAGGTTAAAATCTAGTACTGCTTGGGATGGGTTGTTGAAGTTGGATCTAGACCTGCATCGCTGAGGAGTACTCGCAATCTCTTAGGTTAGTCGATGGAGAAAGTCAAGGTATATTTGTGAGAGCCCTCTAGTCCGGCGTTCCCCGTGGGAGCTGCCACTCCCCACGGGGGATATGACGAGATAGAGTTCCCCTCAAATTACTGCGCATAGCTGCGATACAGGCTCTACTCTAGGGCAAACCACCTCTTCTTCCGTTATAGAGTTGCTTACGGCCGAGAGCTAGGCGGCTTATAACGCTTGAGGTGGTTGCGAGTATTAATAATAAAGTGGCTAAGACTTTGGCCGCCTTACCGGTCTATAAAAGGGTTAAGGTGCGGAAGGTTTCGCGACTAAATGCAAAGAGAAGGATAACTCTAATACTTTAGGTTCTACTCATAAAATTTAAATTCTAAGGAAGAGGATTAAGGTCCTTCTTGCAGAACGCTGCCGGCGCGCCACGAATACCACATTGAACTTCGGCCGGCATAGCGTTGCTTCTTGGCGGCAGCGTCTGGAGCAAGAAGAAGCTCGATTATCTCGACGTGGCTAATATAAGAACACGAAGGAGACATGGAAGCTGACTATAGAATAAAAGCACCCTGCTGACATGCTAACTAGATAGCAGCCAGAGCGAGGATAGCACGGCTCTCCCTCGCTCTACCAGTGATGGCTTTGAGCTATGGCGAACCTCCGACCCAGATGGCGCCGACGATAGCGGTGACTTTACCCAGCGGGCCTATTGCCAAAATAACATTATCGGCCCAGCCCATGGCTTAGCTCATATTGCGTAGTGGCCCTTTCTCTGAAGAGGGCCAGCAGTCTAGATGTAACCTCCCGTCAGTGTGTAGGTTGGCGCAGGGCCAGCTAGAACATATATAGTACTAGGTCAGTGAACAGGTTATTGGAAGAATTATCGCCAGTATCCGCGGCGAGGTACAGGACGAAGGCAGACTCTGATGAGGAGCTGCAAGTTGTTTGGCGGTTAGCATTTGGCGCTGGAAGATATCGGAGCTTGGATAGGTGTTTTCTCATTCTTCTGTTTGAGAGTAGCCGTGATTTGGTCGTGCGATAATCACCCGACATTCAGTCCTGTAACCTTGGAGTGCCCGCTTCCAACCTCATATTGTCGCATCCCCAATCCTCAGTTGGCGGGCCTAACTCCTCAGGAAGTGCTCGACCTTCTCAGAATCCAGGGCGCCAGCGAGTTTGGGGCCGCTCGTCACATTTGGCTTATCATACGCGTGGGCGGAGATGGGTACGGCCCAGTGTGATTGACCGCTTGAGGAGAGCATGGGCTGTGGAGCGCCCGACGAATGACAAGAGAGAAACGAGTTGCCGACATGACGGCGGCAGCCACATTGAACAGCAGTCGAGGGTTCTAGCACAACAATCTATCACAAAAGGAGGTAGGCGGCAAGAAAAAGTAGCACGGCATGAGGAAAGTTGGCCCGCACTTATGCATGCTGATCAGACAGAAACGAAGACGCGAATGGACCATTGCTTGAGCAGCTAAGGGTACAAACAAGACCCACTGGCCCGCGAAGTGACAAGACGTTAGACATGGGAAACGCGGCGATCGGGTCTGGGGGCGTGCGTTCAATAGTAAACGCGTTAAGCTCCAGAAGAGCCGGCCATGAGGCTCCGCCATGATTATCTTACGATAGTTAAGGTGATCTGCGTTATCTCCTGTCTGGGGAAAGAGAAAACGCGTCGATCCATTGCCGTTTTTGGTTTAATGGAAACCCTTGTTGAAGACTTTATTGTCAGCTTGTCAGCTTATTTAACCAACTGCAGCCACAAGCGCCCCGTCGCAGTGGTCGAATCTTACTACGTACAGGGCAGACACGAGCACACGTCAGATAGGTGCCTAATTACAGGCAGCTAATTAAGTCGTGGTGGGGACACATGGGTATCGGACTTCGGTTACGCTTGATGGGCGGGCGATAGGTGGGCGGTAGGTGGGCGGGGAAGCGTTTGTTTAACTTGGCGGGGTGGGAGGGGGTATGGCGCAATCGTCTTTGAAGGAAGATGTATACGACGTTGCGAAGTCGTGGTGGGGCAGTGAAGGAGAAACTGTCGAGCTCAGCCGCAAGTGCGACCAGATTCGAAATTATTGGCCCGTCGTTATCTTGCCTCAGTTTAACACTGAAAGTTGCACCAGTGGGAAGCTGAAGCCATCGCTTACCCCGCACACCTTATCAGATCAAATCGTGGGAGTGCACACCAGCCCGCCCCGTGCAGATCGCTTAGAGTCGGCTAAATGATCTGCGTTGTCTATTCGCCCACAAGAAGAAACTTGCAGCCGCATTGCAGATATTGGTGTGGCCTTGCTATCTTGCCTCATATAATACGAAGACCTAGGAGTTGGTTGTCTACCGACAGCAGCCAAGGCAGATAAAGCCGGCACGATGCGGTGTTTTCTTGGTTGGTGTTGCCAGCAACGCGTTGACCCATTGTTACCTGATGCCCAAACCTGCAGCAATACCAAAATAGTTATGCACTCTGCTGTCTAAACTGCGCGTCCCTTTAGTCAAGCTGAGGTAGCTTACTGAGGGGTTGCGAGGGCCCGTAATTGGCCACGCACCGTTCAAGGGAGGCCCGAGCGGTGGTCAGCGATCAAATGACCCTCCTTGTGTTGCTCGAGACGTGCATCCTGACGAGGTATTGGGTCCGGGAGGGGAGGCTCTTCCGTCGTAATCGCAGCCCGATAGTTCTTGGTGATGTGGATCAGACGTAGTAATGAGGCCAGACGGCAAGTGGGGCACAGACAAGCAGCGTGTCCGCGATTACCCATGTAAATCGCGGATACGCTGTTGCGATCAGAGCCCTCCTTGCGACTATAACCATCCACAATGCCAAGAACCATCAGGCTGCAAGGACGCAATGACGTCCCCTGCAGGACTCGAATGTCTCAGAGGGTCAATTGGTCAATGATCAACGCTCGGGTCTCCTTCGAACAGACGGCAGTTAATGAGCTGCCCCTGCAAACTTGCGGCTAGCACCTCAGCTCGACAAAGGCAATGTGCAATACGGCTGGCAAAGTGCATGACTGCTTTGGCGTTGTCGCAAGTTTGGTGCGTTTCAGGTAGCAATAGTTTAATGATATTTGGGCAATGTGGGTTAAGATAATGCCGCATCTTGCCGGCTTTATCCACCTTATCTGCCGCTGTACACGAAGCAACTCATCGGTAAATATTGCGTAAGGCGAGAGAGGAAGCTCGGTTATTTCCAACACCTATAATGCAGTAGGTATCAAATAAGATGTATGTGTTCATTGTGTTATCTCCTTAACTGGCGCGTTGAGGATCTATCTCTTATGCCTTTCCTAATTGGGCCTAGTCTTCGCAGCTGTTGACCGATAGGTCATGTGGCCTCTATGTCATCACATCTTGAGGCCGTCACATCTTGAGGCCGTCACATTTGACAGCAGGACGTTTTCTTGTTTGAGGGCGAATCGGTAATACAGATCATCTGGTCAGGACTCCGCGGAGCGGGCCGGTCTGCCCAACGACGACTTGATGCTGACATGGTGTAGGGGGTAGGCATGTCACCTCACGAGACTGAGGAGCATACACAGCCAATGATTGCCCACTCAATCCCCTCGTTTCGAATTGCTGGCCTGGATTTGTTAGTTTCTCACAAGTGTCATTGCACGCCCGATGGCCCTGTGTATCAGCTACGTGGTCAGCTGCCCGCTATTAAGCCCCTGTGTACGGAGTGGCATGTATCAAAGTCTGCCTTGCTTACCCCATCCAAAGGGCTGTTGTGGCTGCAGTCGGTCAAGCAAGCCGTGTTTAAGCCTTCGACAGGGTTTGCATCAAAACCGAAAACGGCAATGGACCGACGTTGTTTTCTCTTTCCCCCAAGAGCTTCGGAAATTGTCCAAACCAGCCGGTAATGCAAAGAGTTTTGGGCCAGCTAGCTCCATCGCGCTAGAGTAGTCTCTGATACCCCTCAACAGTTTACCTTTCAGCTGACGTTGATACCGAAAGTGGGATTCAATGCCGGCGCCGGGTCGAATAGCTGCCTTACAAAGTATGACGATCATATAGGTCCTAGGGGGATAAACCGGTCATATTGGTTTATATTCGCAGAGGGGATATTAGCGTTATTCTTAAATAAGGCATAAGTCATATCTAGTAATATACTTAAGGTTATTAAGTATAACTAAGTTATATTAATAGCTAAGGTAGCTAATATATAAAAAAATACTAATAAGTATATTTTATATATTTTATTATTTTATTAAATTATAAAGATTATATTTTAATAATTTAAATAGCTATCTAGGGCTTAGTATTTTAATTAATAATATTTAATTATTTCTTACCTTCTAGGAGGGGCTATAATTATCTTAGTTAATAATATCTCTCTTTAATATCTTATTATTTCTTTTAATATTTATTAGCCTTATAGCCCTTCTTATAGTAATAATAATACTTAATATCCTAGGATTCTTATTAAATAGCTTTTAGTTTTATAGGTCTAGTATTAATACTATAAGTTATATTTTTTTATTATTTATATTAGTTTTATTATTTATTGCCTTACTATTAGTATTAATTTAATAAGTAAAGGTTAAAGTTAGCCCCTCTTAGCTTATTTTATTTAGCTATTTTTTCTTTATATTATTTATTTTATTATTTATTAATTTTAATTACTATAATAATATACTTATTTAAGTTATTAGGTTAATTAGCTTTATAAAGCTTATTCTTAATATTAAGCTTTAATCCTTAATAAAAGATTTTTATAAGAGATTTATCTTTAAGCTTAGTTTTTAATATAAACTACTTAAACCTAGTAGTATATAACATACATGCATAGCTTGCGTGACAAACAAGCATGCATAATAAAAATCCTAACCTCTAGGACTAGAAGTATAATAAAAATACCATAAATTATTTAATTAATTAAAACTACTCGCTATATTCTTTCCCAGACGTCTCAATCACTACCTGATAGGTCCTTGCATTATGCCCGGGCTTGCCGCAGATACCACAACGCCGAATACCCGGTCGCGCTGACCTTCCTTGACTACCACTCCTCGATGATTCAGCCACTACCTGCGTATCTATATCCATTTGATCAATTGCTTGCCTTCCTTCCTCTACCGTCATTACCCCTCTTCTCTGAAGTCGGGTTCTTTTTGCCCTCCAGCGCCGGCTTAGTATCTCATTTGCCTATCAAAGGTCTTTAACCTCTGCCCTCAATAATGCTATCTCATGCATATTTCCCTTTACTGCCTTCGTAAGAGACTTCATAGCCTCTATAATTGACTCTAGGGAGCTGCTCTGATGTCTTCTGATTCGTCTTTCGAGGTATTCAGACTGAGATCCGGCCTTAAGCATAGTCTTTGGGGTCCTTGAGACCCAAGGGGTGGAGGGTTCAACCCCCTCCTCGGCAGGCGTTGGAGTCCGTAGCTGCACATTAAGCTTTGAGACCACAGTTTCTGGGTCAAGGGGAACAAGGCCAGCTCCTTTAAAAGCCCCCTTGATATTTCTTTCCGTCATAGTGGCCTCGTGTGCTACGTGGAAGGTGTAAAATACCTTATTTATAAGAAGGTCTTTTATAAATAAAATTCTAGAAAAATAAGCTTATAGGATATAAGCCTAGGATTTTATTACCCTTTTAGGAAGGTCATGTAATCTCGGACTTAGGGCTTTATTATAAGCCCGATAACGCCGTTAAACCCGTCTCCTTCTATAGGGTATTTCCTATCCGGTTTTAAATATCCTAGTTTAAAACCCGATAGGTTTTAACTTCTATTATGCTATAACTCGGCTTCTAGTCATCCGTTACTAGCAAAACTAATAGGGTTTTAAAGCCCGGAATTAGGGCTATCCGACGGTATAACTTCTATCCGAATCGGGCTAATAGATTCCGAGCCATTTACTATATAAGCTATAAACCCTCTCTTAGAAATAGCTCCTAAGATCTTTAATCAATTCAGACAATAAGAACACTAATTAGAAGCTGGTCTTCTCTATTTTAACCCTATCTTCTATTTGCCCCACTCTTATTACTCTATGATTCCTTACCTAGCCAATCAGCTTTATATAAGGACTGATTCCACTGCCTATTCACCTCCTATCTCTATTACCTACCCTATAGTCTTTGAAGACTATATTTCCTCTATTTTTCAGTCTTTTACAGAAGGCCAGAAAGAACTCGGTCTTTAAAACATGGGTTATAGAGCATCTAATCAATCGCTCTATTTCTCGACTATAAGCTCGCTTTAGCACGCTAAAGCACCCGACGTCAAGGGGCTAGAGTAGATGAGAGGAATAAGGTGGCATATAAAGCCGGATGATCTTCTTTTCCTCATAATATCTCTCGAATTCGATCAACTAGTGACTTTCGTGGCCATTAAGGATTAAGAGACGATAGGAACTAATTGATCGATTGGTTATGCACCGGTCAAAGTGCTTTAGCCACTCGAGACCGGTCTCGTTATCAGTCCAGCCATTTTGGGTCATCGCAATAGCCCAATCGCCCGGGAGGTTACTTTCTCGGTACCAGTTAGCGAGGTAATATTAGCCCGCACTGATAATAAATAGCTAGATCGCCTAGCCTTCCATATTAATCGCCTAAATAACTATAATCTATTTCCGGTTTCTAGGCTATTGTAAGGATGCGAAGTGCCTGAGGGCCTCCTTATATACTGATGTGGCAGGCAGTGCCAGCACGTTGTGCTGACACTGGCGGATCTTTTGGTCTATTGGATTAGTTTTGCACCTGCCCGATACTCTTACAGCTATACTAATTTCGGCTTTAAATGCCTTTCTATGCCTATAATAACCATTCCGCTTATAATTATACCTATAAGAAAGCCAGTCTTATTAAAGTTATAGATATTATCTAATTAGATACTATACTTCGTGATTATATTTGCTATAAGCTAAAACTAATCGCGGATAATAGTTAGGTCTTCGCACTTAGCTCTCTAGTAGTTATATTTCTAAAAAAACGCGTCTTAAGCTCTAGGTATTACTTAATAAAGTTTAAAGCCTAATGCGTGCTAACGGGTGGCGCGTCGCGGTCGGCAAGCAATTAATTAATTATATCTTTTATACCGCGTAGTCAGGGGGGAAATCCTCGCGAATCTAGGTCGAGAATAAAGTGAATAAGGATCTCTTCCTCTAGGTCGGAGAGCTTGCGTGATTTAGGGATCCAATTAAGTCGTGATTGAATGCCTTGTTGCCGGCGCTATAGCTTCATACGACTAATATTATATATCTCTGCAGCGCGTCGGAGCTTTAGTTTTAGGTCATTTTGAAGGGCCCGAAGGGCAAGAAGGATTCTAGCCTTATTATTAGACTATGACATGCTAGGTGGTTAAGAATTAATTAATTAAATAGAGATGATATAGGTTGAGGGATTTTTGTTATGCATGCTTGTTTGTTACGCAAGCTATGCATATATGTTATAATATATAACTTATCTTATATAAGTATAAATAGCTAGGCTATAGCTTATTATTTTTTATTAATAAGTCTAAATATATCTTTTAATATAATCTTAAAGTTTTTTTAATCTAAGAAAATATTAATAATATCTTAGTCTTAGTTAGCTTTTTTATTATTTATAAAGTCTTTAATAATTAATTTTATTTATATAATAGTAGTTGTTTTATAAGTTATTTTATAAATAAAGCGCGCGCTTTATTACTTAAGAGCTTAGTTAAAAATATTATAAAATACCTCTTATAATAAGAAAAAAAATAATATCTCTTATATCTTTATTAAAAGGTATTAATTTAAGTAACTTAATAGCTTTATTAATATTCCTAGTCTATATAATTACTAATAATAGTATTAATAGTTATATTACTTATTAATTAACTTAGGACTTTAATTTTTAAAATATAGCCCTAATATATATAATAAGCATATATATTAAATAAGTATATATACTAAAAATCCCTTAATTATTATTAATACTATTTAGTTAATTAATTATTAATTAAAAATCATATCTTAACTCTATTTTAAATATTAAGTCCTTTTTACGCTTTAAGCTCTCTAAAATAACCTAAATTAAAGTCTCTAAGGCGCTGCTAGGCTATACCAAGTTAACTATTAGGCCTTACGTCGCCGGCATAATAGCATTTAATCTCGATGCAATTAGATTCCTAAATCATATAAACTATCTAATCTAGAGGAATAGATTATTATTTAGTTTATTCTCGACCTAGATTCGCGAGGATTTCCCCCGCGACTATATAGTATTAAAGAAATAGCTAATTAATTACTCGCTAACCGTGACGCGCTACCTATCGGCAAGCGCTAGGCTTTTAACTTTATTAAGTAATACCTAGACCTTAAGATATTTTTTTTTTAAAAGTATAATTACTAAAGAGCTAAGTATAAAGATCTAATTATTATTTATAATTAGTTTATAGTTATAATAAATATAATTATAAAGTATAATATCTAATTAAAAGATATTTATAACTTTAATAAAACTAGCTTTATAATAGGTATAATTTAAAGTAAAATAATTATTATAGGCATAGATAGGTATAAAAAGCTAAAATTAATATAGCTTAGAAACTAGGAATGAATTATAATTATTTAAGTATTTTATGCCACGGCTTGCCTTGATCAGGGAATTGTCAATCTCCCCCCTGTTCTCGGCTCCTGCCAACCTGGGAAATTTCGCGCGCCACCACCTCCCGCCGCTTTTGCCAACACTATAAAGCGGCTAGCCGCCCACCAGTCTATGCCATGTACCTTCGAAGTTCCTTTAATTCTCTCTCGCCTCCCCTTTTTACCCGTGTCACGTGTTATTTCCCACAACGACATCTCTCCTCACTTCTCCTAGTCTTCGCTCTACTCTATTCATTTATGATCACGGCCATCTTATGTCGTGTTTCTTTCACTTTTTTGCTTTCTCCTTTGCCGTTAATTCTAGCGCACGAATTTTTTTTCACGCTCTTCTGGCGACGTCGCAAGTTGGCTACCTCTTCTCAACCACACCGACGCCCCTCTGTCGACTTCGCCTTGTTTGCGCCCGTTGGAGAACGCTCAAATTACCCATCAGAGTAATTTAAAAGAGCCCTGCATGAATCGTATTGGCAGATTATTGCTTGGCGTGCCGCTCTCGCCCAACAGGATCACCATGTCAGGCCATGCTGCGGGACGGACGACAGGAGGCGCAGGTGAACGGCCTGAGGAGCGGCCGAATCCAGAAGGACAAATGGTTGCGACAGACTCTGAGAGTCATGAGGCGGTCGACGACTTGCATTAGTCAAGTGGTCATTTCGATAGGCGTGGCAGAGGCGCTGCCGTCTCAGCTCGTCTCCATGGCGCCGTCGATGGCCTCCCAACCCGCCTAACCGAGACGGAAGTGTACGTGTCGGTGATACTCGACTTGCCGATTATGGAAACAGCGACCCGGCCCTTTCCGCGGATTGTTGGCTCTCGACGGGCCGCCTAACTCAATCTCCTCAAGATACCCCCGAGTCTGCCTTGGACAGGACACCGATGATACGTGTCTCGGCCAGGTGGCGGGCAAATGGAGGCCGAGACCTGTTGGAATTTCCGCAAAGGGGACGTGAGGGTGTGCTGGACACGTCAGCGCGCCCGAGGCATATTGACAATCGGACGATGCCCTTCTCGAGTTGGTAACTCGTGTCTGTGCTGGCGTCATCTTTTCCAGCTTGGGAAGAGATCACGGGCGAGTTATGGCCTGCTTCCTGGTCGTCACGATGCATAGGCGCTCGGATGGAATCGCTTCCGGTCAGCATCGCCAATGAGGATCGGTTCATGAGGTCCTTTGAGTCGCGCCTGACCTCGTATCATACACGGAGGAGAAAGGGGCAGGGCAAATCGGCGACTTGGCAAACACGAGTCTGCGTTGGCGCCCTCTCTGCATGCTCGAGGGGAGGGGATAAGCGAGTTACGACCTACTTTCTGGTCGTCACGGTGCATAGGCGCCCGGATGGACTCACTTCCGGTGAGCATCGCCAATGAGGATCAGTTCATGAGGCTCCTTTGAATCGCGCCTGACCTCATTTCATGCACGCTTACGACGAGAGGGGGCCACAGAGTTGCAGAATCCTTGCTTAGGATGACCTCCAAAGCAATCCGCCAGCGGCGGGCAGGGCGGGGACGCCAATCAAACAGCTCATGATATCCGACAGAGGTCGCACTCTGTTCCGAGACGGCGTCGTGGTGTGTCTCGAGGCATACCGATCAGCTTGTTGGCCCCCCCCAGGCGGAACGTGGCCGAGCTAGAGAACATAAATAAGGCCTCTGCCCGACACACTCATGGGTCAAAACCTTCAACATTGCACTTTTTTTTATCGCAAACGGCCCCCAGAGCCTTTCCGTGTTTCCGAGCCCCTTTTCTCATTATTCAACAAGATGGATCTGATCTTCAAGGAATATGATCCTTCCCGGCCGAAACAATAGCCCAAATAGAGACGGCACGTCAAAATCCAGGGGTTGGCGGGGAAGCACTTTCTGCCCGGCCCTCCTGCTGGCGAGTGTCTCGACCCCTCCGTGCCTCAGCATCCCGTTGGTGACCACCATTGCGGTCCTGTCGAGGATCTGAGTGAAGACCCTTATGCTGGTCTGCCTTCTCAAGAGGAATGCTTGAGCCACTCCTTCCCTGCCGCGGATGGGTCAAACACTTCTACGCCAGCCTCTACCGATTCGCTCGGTTTTCAGACGATCCCTACCACTCAGAGATGGAACAGTCAAGGTAAGAACACTTCCATGCTCTAAATCCTAAGCAGGAGCTAAAAATTACTTACAGACTCCGCCCTGGCTATTGAAGACCCTATACCGCAAGGCGGCCCCAGCCAGAGTTGCTCGCCACGGGACTTGCTATCTGATGATGCTCGTGCTCAGAGGGCCTCAGCCTCTGAGTTAAACCCTACACCCCTCGCTCAGAGCACCGGAGACCTACGCTTCCTGGCATCCACTGCAACCACCGAGCTGGAGGGCATGGGGGGGGCCAACTCGGCCGAGAGTGCTCAGGTGCCAAACACGGGAACCTTTCGGCCAAAGCGGCCACTTCCTGAAAGAGACGCCTCCGGCGGGTCCGAGGAGCGCGATTCAGAGCACGATCCATCACCAAAGCGACTAAAGCGATCTAGCTTTAATACTCCGTGCTGTCCACGGCTTATATCCGATGACACCTACTCTACCACTGCCTACAGGAGTGCCAGCCCACCGGGCCGAATCCCAGAGGAAGCTAGCCTACAGTTCCCGCGAATTCCTGCCTCCCGAGCCATCTCATCCCCAGCCCCTACAGGCGGCGGCATTTCCCTCGCCGATATCAGGCAGCTCCTTGAGGATCAGACCAAGCAGCTGTTCGAAAGGCAGTCCGAGCAGCTACTCGAAAGGCGATCCGAGCAGCTACTCGAAAGCTTCGCCAGGCGGCTTGATAGCCAGAGCAGGCAGATCAACCTTCTGACCGCCGAGGTGGAGTCTCTCAAGTGCAAGGCGAGCTCTAACTCGCAAGTTGGCGAGCGGCCTAGCGTCGACAACAACGACAGCGACAGCGACAGCGACAACACCAATGGCGACAGCGACGGCGAGGACGACAGCACAGAGCTCAAAAGCACTCAACGCCGCAAGTGGATAGCATCTGACGAGGCACTTCTTGGTCGACTCAAACTCGCCCAGAGCAATCACGGCTCACCATCTGACCACATTATTGCCGAGAAACTCAAGCGCTCAGTGGAGGCGGTAAAACAACATTGGACTATTATGCAAAACACAGGGAGGGGGAACGGCAAGGGACGCGACAAAAAGGCACGAAGTCGGAAGAAGGCTCTATCAAGCCTCTAGAATGTGCCCTCGTTCATTGGCTCATATTACTGTGCGGCGACTAGAACGAAACACCACTTTGAGAGGGCGGCGCTCTATGTCTATCATCGCAAATAAGCGGCAGATGCATCATGTCGCAAGAGAATAGGTGGAAGGCTTGATGTGGGAACAGTCTTTTAGGTTTTGATAGACTATTTTAGTTTCTTGCATAGAGGGTCGAATTCTGGCTTACTGATTGTCCCTTCATGTTCCCTTCCGAAGCCAACCCAAGCGTCTTAGCAGTTTTCTAGTGTAGATAATAATGCGTGGGTAGTCGTCCTCTAGCCCGAGAGAGTACTCAAGCTCGTAGTTATCCCCTTCAGGAGCCGACCTGTGGTGCCAGATTGACGTTCGGCTCCCCTCTGATATCTCCAACTGGTACCCTTTACTGGATCTGGGTGGTTAAGTACATAAAGGAAAAGTCGTACTGTACCTACTAATAACTTTGACCTGTTGTGGTTGATGACAACTGAAACCACTTTATCAGGCTAGGAGCATCATATCCCAATGCTACAGTACAAGAGTGGCAGATGAAAACATAGAATGATCTTTTGATTGGACCTCTGTTCTGGATGCAAAGATAGTGTTCTGTCCTCCAATTGCGCTCAATAATTCATCTGCTCCTCAATAGCCGCAAAGTTCAAGTCCTGCCCCTGTACAAAACCCAAGCTACCCTCCTGAGTACAACGCGTTGCTCCGGAAGTCGTTCAGGGCGTTCTCAAAGGTATACTGTGTTTAGAACATCTAGCGCTAACTGCGCTCCACTCCGAGCGATGATGTAATGGTAGTCATCATGCTGACCAGGTAGTTCTTTCGTGATAGTTGTAGGAACCCCGTGCAAGATGCATCTCTAGATTCGAAGCATCCAGATGTATAGCGTCTTCTGTGTTTGCACGTAGAGACCTGTTCCAGGAGGAAACTTGGCTACACGGTCCGTACCAATCTTCAGGAAAGGCTTTTCGGCTTGGCTCAACAGAGGCTTCGATTCAGCAGTTTGCAGAGCTTTCTGATGCACGTGGCGAATTTCGAATAAGCTGCTTGCTGGACGGTCAAGAGGTTCACCGTCAATATGAGTGGTCTTCACTCCGTGTCCAGTAATATGAAAATCAGTGACTTTCACTGAGATATGGCGAGTTCGATGGCGTGCTTTATCCATGTTGACACTGTATAGGCCATTACTTTTTAAATCCCAAACCATTGTGAAAGAGGGAGATGTCCGTGCTCTTGACCGTATAGAGTATAAAGAATGATGGCAAGAGAAAGAATATGGCTACAGCAATGAGAATTTCTAAGAGCTTATATACATGCCATTCATTCTAAAATTAGCTACTGGGTGGATCTATGCATAGTCCGAATACGGTGGACGTCCTGTAGTCCGGGCGTCTCGGGATCGTGAAGTTGTGATAGCCAGTCATAATGCTCGGCTAAGCGCTTGCTCGGCGACGGACGGGCCCCACAACGTCCACACTCGCCGGCCCCGGAGGTCCGGAGTTGGGTGTGGGTCTCGGGCTTTCAGGGGACTTTTGCATCTGCTCATGCGCCGAGGGAGATCTATTGTGGGAGGATGGGCGGCTACATTGAACAGGACCTACCTACCTGCTCGTGGTGCTCGGCTAAGCGCTTGCTCGGCGACGGACGGGCCCCACAACGTCCACCCCGGAGGTCCGGAGGTGGGTGTGGGTCTCGGGCTTTCCGGGGACTTTTGCATCTGCTCATGCGCCGAGGGAACATTGAACAGGACCTACCTGCTCGTGGTGTTCAGGATTGGCTGCTCAGGGTGAGATATTGGCCATAAATAGAGACAATGACAGCCCTCCTGGTGCTTCACTAACCAGCCAGCCTTCCTCATCATTGACCCGAGATTACTTTTGAACTCCACTCTCAAGTTACCATGCCTCCCCGTTCCTGCAAAGGAACACCACGCCGCAAACACAAGGCAAGGAGGCGGATGCTCCGTACCCGATCGCCTCCACTCCTCGATCTACCGGTGGAGGTGATACTCCTGGTCTTTGAGCACCTGCCGGACTTGAAAAGCCTCTCCTCAGTTGCTGAAGCCTGCCGGTCGATGCACAATGTGTTTCGCAGGCACAGCGAGGTCCTCATCACGCGTATACTCTCAAAGAGCTGTGGTGGCGTATGGAACAGCCCCAATCCATACGCAGATATCTGCCAGATCACCGCAGATCTGGAATTTGCAGTGCATCGTCAATTCTTGCTACAATCACACGTCGAAGACGCCTTCGCGGTTGCCTGGCGTCTCTTTACCGCGATGGAACTGGAAGAAACCCTCTACCCGATTGCTCGGGAGCTTGCCTGGGGCTACCACCTCGACGGCCGGACCCAGGACGCCATCAGGTTCCTGAAGGCAATTCATCACCACCAGAAACCGTATATACTCCCCTCTTGCCGGAGCATCTCGCCCGCTTTGCTGCCTGTGGCAAGGTTGCTGCATTACTTCCTCGATGATGCCAACGACACGGCACAATGCGAATTAGTTGCCAAAGAGATCAAACATCTTGCCGAGCTCAAGAACCGCTACACTACATTCCTCTGGCTTACCAATCTCACATCTGAGCAGAGCAGGAACTGTGTGTTCACGCTTTTCTTCCCGCCACAGCCGCCTTTTGTTTTGCATTCAGAGCCTCTGATGCACGTTTAGACGGAGAGTGAGTTGGGTTGCATGTCTAGTGTTCTCTTTGTGTCTTTGCGTACGTGGCACCAACAAGATTATCATGTCGCAAGAGAATAGGTGGAAGGCTTGATGTGGGAACAGTCTTTTAGGTTTTGATAGACTATTTTAGTTTCTTGCACAGAGGGTCAAATTCTGGCTTATTGATTATCCCTTTATGTTTCTTTCCGTAGCCAACCCAAGTGTCTTAGTAGGTTTCTAGTGTAGATAACAATGCGTGGGTCGTCCTCTACCCCGAGAGAGTACTCCATCTCGTAGGTATCCTGGATATTGGCATTCCATCGCCTTAATCGATCCCGTAGCTCTTCTTCTGTTATTTGTACTACCACAACAGGCTTCCTCTTCTTAGGGAGGCGTGGCAGTATGGGATCAGGTGGTGGGGTTGGTGCATCTGATGGGAGGCCCTCGTAGATAATTTCGTCTTGTTTAATTATTCCATCTCTGACTGGGTTTGTCAGGCGCTATCAAAAACGTATGCATATAAGTAAACTCACGAAGAATCGTCTTGCCACCCTCGTCAAGGACCATTGTATCACGCGCTTGATCCGTAGTTGAAAGGTAGATGAGATAACGAAGGGTTCTTAAGGGCATGTTGACTGATTTGGACGAGAAATGTACTGGTTGGGTGAACTGCGTTTGCGTGATGCTAAGGCATATGGGGATGCTAGCCCTGATATATCTAGCTAGGCTGTCACCTCAACAGTTATCACATTCAGGGGCTCATGCAGCTGCTGAAGTTTAGCGGTGAGTGATCTGCAGCAAACTTCACAATCCAGACCCCGGCTCGGCCGCTGCTCTTACAGCCACTGCAATACGACCGGTCACCGCCAGTTATTCTTTTTGTGTTGGTGCATACGTGGCGCATGAAGGATTCACGGAGGGCGGATGAGGCGAGGCACAATTGCGGCTCTGGTCCTTCTGAGGCTGGGAAACGGCATGCGATCCTTGCAGTCGCTTCATACGGCCGCCTTGAGACGGCACGGCATTGCTATGGTAGACTCGCGTAGGCCGAAGAACACTACCTGACACCTCCATGGCAGTGCTCACGACGACACCTAGCTAGTCTGTTATCCAGGGCCTCTCTCTGCCTGAGTTGCTATTCCATGCCATCGTCTGTGATGAACGCGTCACAGACCAGAGCCGTTGTGAAGTCGAGGATGGTTTAAGACGTCAAGCCTTTTCATATTGTCTTCAGTACTATAGCCCAGCCGTACGGTGCTGGCGACCCTCGCAATGCTCCTAGCTGCTGCGCTGCAAGCACAACGAATCAAGCATTGGCACAGCCAACTTTCTGCAGCCAAAGAAGTCAAGCAGAGCCAATTGAACGAGTCGAGATTTAGCAAAAACTCGATAAGACTACTGGCCAACCAGAACTGAATACTATAATCCTACTATATCGGGAGTCCTCAACTAGCCGCGTCCTCTGGCTTCTTTGCATACACGAAATATCTAAGTCTCCGTTAGTCGCGTCACGCCTATTAATTGTCCCGGGAGGGGTAGAATCATACGTATCCCAATAACCATGAATTCTTCCATCAGAGAGGTCCTTTCTAACCTCAGCCAGAAGGACGCGCACCTCGTCAATAGTCCACCCCAGTTCCTTCAATAATCCCAACGAGATTCCTTCAATGTCTTCACGGAGAATGAAGCGACTCCAATATCCTAACTCCTTGTAATGTGGATGTTTCGGCCAAGGGCCCATAGGAATCTTCTTTTTGGTCTCCACGATGTCAATGAAACCTGCGTCCGCAAGCATTGACTTAAAATCGGGGGCAACGGTGATAGGGCGACCAATATTATCGGCCGCTTGAACCATGAGCTCTGACCATTGGAGAATGTTGGTGCCCGTAATCGTGTCGTCATCGCTAGCGAGCGGGTATACATTATCCTGAATTTCAATGCAACCCCCAGGTTCCATGTGTCTATGGGGAGCGTCACATTAGTATCAACATCGGCGTACGGAGGGAGACTTACTCAAAGGCTTCCTTGAGTACAAACGACCAATCTTTGAAGCTTGCAATCATGCTGCGAATAAACACAAAGCTAAAAGGACAATTAAACATCCATGTCTCCTCTAAATCATCCACCTCGAACTTGCAATTGGGGGCGACCCTGGTCCAGTGTCGATAGGTGAGTAAAGACGACGAGGTTTCAAGGTGAGACTAACCAAGTCGGTTGGATAGGGCTAAGATCCACGCCAATGACCTCGGCCTCCGGATGTTCATCCGCTTAACCTATGATCAGCAGCTGCATATTACATTGAGATGGTATACGCACCAACATTAATAGCCCAGATGCCAGTCCCTGTGCCTACATCGAGAATTCTTTTCCAGTCCCTCGGAGGAGTTTGGTATAGCTTATTGTCTCCGACTAGACTCCAGAGGTGGTGAGTGATATCAACTCGAGATTAACAGTGGTTTCAACAGAAGCAACTCGGTACTCACCTAGCCTCTTTTGTTCTTGCTGCGCGTATTAGTAGTTGGTTCCAATTGCTGCCATTGTTGTGCGTACCTCGTCGTTTGGAAGTAAATATTCTACCCGAAGACCGTGAGCGAGCTAATCCCAGTGGCATAGATGGAGCTTACCCCCGCTCCCGTGGTTGGTGTATGTCCTGCCATGCTCTACTCGGTACCGGTATATACTGGACGATATCGATTGAGTTGATGACACGTCGTCTGCAGCCTAGAAGGGGATTAGCCCAGCTGTGTACGCGGAAGGTCAGAACATGCCTCGTCCACACCGGAATCGTCAGCCGGTTCGTCCTCGGGCTCCAGAGGCTCCAAATGAGTCGTCGCTGCAGGATCATCCGGCTCAGTCATCCCGAAGCGTCGCTAATGGAGAAAATTATTTAAAAGTATGAAGGAGATTTCCCAAATATTGATAGTGAAAGGTGAAGGCAAGATAAGGCGAACCGTGCGAAAGATCGGAGAGGAGGCAACAGTGTGCCTGATGTAGCCCTTAAGACCTCCTTACACATCATTGAGGCTTGCTTATGGGTCGCGCCATCTGATACCCGTCCATGCCGAATAATGTTGCTCCTCCCGTCATCTTGCGTTGTCCCAGGAGTCTCCGATGGCAATCGTTCTTGCAATTATGAGCAGCCTGCATGCATTAGTTACTACCTAGCATGAACCCGGTAACACCCCAACCCCCCCCCCCCCCTCCCCCACGCATCGCGTCAGCCGGTTTGCCCAGCTTCGGACTCTCAGCTAAGCGGATACCCATCACATTGAAGCAGGGACTGATTGGTGGGCGCTCGCCACTGTCTCAGCACGGATGCCCCACCCAATTTTTGTACAAATTGCAAAAAGTTAGGGATCATTTCTTGACTTTTTGCTAAAAATTGCATCTAAATTTTCTATATTTTGTTAAAAGTTCACCCAAAGCTTTTGCATTTTTGTTGAAAGTTTACCCTAATTTTCTATATTTTATCAAAAGTTCACCCTAACTTTTTACATTTCGGTGTTTTTTTTTTTTTGACACGTCAAGTTAACGAGTACTGGAATACATCATGCAGGCAGGACCAGAGAACAACGGAGTAAATGTAGAAGAGACGGAACGACGGCATCGAGTCCATCTCGTCGAGTCCGTCCAACATCTTCTTTCAATCATCGCTGACGATACCGACCTCGCATTGATACAAGCGGCATGGACTTTTCAAAAACACCTCACCAAACAACAACGACGAGTACCAAGCAGGCTCTCTACCGTCCTAGCTGACACAAGAGAAGGGAGACTAGACTCAGCATCGGTTGAAGCTCAGTTCTACGAACAGGGTGCGACCCGCACAGTCGGAGCTTTCCTTGCGGCATTGCAAAAAGTTCCCTTGGCTGGTTCACCGGGAGAGCCCAATCGACGACAGGAAGCAATGCGGGAACGTGGGGGAGAGCACGCTGTTCAGGCCTACAACGTCGCGGAACAGCTCCTCACAGATGGCGACATTGACAAAGCGAAATCGCGTATCCAAGACTACGGAGGAACCCAGGCCGTGACGATGTACGCAGTCATCAAGAAGTGCGACCCAGGTATCGAAATTATGGTCCGCAAACTCTCACCGAATCATATTTCCTGCTTACTGGACTCTATCAGTAATGTCCACATCCACCCCGACGTGTTATACACGATTCAAACGCAATTTCGTTGTCGAGGGAAACCACATTTCAAGCCCCAGAAAACACATATTGGTCGGGCGCTTCGCTCGAAAGGAGGTAGCCGCAAACGCGATGAGATGCGTCAGCCGACTTCCCAACCAGGCGATCTAGCTGCCAGCCCTCACACAGCTCGAGAACAGCAAGACGAGACGGGCTTTTCTGGACTATGCTCCCTCAACGATGCAAACCAGGTCGGGTATCAACCCCAACATGGGGTTCTACCCACAATCGGCACCCACCAACTTGACCAGTCAATTCCCTGGACCAACCCCTCTGCTCGGGGGACCGATACGACAATGGGCCAGATACCACAAGGCCTTGTCCCGGACGCAAACGAGGGCATTCTTCTCGATCGGAGCGATATCCAATTCTCAGAACAAGATCTCAGTCGGTTTGTGGAGGTAAACTTCCACTTCTCTGGGGGGCCTTGACATGGCTGGGGTGCTGAGAGTAGAAAGAGAAACAGACGACCGATGATGGCTTTATCTGGATCTTTCCTCTTCCGATATGTGTAATCGTGTCCATGGCGACCAGGTGGGAACCGACTGTTGGAGCACAGCCGGAAATGGTGATGGGGACGATATGTGTACATGCAGAGATGGTCAGAGAGTATGGTCCCTCTACGCGAATGATATTTCCCGATCCTTCTTCTCGTCTGATCTAATGAGCTTGTCAGTGCTGTTCGGCGCCACGTGAGGACAAAATAAACTCCCACGAGACCTTTCCAGCTTGCACGAGGGTGCTTGCCAGCGATGTGATGGCGGTTTTGAGTACCGGAGTTGCATCGCTGACCGTCGATATGGCCTTGTTCTCTGTTCTTTTCTGCCATCCCGCTTGATCGAGACCCTCAACCAAGGCCGTTCGGAGAGGTTCCTCGATAACAAATTGTTCCTGTCTGACCGCATCGCATTCCGTCGCCATGATGTTTCAACAGCCCTAAAGGGAAGTTAGCAGGAACCCATATGGTTGATGTTCCTTCTCCTACCGAAATGGCGCTTCATGGATTCACGGCTCTGGCTTTGGCCCTGATTGCACCAAACCCCTCAGTCCCGAGTGATGTCGCCAGAGAACAAGGTGACTTACCTAATTTGGGTTTGGCCGTGAGTTAACCGAGAGGATTTAGGTCCTATTACAACACTCAGTCATCGGCTTACTATTGGCTGAGCTCGCGACAAGCCGCCTTCACGTTTTGCGCTCCCTCTGGCCTAGCTAGGGTTGCCGCGCTCTCTTCCTTAACCTGGAACGCGCGGCAGCATGCTCGAAAGTGGACAAGACCTAGTGAAGCCCTGCTAACGAGGCCAGCCTTGTTTCTTCCTTGGGAACTTGGCTGGAGGTTTCTATTTGCCTACAGATAGAGAAGCGGGGGCTACAGGGATACGCAAGGTTAAGCCTCGGAAGGGATTTTCTCTCGGATAATTATGGTCAGGCATCCGGAGCATAGTGTTGACTCATCGATCTACATAGAAGGGCGTGAAGGACGAAAACGAGGGGCAATAGGAAGTCTAGCTCAGACTGCTTCGTGCTGCCTTGGGGATGTGTTCCACGGGGCAATTTGGCGAGGGTAGACTCCGCTGATCGGGCTCGACTTGGTCGCGACGGAACGGGCTCGATCGAGCGAGTGGCCAGGTTTAGGATTTTAATATGGTGTCAATGAATGCAATGTACTTGCACGTCCTTCGTGTTCTTATCCGTATTATTGCTTTGCAATGCCGTGACCTTTCGCGCCCACATGTGCCAACTGCCATTACCAGGCGATCCTTTAGCCCCTTGTCGCAAGGCATCATATATTGGTACGAACAAGCGTGTGCACGTGACTAGTGAACTCACAACCCAGGTCACAGATGGATTAATTGCTATTGCTATACTAGCTGCAGGCGACCCGGTAGGAAACGTTTTCGGTCGTAGCTCCCAAGATCCCCTTGCCGTTTCCTCTTCCTCTCGGATAGCTTAGAAAGCTGCTTATGTTTGAGAGGAAGAAGGGCAGCGCGGTCGAAGTCCACAAGCATAACGCGGCGGCGCTCGTCGTTCCAGAGCCGATTGGCGTCGCGCTCGTCGCCGTGGTTGATACCCTCGGCCCAGACGTCCTGCGAGGAACGCCGCACTTCCGCCCGCAGGTCTGCAGCGACAGCGCCCGCGATCACCGTGTCAACCGTCTCCCCACCCCACGACATCAGCATCATATGAAAGATCCTAGCCCCGCTAGGGAGAATATAACCTTGGTGCTTGTCGAGCTGCACGAGTCCCAGGTGCACTGGTACTACCTCGCCTTGGAGCTTGTCGAGCAGCGCATAGATATGGCTCTCGTGCTGCAAGAGGCCGAGACGGCCAGGTAGACCTCCCTTGCCGACAAAGGTGTACCCGTACTGCGCCAGCTGCAGCTTGAAAAGCACGCCCGTTGCCCCTATCTTGCCCCAGCCGTCTAATGCCTCGCAATCTCGATATGGCTTCTGTCGGAGCTGCTCACCCACTAGGCGGGCAAACTCATTGGCGTCGATGGCGTGCCGGCTGTCACCTTCGGCGGTACGATGCGAGACCACGTTGGGGCAATTGTCGTCGAGATTTTGACCTCTTTTGAGGCCCAGCAGGCAGGCCTGCGTGCAGTATTGTCTCGTAGGTGCCGACTCGGACATCTCGGCTTCCTCTTCCGCTTCGTCTCCCCCCCAATTTCCGGAGCTGCCGCTCCATGGGCGGTCTTTCCGTTTCTTAGCGTCCGTCCCTGCTTGAGATCGAGACAGATCACCGTCCGGCCCGTCGTCGTCTTCGTCATCCTTACGAAAGTCCATCGCGGCGCTGCAGGACGACCTTGACCGCAACGCGACCCGTCGGTCGGCCGGGGCCGCGCGAGACATAAACTCGGGGTCGTCCGTTGCTTGCGACGACACCGAGGGCGAGTTCGTATCCTCTGCCCCTACAAGACGCGCCGCACCGTCGTATGGCTCACTCCATTTTCTCAGTGTTTCCTCAGCCTTCCGCGACGCGGCGTCGAGTAAAGCTCCCCTGAGAGCCTCAGATCGAAGGCTTAACAAGCAGAAGCTGGCCAGCTGAGCCACTGCCGTATAGGACACCTTGTCGTCGGTCCAATCGTCGTCTGATGATTCGCCCACGTCCTCGTCCGGCACGCACGGATAACAATATAGCGTCTGCGGGTCGGATCGGTCGATGTGAAGAAAAACCAGGGATTTGCCAGCAGGAATGTAGCCGTATGCAACCCCATATCGCACCATATAGTCAAAGACCTGTGTCAGCGCCATGGCAATCTGCTCTTCTGCTTTCTCCTGCTCCCGTAGCTCGGCATCGCTCCGAGACCTGCTGCTGTTAGCTCGCTCTATGACCTCCATAAACAGCTTCTCCTTCGCAACTGCCAGCTTCAGATACTCCAACGCAACTTTGTGAGCTGCCTTGTAGTCGTAGACAAACGCGAGGCTCTCGTCTCCACCCAGGCGTGTACAAACACCAGCTCCATCAGGCTTCGTCGGTGGGGGTTTGACTCTCTGCTCAGACGCCACTCTTTTATTCGGCCCGGTCCAGCGCCGTCGCTCGTGTCTTCCTTCGCTCGGCTCCTCCTCCCTGACCGGATCGCCATCGCTCGGTTGGGTGAAATCCCGGATGTTGTTGCTAAATCGTAGCTCCGTGCACCGATATTCCTTGCGCATCTCTTCCTCCTCCCAGAGCGGTCGCAGAATTTCCCAGACAGGATCTTCCACAGCAAGTTTCTCGAAGTGATCGACGGCATTCTCGTTGCCTGCCCGTTTGCGGTGGATCGTGGCCCCCAGATCCTTGGTCGTACTTTCTTGATGGAAGAGCCGCCTGTTCCCACAGACCGTCCTTATCGCGTCAAAATGATATTGCCGCTGGGCATTCATGAAGCTGGTCCAGGGACGAAGCCACTTGGGATAGTATTTACCCTCGACCTTCGTGAATCCCGTTGATGACTTGGATTTGTCGGCGAGCCCAAGTTGCTTGTAGAGGCGGAAGTGGCAGTTGTGTAGATATTCTTCTAGTGTTGTCTTTTGGTTCTTGCGTCGCTCTGCCTGCTCTCGTGCTTTTGCCTCCTCCTTCTCGCGTCGCTCAGCCTGCTCTCGTGCCCTTGCCTCCTCCTCTCGTGCCCTAGCCTCCTCTTTCTCGCGTCGCTCTGCCTGCTCTCGTGCCTTTGCCTCCTCTAGCTGCTGCCGGAGTCGGACGATCTCCTCAGGGTCGGTCATCGGTAAGGGTGGAGTATGTCGAGTGTGTAGCGACTGGTCACAGGAAAAATAATCCAAGGATGATGCTCAAAGAAGCCGCCCGTCAGGTTCGCAATCGTGTTCGAGCGCCTGATCACGTGGCTGATGACATAATGACCAGGCCTCAGAAAGGTGCGGTTAAGTCCGCGACACGCCTGGATCGGATGGGCCTATTATTGGATGGTTTAGGCGCGGCTTCAACTGCACAATCGCGTGATGCTTGCACCAACTAACGTACCTGGCGAGTACCTTGAAGTGCGGAATTAGAATGCATCTCCCACGCCATCGATTGTAGACGCAAAGTATTCGAGCTGGGGCTTGCGATTGCTACACGGCCCAGGACCGCCACCATGGCTGATTGCGCAGCCTACCCTAGTGACACTGATTGGCTCTTGGGTTGTCAGCGACCTCTGCACTCGCTTAGGATAAGAAATTCAAGATTCATTTTATCTCGCTGCTACCGAGCACCCAATCAATCCACAACCTGGTCTTCATTCAAACCATCCTCAGAGATCCGTGGTCTCGGGGACGATAGCCCACACATTCCCGTTAGCGTTCAAAATCCATTGTGCAGCTGGAGCGATCGTCCGCCGCCGCCTCTGCTGTCTCCTCCAACACCCCGTCTGCTAGCTCATCAGCGAGCGTGCGCATTCCCATAACTCTAGCAAGGGCAGAATACGTCCATGCCCGTTCTCCGATTTCAACCCCCGGGTCCGCCCCGAGCTCGAACAAGAGACGGATAGTCTCCCTTGCCTGATCTTCCGGCAGCTGCAGAGCGTGCACAACCGGTGTCGCTCCATCCTTGTCTTTGACATCGACATCGACTCTATAGATCTTCACGAACATTTCGATCTCTTTCTTTAATCCGAGTCTCGCCGCTGCATGAAGACTAGTTATGAGTTGTCCGCAGCCTGGGTGAGCTCCTCCATTGAGAAGCAATTGAGCCACATGATAGTTCCCATAATAGAGAGCGAGTGAAAGAGGGGAGGCGTCTTGGTGTACGTCGTTGATAAGAGTAGACTTCATCAAAAGGGAGACGACGTCTTCCTTGCCGCGAGCAGCAGCATCATGTATCGGGTAAACGTTGAGACGCGTCTCATGCTGTGGGAAGTAGGATGTTTTGCGCCCAGAGGTTCGAAAGCCCCCGAGAGGAAAGATGCTGAAGGGAATGATTCTGTTCTCGCTCACGTTGCTGACGAGTCTGCAATTATCGATAGAGGTCTGGATTGAGTCGACAAGGAAATTAACCCCTCCATAAGTCGTGGGCATAGGAATATGGTGGGTCGAAAACATTGTGTTGAGTGGTGAGATTGCTTTGAGTGGTGATGAGGAAAATGGAGGGGCTCCCGATAACGAGGAGGGAGAAACTGAAGGCGGAACTCATGGGGTAGAAGACCCCCTTATATATCCACCGTCCTGCAGATCAATCACATGGGGTCTTCCATAGAATGCTTTGCCGATGGGCTCACCACCACCGGGTAGCTTCGAGCAAGTTCCACGTCTAATTGTAAAAAGGGGGCCGGTCCGGGACTATGTAGGGGTCGCGGGGCCATCATCTGAGACCAGTTCATCGGTCCAATACGCATCGACATACAAGGCACAGGACGCCAAAACAAACTGTAAGAGGGTCACACGGAGGTCAAGCTTGTCTAAACGAGACCACATCAGGGCCGACAGCTCGGCCCAAAGGATGAGACCGTTGAGCCAAGGTTGTCCAGAGGCCAGAGTAGGTCATCTAGGCCCATCATCTGGGCCCAGGGTGGTCACAGAATGCCTTGCTACCATCACTTGATATGGATCGGAGGGAAGGGGCTGGGTAAAGATATGGAAGCCAAGGCTAACAAGGAGATCAGTTGCTTGAGAAGGCGGCTGAATCACATGGCGTTTCTCGATACAGCCTCAGTTGACTGGCATCAAGGCTAACGGGTAGGCGGGCAAGCCACGTCCTGCATGTTCAATCTGTAAAGAGACACGTCAGAGCAACAGAATGCCTCGCCGCCGTTGCTCGAGACAGTCAATACCACTTTATAAGAGGCCGCCGGACCAGAATGACGGCCCCCAAGCTATTCAAGGCATATGCAACCAGAGGCTGGTCTACGAGAACAAGGTGCCGGCGAGGCAGATAGGCGGTGCGGTTGACTTGAACAAGCATGTGACGCAGGACCTTGTTCTTCCTAGCCCATATATCATACACATTAAAGATAAAGGGGCACACTCTCCCATAGGTTTCCATCTCCATCCCTTTTTCTCGCAACCATACCAATCCTTTTAGCAGTCTTCAACATGTCTCTCTGGCAGCCAATTCTCAGCCTCACGTTGCCCCAATGGGTCATTGTCATTGTTCTCATGCTCGCACTTGCCATCCTCTCCATTGTCCGACTGGCATCCAACATCCTCTCCAACATCCTCTACCTTAACATCCGAGCGCTAGAGGCGCAAGTGCTCTTGCCTGTGACCATCTTCCCCATGCAAGACTTCCGCTTCCCTCCTGACACTCTTGTCTTTGAGCCGAAACGAAAGACTGCTGTTTGGGTCACCCCCTTACACCTCACCGCCTACTTCGGCATGAATTGCCTCACCAGAGTTCTCTTGAGGTATTCCAACGTCGATTCGTACCCCGAGGAAGGCATCATCACTCCTCTCTACCTCGCTCTCATCAATAGACATCTCGACACGGCTCAGTTGCTGCTGAAGCACGGCGCTTCGCCTCATGCAGAATACGGCATCGGCCCCCTTCACGCTGCAGCCCGATCGGGATTGGTGGACGAGATTGATGGTTTCGTCGAGGACGGCGTGGATGTAAATTCACATTGCTTGGATGGAGCGGTACCCACTGTGTTTGCACTCTACCTACCGGAGGAACAAGCTATCAAAACACTGTTTCGCCTTTTCGAGAATGGAGCAGATCCGTTCGCTCGGTTCGGGCCCAAAAGCTCTTGGGGGTTGATCGATCTTGCCTCGGCGATGGAAAAACCAGGACTCGCATGTTGGCTCAAGGATGAGCGCGTGGCTAGATTGGTGTAGTGATCAAATGTGGAGATGGAAGTTATCAGGCATTATCTTGGGGTTTACAGAACAAAAAGAGTCGCAGAAAATATACCTGCAATAGTATTCAGTGTATGAATTCTTCCCTCTTCGCCCGTTCCCTTTTTGTTTGCCCCTCGAACTCCCTCCGGGTCACCGCCATACACGAGGTTCAACGCCAGAACCCTCGTCTTGGCTCAAGGCAAGGGCTGACTCGATTTATTTGATCAAGGATTGAGACTCTATGTATTTCGATAGTTATATAAACCAACCTATTCGAACTTGATCGCATCGGCACCATTGGCGGGAAGCTTCCAATACGTGATATTGATAATCTACCTGCAGTTCCTAGGCCTGTTTATCACTCAGATGCTTCCACATCGCTTACAGTGAGGTCAACAAAGACGGCGCCCTCGGGGATGAGAACGCCGTCCCTTACAGTTGAATCTACCTTCTCACTCCTTCGATTTCCCCTCCCCCTCTTCTGAACTGCCCTCCTCCTTCGCCTCCTCAAACGTCGCACATCTAATTCCGTACATGAGGTTCGATGCCCTCGGAGGATGCAGTTAGAGCAGGCGCTATTGGGTCTCAAGGAAAAGCATGCCTGATAGAGAGAGTCAGGCTCCGCGCACTGATTGCAGCCCTTCCCGAGGCTCGTTTTCTCGCCCATGATGCAGCAGGCCATGGCATCTCTCGCTGTTGTCTCTCCATCGTAAATGCGTTGGCAAATCGGGTACATTTTAGACGAAGGGCCCACCATGACCGTTTCCCATGATCTCTCGGTGTCGTCTGTCGAGTTCTTCAGAAGCACTTGAATCTCAACCCGATCACGACGTTCTGGCACATTCACGCGACACTCGGGCGCAAGTTGGATGGTTCGGCTAATCTAGATGCCTTGTCAGCCACCAGGTAGCCTGTTTCAATCAAGCGTCTCACCAAAAGTCCGTAATTCGAATTGGTATACTCGTTCAACTTGTCATGGTGCAGCTCTTCGTCTTGCGGAAGCTCTAGTCTCACGACACGTTTTGGTTCGAGTTCCAGCACAAGAGCTCGCTAAGAGAGGTCAGTAGAGCCCTATGGGTGCAGCTGGTGTACTTGCCACTGCAATTGGAAGAAACTCGAACGTCATTGTTGACTGTCTGGCGATGAACGAATCCTTCGACTGGAGGGTCGGAACACCGAAGGAGTATGTGATGAAAAGGAGAAGTTGTGCATCGGGAAGATGACGGTCGGGGGCTATCCTTTATACTACGACCCGGTGGCTTGTTTGTTAGTAACACATGCAAAGTAGCCGATTATGCCTTGTCGGCGTCAACGGATACGCCATGCCTGGTCTGGTACCTGCAGACCGACAGAACAGTTGTTGAGACAAGAGCGCCCTGTTGGTGCAAAGGAAGCAGGATGCAACTCCTCGGATGCCTCTGGGTCCCTAATAAGGTCGGCTGAAATGCAGTCCATAGAACTTCGCCATGGGGCGCAGGCGACTCTCCCGGACGGCTTGACGGGCATGAGCATATAAGGCCATCGTCCTCCTCCTCCCTCGTCTTTTTCTCCTTCTCTCTTGTCTAATTTCTCCCGCCACCCCATCCCCCCACCATCTCTTCCTATTCCTCCTCTGCTTCTTCCATCCCAGAAACGGGTTTCGAAAGAGATGTCATCGTCAGTGGCCAACGAGCAGCTGCCGACACCTGGCGCCAAGTGCGGTCAGTGTTTTCGTGCGCTTGGGTCAGGACCAAAATACCGTACCATACGGTCTCCTTTTGTAAGCTTCTCTCACTATGTTTAAGTTCGTTATGCTAATATAGATGAAAATAGCTTCGGTGTCGCCGCTGTGCATTGGGTGAATCTCTCAAGGGCAAATACCTGTTTAGACAGTTTTGCGACGACCCATGCGCTATATGCTTGGAGGCGAAGCCGTCAGTTCACTTTACTTGCAAGACTGGGAGATCAGCCCTCATCGGTCATTCTTTTTGCAACGCATGTGCACTTGAAATGAGGCCCTCGGGTGACGACAGCGGCATGCGTATTACGGAAGTCAAGGGGCGGCTTCGGCTGTGTCTTCCTAAGCTTCACGATCGCAAACAGCTCCTATGTCCGTCGTGCAGGGGCATGATAGTTTACGCTACCAAGGAGCGCGCTGTCCTTGAGGGCCGCTTCGTGATCCCTGAGGGTGCAGTTGTTGTTGATCTGACCTCAAGCGGTAGCGGCATAGGGACATCCAGTGGCGTACGGAAAAGGAAGCGAAGCGAAGAGTCGAGCATCGGACCCAAAGAAAATAGGCGTATAAGTATGTCTAAAGCGATGCGGTGGCATGGAAGGCAATAAGAAAGAGATTGGCGAGGTTGGAATTGCTGAATCGGATTGGCTAGTTAACTAGATAGTTACTGCTTAAAGGGAACCGTTCACCTAGTGCATGACTGATTGCTCGCGATCTATGCCCATCCCCCACGCTATCGACAGTAGAGACGAAGTATCCGAGCCGGGACTTGCGTTAGCTACACGGCCCAGGACCCGTTACCATGGCTGATTGCGCAGCCTACCCTCGTAAACTGATTGGCTCTTGGGTTATCAGCGACCTCAATGCCCTCCGTTCTGGGCCAGATATCTCAGTATAAGAAATTCATGATTCATCCTATCTTGTTACTACCAAGTGCCCAATCAATCCACAATCTCGTCTCCCTTTAAGCCATCCTTGAAGGTTCTCGGTCTCGAGGATGAGAGGCCATCCATCCCCGTCAGCGTTCAACGGCCATTGTGCAGCCGGAATCATCATCCGACACCTCTGCCGGCTCCAGCACCTTATCTGCGAACTCGTCGGCGAGCGTGTGCATTCTCATCATCTTGGCAAGGGCAAAATACGTCCAAGCCCATTCACCGATCTCGAGCTCTGGTATCCCTCCGAGCTCGAACAGGAGACGAATGGTCTCCCTTGCCTGATCTTCCGGCAGCCGCAGAGCGTGCACGACCGGCTTCGCCCCGCCCTTGTCTTGGACATCGACATCGACTCCATAGCCCTTGACGAAGAACTCAATCTCATTCCTCAGAACACGTCTCGCTGCGGTATGGAGACCCTTGATGAGAAGGCCACAGCCTGGTCGAGCTCCTCCTTTGAGAAGCAGCTCAGCCACGTGAAAGTTCTCGCTGTAAAGAGCGAGTGAGAGAGCGGAGGCGTCTTGATGCTCGCCGTTGACATCGCAAGACTTCAACAGCTTCAGCAGAAGAGTGACGACGTCTACCTTTCCGCGAGCAGCAGCATTATGCATCAGAGTGACATTGAGACGCGTCCTATGCTGTGGCAGGTAGACTGCCCTGCCTCTGGAGGGCCGGAAGTCGTCGAGAAGAAAGAGGCTGAAGCGAAGGGTCTTTTCCTCGACCACGCTGCTGGTGTGTTTGCAATCATCAATGCAAGCCTGGATTGAGTCGACAACGAACTCGGCCTGTCTAAGGAACACATAGGGGAGGAAGTATTGAATCGGCAACATTGTGGCGAGTGATGAGTTTCCTTTGAGTATAATGCAAGATGGAGGGCTGTCAATAACGAGGAGGGAGGAGTAGGGAGAAGTGAAGGTAGAACTCATGGGGTGGAAGACCCCCTTATATGTTCACCGTCCTGCAGATCAACCACACGGGGTCTTCTATAGAACGCTTTGCCGACGGATGCGCTACCTCCGAGCGGCTTCGGGCAAGTTCCACGTCGAATTGTAAAAAGGGGGCCCATCTGAGCCCATGTAGGGGTCGCGGGGCCATTATCCGAGACCAGTTCACCGGTCCAATACGCATCGATATACGAGGCACAGGACACCGACACAAGCAAACTATAAGAGGGTCATGCGAAGGCCAAGCTTATCTGGACGAGATCATTGGGACCAACAGCTCGGCCCAAAGGATGAGACCGTTGAGCCAACGGCCAGTAAGCAGGCTATCACGCGGGTGAAATAAAACGAGGCCGGTCACAAAATGCCTTGCCGCTGCCACCTGATATAACCTAGGGATGAAGTGATTGGGTAGAGATAGTAGTATTGAGACTACCAAGGGGGTCAGTTGCGTAAGAAAGAGGCTGTTGGATTACATGGCGTTGTTTGATACAGCCTCAAGATGAAGCGATTGGGTATAGATGAAGGCATCAAGGCCAGCGGCCAGGCTGGCTAGTCTCAGGGCTACATGCTTGATCTATAAAAAGATACAACAGAGTCACAAAATGCCTTACCGGCGCTACTCAAGACGGCTAATCCACAGGTTCGGGTTCGGGCGATGGCCTCCAGTATGCAAAATGACTGATGATGCCTCGTCGGCGTCAATAAACACACCATTGTGGATGCTTTAAGATCGCCGACCTGGTCTGAAACCTGCAAAGGTGGGCGTCACATGTCGGGCCAGCCGAACGGTTATTGGGATAAGAGCATCCCGTCGGCGCAATGGAGACAAGGTGTAACTCTTTGGATGCCTCCGGGTCCTCGACAAGGTCGGCTGAAATGCAGTCCGTTACAACTTCGTCACGAGGCACAGGTAAATCTACCAGGCGGCTTGCCAGCCATGAGTATATAAGGCCATCGTCCTCCCACATCCTCCCTCATCACTTTCTCTTTCTCTTCCAACTAATTCTCTTTCTCTTCCAACTAATTCTCATTCTCTTCCCTCTCCCTCTCCCTCTCCCTCTCTCCCTCTCCCTCTCCCTCTCCCTCTCCCTCTCCCTCTCCCTCTCCCTCTCCCTCTCTCCTCTCCCTCTCCCTCTCCCTCTCCCTCTCCCTCTCCCTCTCCCTCTCCCTCTCCTCTCCCTCTCCCTCTCCCTCTCCCTCTCCCTCTCCCTCTCCCTCTCCCTCTCCCTCTCCCTCTCCCTCTTCCTCTTCCTCTTCCTCCTCCTCCTCAAGTCTTCCATCTTCAACGACCGGTGAGGAGCTGAGACCTGTCACCAAGTACGGTCATTGCTATCGTGCGCTTAGGTTGGGTCCAAAGCACCCTGCTAAGCGTTCCCCTTGTATGTTTCGCCGGCTGTTGTTGATCTCGTTGCGCTAACAGATGGCGACAGCTCCTCTGCACCGGCTACACCGAGAATGAATATCTCAAGGGCAAATACCTCATTGAGCAGCTCTGGGAGGTGTGCGTAGAGAAAAAACCGACAGTTCATTTTACGTGTGACGAGATATCCGTTGTGCAGAGGCAATATATTTTATGCTATCAAGAAGTCTCTTACCCCTGAGTGTTCCCCCCCCCCCCCTGCTGACCCGCCTCCACGCGATAGGGACCTTGCCATCCCAGAGGGTACCGTCAATCTGACTTTAAGAGACAGCGTGGAGGCGACTAGTGGTTTACGAAAAAGGAAGCGAAACGAAGGATCGAGCATCAGACCCGAAAGAAAACGGGTGCATAAGTATGTCTAAAGCGATGTGGTGGCATGGAAGGTGATGAGAGATTGGCGAAGGTGCTGGCTTGTGAATTAGTTACTGATTAAAGGGAACCGTTCCCGTAGCTTATGTAATCACTATTGAAATAGAATCTCAGGTCCCAGTGCATGTGTGATTATTTGCGATCTATGCCCATCTCTATCTAATTGCCGTCAGGCATTGAAGTTTCTCTACAACCTCGTCCTCTTCTAGACTGTCCCAGTCGACGTCATCGCTAGATTTGAACTGTTTTCCGTTGTCTACAGCCTCAAACCAAGCTACTACCACAGCGCATATTGCCTCGAGATAGTCATTGCCTTGGAGCTCATGGTGAAACCTTTTGAGACTCTCGCTCCTGCCCTCTTCTGCGAGAGTTAGGTAGTCACCCGAAGAAGGGACGAGCGCTAGGAGCCCCGCCCCGTGTTCTATTTCTGCGCACACTCTGTTCCAGTGCTTCCCGGTCTTATTCCGCTTCTTGCTTGTCTCCCTACTGACCCCGTTCATGTGACAGACCTCGGCGACGACATGGGTTGGCAGCCTCTCGTAGCCCAGTTTGTCTTTCAAGGCCTGATAGCCTTGAGCGTATTGCAGTTGATCATATCTGGTGAAGATGCTCTCAAAGTTAGTCCTCTCTTCGCTGTGGCTCAATTGCTTGCCGCGTTGTGCTATCAGCTTCAAGTCTGGGTTGCCATCTTTGAGTTCGAGTTGATCAAGAGGTTTGCGAGCTCGCTCTGCCAGTGGCCTTTTCGAGTACTCCACAGCCTCGACGAATCGCTTGATGGCGTCTCTACTCAAGACTGCGGCTACAAGACCACGTATATCTTCTGGCATTGCCTCATCCTCGACCGGCCTTTCGAGAGTTTCTTGTTGATCCGGCCCTTGCGCCCCCTCGTCATCGATTCTAGTGATTCTTCGTTTCTTTGCATTGATGGCATTCCAGCCTGATTTTCTCTTGTGTCCGGCGCTCTCTGAGGTCTCGAGCGTACCTTCCACGGAATGTCCATCTTCATTGGCTACTTGGCCAATCTGGAGCGCAGCCTGTCTGACAGGGGTTTCGTCGTGGGTTTCCTCCTCGTTATTCAAGCCGTTATGTTCGTCGGCAGCGTTCTCCTGGGTGACAGTGTTCTCTTCGTGATTCCCCGGGGACTCCATTGGTGGCATCTCCTGTCGCTCGATCCTATTTTCGAGACTCATCAATCCACTCTGGAACTCCGCTGCTCCCACATCCACTTCACTCATGAGTGCCATAAAGTTGGCTTGATCAATCAATACACCATTATCTTGAGCTTGGGCCCCACCGTCGACCTCCTGGTCACTGTACAGGAGCCCATTCTGTCTATCAGACAGCTGGACTTGCCCCGAGAGATCAGGTAGTCCTTCGAGAGTAGACAGCCTTGTTCTAAGATATGCAAGATCTTGCTTCATGCCCTCGATATTCTCGTCTGCCATTCTGCGGTACTGGAGGAGCAATGGCAGGAGTTGTTTTGCAAAATCGTCACAGTCTCCGAGATACTGAAAGTTAATGAGAGAGCGTAAGGCCTCACGGAGTCCAGGTGCCGGCGGTTCCTTGCTCACCCACATAACCAAGCCGTCCGGGCTTTGTCCCATTACCGACTTACAGAGATTTTCCGCAAATTCAGCCAATGACGGGATTGACAACCGTGTTCCGACAATCAGGACGGCATCGATGGGTTTCTCTAGGTCATCACTAAATGCAGCTGTGATCTCGGATTCGGCTGGGCAATCCTCTCCATAAAGGAGAATATTTGTTCGAAAGAATCCCATCTGCCGCCGTCGCATGCCTGCCGCGGCCCGGTTCCTCTGCTCTTCCTCACACCAGGGGCAACAAGCTCGAGCCCATTGTGAGAAGGACTGTGGAGTAACGCGTTTGGTGTGCGAGGGCCGTACATCGCACATTAGCGTGTCTGCCCGACCATGGAGCCATACCGTTTTCTGAGAGAGATGAGGGAGCATGGTTTGGCGACAGTCGATATTTTGTGTGTAATGGCGTTGGAGGTGGCCAGACTGAGCCAAGCCCTCGGCCAAGACATCAAATGCGGTAAATAGGGATCTTTGGCCAACCTCTAGCTTGCGTAAAACATCGGCGTGCAGGGTATCGATTGACTCTTGCGTCAATAAGGCTGACTTTTCATAGACGACGCGGCTGGATCTATTAGAACGGGAAGAACTCTGATAGTCGGGGACTATAAAGTTTAGTTTAGAGGTATTTATATTGAAGGGGGTCAAGACTCACTGCCCGTATTGGTTGAGATACCGGCACCGCTGATGATAACAAGGTTTCTCTTAGGTATTAGCTTCTGAGTTAAGAGCTCAAGGCCTCCTAGACAAGAAGCGTTCGTCGGGGAAATATTCATAGTGCCTGAGGAACCTGGCACGGTGGTATGAAGCCGGACGGAGTAGCTGTCGGAGGAGCTAAGTTCCTGTAGGCAGGGATTCATATCGTAAGAATGAGAAAGGAGAGAAAGGGAGGGACAAACACGTTCTTAGTTCTTGGAACTCGGCCTTGTAGCCCGAGGAGCTACAGAGGCATGGCTACCTACATTTAGCCACTCTTCCCGGAACCGGGAACGGGGAACAGAAACCGGAAAAGGTGGGGTCCTCCGATGTGGGTCTCCGGACTCCATGCCCGGCGCTTGGTCCCGGCTCGGCGCGGGTGCGTCGGCTGACGATCTAATTTTAGCCTCGACCTGAGTCTGACGAATTATTTATAACACACGCGATTTCCAAGTCATTATCAACTGCTTCTTCAGCATCAGCCGCTCAATTCATACGATCGGTCATCTTGTTGTTTTTATGCTCCAGAATAGCCAAGATGGGACTTACTCTTAATCTTGCTGATCACTCTGTGACGGGCGTTTACATGGAGAACCTCATCTCACTCTGGTGTGCTCGGGGTTTGACGTACGAACAAGCCCAAGTCCTCCTCGGCGCGTCATATAGCATACAGCGACTTGACTACTTGTTTACTAAATGCCTCGACAAAGATAAGGATGCTTTTGAAACAGTCCGATGTCAAATCATGCTGACACTCGATGTCTGGGAGGAGATTCCGGCCTGGGATGAAGTTTGGCGTCTGAAGCGGGCTTTTGATAAGCGCAAAGCTGACTGGCATCCTACCATCAAGCTCTACACAATCATTATTTGCGAAATCCTGCCAGATATGGTAACGAAGGTGAGCGATTATCAAAGTTTCACAGCAGGCGTCGTTAACAAACGTCGTAGCGTCACAAACTCAAGGAACCGCCTCCTGAGGGGAAAGCACTCGATGATACCCCAGAGTGGTATCAGACAAAATTTTCGAGCTACCAGGAGAGGCAAGCTGAGAGAGAGCAATCTCATGAATTCATGCTCAGGACCAAAGCTGTCAGGCAATGCGAGCTACATGATATCCGCGACCAGTCCAATTCGGGTCTCCCAATTACTCATCATATTTACCATAATAGTTGGAAGCTGGCCATGTGGAACGCCAAAGTTGACTCAGTTCTCCCTTCTCATGAGCGAGAACAAATAATAGCAGCAATACCAACCAAATGGCTACCTCAGTGGATACCAGCCGAAACCTCCTCCACAAAGCCAGCTAAAGGGCCAGCTGAGTGGAAGCCGCCTGACTTTATCTTCTCTGCAAAGCCAGCTAAAAGGCCAGCTGAGTGGATGCCGCCTGACTTTACCTCCTCCACAAAGCCAGCTAAAGGGCCAGCTGAGTGGAAGCCGCCTGACTTTATCTTCTCTGCAAAGCCAGCTAAAAGGCCAGCTGAGTGGATGCCGCCTGACTTTACCTCCTCCACAAAGCCAGCTAAAAGGCCAGCTGAGTGGAAGCCGCCTGACTTTATCTTCTCTGCAAAGCCAGCTAAAGGGCCAGCTGAGTGGAAACCGCCTGACTTTACCTCCTCCACAAAGCCAGCTAAAAGGCCAGCTGAGTGGAAGCCGCCTGACTTTATCTTCTCTGCAAAGCCAGCTAAAGGGCCAGCTGAGTGGAAGCCGCCTGACTTTACCTCCTCCACAAAGCCGGCTAAAAGGCCAGCTGAGTGGATGCCGCCTGACTTTATCTTCTCTGCAAAGCGAGCTAAAAACGCTGAGAAGCTGGCGGACCTTGGGAACCGCCATTGATCTAGTCGCTGTTGGGGAATATAGGGAGAGGGGCCGATTCCAATTATTATTGATGGAAATTTGACTGTTTTGGTATGGAATCTATTACGCTGGCCGTAGTAGAACTTGAGGAATCGATTTGAAATATAGTTTTATGAACTGCGGATCCCCCAGTGCCTAATCTGTGCCGCTTCTTGATGGCTCTGCGATGCTCCTGCCCGTCTGCCTATCAACTTGTTTTTTTCCTTGTAGCCAACTAATAAACAGGATCCGACTTTTCAGGTCGCGCAGTTCCTACAAGTCCTGCTGAGCCGGCACGGCATTAAGTCGAAATTGGTTGATAAGAATTCCCGCATGCACTAGTATTTCCAGTAGTAGAACCCCAGCCAAGAGGAAGGCAGTAAAGAATCAGTTTAGAATAATGAAACGATGCAATTGTTTAGTGTTTCTAAATACAAAGCCTGACGTCCCTCTACCCAGCGAGTTCTCTCTTCCTCTTGCTCGGCGTGTTCTCGCTTCATCTCGAGGTAAAGGCAAGGTGAACTCGTGGTTGAAGCGCTTGAGCCGCACATGAAAGCCAGCGATTGTACATAGAAGCTGCCTGAGCCAATTCAATATGAATTCCAGAGCGCGTGATGCATTTCGACGACTGCAGAGACTTGCTGGGGAGATTGCAGACCCGGTCGAAGAAGGATTCCCAGGAGCCGTCATAAATTGTGACATTTCGGAGGATGAGCCTCTTGAGCCGATGACGCAGAATGAAATCGACAAGCTCATCTTCAGATACCCATATATGACTAAAAGAAACTTGACAGAGATCTGGCCACCATAGTGGGCGGAGCGAGAGCTTCTGATCACTGACTGGCCCGCTAGCCTCCGTACCCAGATCGAGCTCCCGGAGGCTTGGGAATGACCGGAGGAAGCTGTGCGCCTGATTGTCAGGTGAGTCACAAACCACAAGATTATCGACCTTAAGGTACAGAATATTCCAATTGACCACTCTCCATTCAACTCCTGTTAAAGCAAGGGATCCCGGGATGTTTAACTTGTTAAGCTGGGGAAAGCTGGGTAGGATTGGCAATAGTATTCGTGCAAGATCCTCAACCCAGCCTTTCCAGAGCGGTACGAGCCGTATCTTCTGGCTTAGTTGCTGGTAGTGATCATTGCTAAGTTTCTCATACCGCCAGGCATGTATATGGGATATCGTCAAGCTGGTCAGGTTAGGAAACCCTCCCAGGATCCTTTTTAGACGGGATGTGTCCGTCTTGAAGTCTCGGCCTGCCTCTTCATCAATAAACTGCCTGTAGGCGTTATAGGCTTGCATTTTCGCATGGGTCGATAGGCTGTCCTGGTTGAGAGCCTGCGGATGTCTATCCCACGCGTCAATGGAAGAAACCTGAGGCCATGTTGCATGGTACAGCGTCAGGCTTCTCGCAACGGAGGCCGGGCTTGAAGGGTCACTCTGGAATTCATGAAGCTGCCTTAGACATTTCGCCGTATTGATGGCGTGAACACGATAGAACAAAACGGGCGATGCGGCATAAGCAAAAGCCCTATTTACCAATCGGAAGTGACGGACATCAGAGATAGAAGTTAGGTTCTGAGAAATCTCTGTCAGGAGTTCCAGCGGAATAGTCTCCATGATGTCCCTTGCCTTTGAGATGGCAATGGGAGTCCCTAGTGACCTCTTATTTGTATCTGACGATAACGGCTTATGCGTGGGAGCGTTTACGTTCCATGAATCTTGATCCATTGTACTCGATCTGAAAACTAGAAATGGAACCGGGAACGTCAAGCTGTCCCCGGAGGCTGGAAGCAGTGGCTCTAGAAAAGGGATACAACGCAGCAGAAGTATGCACACTTCAGAGATGTTGAAACTACGAGGGAAGAAAGAAAAGGAAAAAAAGATGACCAAACCTACAAGCCGCAAAGTAGTAGACATAAGGGCGTCAAGACTATCGTAGACGCGAAAAAAAAAAATACCATGTTTTCAGCTCCTAATGTTCAGACTTTAAGTTGGAAAATTTTTTAAGAACAAACGTAAACCTATCCTGCGAAGTCCTACTCCTGACCCTCCTCCTCCGACTCTTCAGAACTATCCTGATTCATATGCATCTCGCTATAGTGATCTAAGATCTTAGCCATCTCCAAGGATCTAGTTTCCTCTTCAACCTCACTGGTCACCACAGCTCCATGCCGCAATAGCAGCTCAGCAACATCTGTGAAACCTCGCTTCACGGCATGGTACAAAGGAGGTTGGTACATAGGCCCAAGCAGGTGAGGGTTAGCCCCGCGCTGGAGGAGAGCCTCCACGCATGCCAGGTGGCCGTGTATGACGGCATTCATCAACGCAGTGCTTCCTTCACCCGCTTCAAGAGGAATGTTGCGACAGTCGATATTAGAGATGCAGGCTTTGCGCACGCTCTCAGATAGGAATGCGTTGTCGCCATCGTCAAGTAAAGCCTCAATGATTCCAATTCCGTCGGAATCGCTCTGGTGAGGCAACTCTGCGAGGATGTGCAGAGCGGTGTTCCCCAGTCGGTCTGGTTCAAGAGGGTGAGCGCCATTTTGGATGAGGAAGGCAACCGTCCCTAGCTTGGTCCCCATGAAACGATCTGATGGCGTGCGCAGAAGGAAGTGAAACGTCCGGTCTCCCATCTGCCATGGCATCACCCGATTGAGTTTCGCCCTCGGATTCATCGAGAGGGCGTGCATCATCTTGACGCCTGCAAGGCAAGCCTGATAAACTACCCATGAATCGGCTGCGGGTATGCTGAAGCCGAGCATGGAAAGTTGGCGAACACGGGTAGTATCCCCTGCTAAAACAGCATGGACGAGGTCGTCTGTGGGGCCATGTACACCCCGACCACTGTTAGATGTATCGGGCAGTGTCTCGACCAAGGTGTCACCGGACATGTTATCGGCGAGAGGCGTGGACATGGTAAAAAAAAATCTTCGAAGTAGATAGAAGTGAGTTATTGATGGGCATTGGGTCCTTCTTCATTTATTTAAATACCACGCACTTGCACAGCCGCCGGACGGTTCCTGTAATGCGTTTCTGATTTCTGTAGTTCCCTTGTGGTGTCACTCTCTAAGCGCGACACTGGGGCCCTCCGGCGCTAAATAGGGAGAAACTCGCCTCGACAAGGACCCATCTGACTTTCTACCCCGCTATCCTATCGACTGTTTTCCATCTTCCCCGTCTTCCTTCGCCTTTCCTCATACTTAATTAGGACTCTTCCTGGTTTCGCGATCTTTTTAAGCGCCTCATAAGTCATAGGGGAAAAAAATATAAATTACACTCGGAAAGGACTGTGACAGATCTGACTAACAACTATCATGGAATGAGCCAACAACTAAACCCGAACTAAAGAACAATTCTCAATCTTGACCCTGGAGAAGCATCTGTCCCCCTCAAACCCCCGAGACCGTTCCTAGGAGGCGTTCCTAAAGGTAAACTTAGGCTTCCCGAAGAAGCTGTTATCTTCATCAGAGGCCTCCCCAAAAGTAAACCCAGGCCCAGGCCTGAGCTTCTTGGTTGGAGCTTTATCTTCCTCTTCTTCCTCGTCCTCCCGACGCCGTTTCTTAGAGCCCCATTCAGAATTAAACCCAGAATCCTCGCCCGAGCCTTCTTCTTCCTCATCGGCGTCCTCCCGGTGCCGTTTCTTAGAAGCCTGTCCGAAATTGAACCCAGACTCCCCGCCTAGACCTTCTTCTTCCTCGCTCTCGTCCTCCCGACGCCGCTTCTTAGAAGCCTGTCCAAAATTGAACCCAGACCTCTCGCTTAAGCCCTGATCGTCATGGCGGCTCTTGAAAGGGTTGCTTACAACCGTATCCTTCTTGTCATGGGGAGCTGCTCCTCCGAGGGAGATATTGAAGTCCAGAATGGAGGGAGACTCGACCTTTATCATTGGTCCATCCCCCAGGGTGTCAAGCCTGGCCTTCTTGTTAGGGCCTTGATCTCCCCCTATGCCGCGCTTTTTCGTCATCGAAGCTTCCTGACTCGCTTTGCGGAGCTCTTGCATCATCTCCGGGGGGAAGAAAATTCGAAGAGCGTGAGCCACGAGCAGAAAGTCGTAGGTTATAAGAAGCTTTGAGCTATAGCAAGTTTTGTCCTTAGAGTACGCCCGAGTTTGGGCAAGTTTATCGCAAGCATCAAGCAATAAGTCAATGCCGCACCTGACGTCTTGGATTAATTCCCGGTCTTCGATCAGCTTGTTGAACAATTCATTCCTTGCATCCGCTTTCTTGGGTATGGCATTCGTAATGTTCTGTTGGCCAGGGATGAATTTATTCTTCCTCCACAGTTGAATGAGCGGCTGAGAGTCCATGGCGAAACAATGATGTCTTGAATCCTGCCGGCTGAGGCTGTTCTTGCAGCGAAGCTAGTGATTTATAGTAGGGAAGTCTCTCCGTGCGTCTTTCTCACCTCCGATTCCTGCTTCAAGATCATGTTTCTGCTTCCGGTTTGTGGTCCCTGTCTATTCTTCTCAGTCAGGTTTGTGCCTCTCGTAAGCTGTTTCTGTACGGAGGCTGGGTTTCCAATCCTTTACAAAGAAAGACCAGACCCCTCATCTCAACCCGCTGCTAGTCTCGCTCAATCAAAGAATGGCAATCGAAGATTTATTAGCTCCAATTAAAGCCTACTTGAGGACATGGATACTCCCTTATTGGAAGATAGCGAGGCCGACAAAGGCCGAAAGGCTCTCTCACCATATCACTCACGCCTACCAAGACAATAAAATCTCGTGGTTTGACTATGACGAATGGATGGAAGAAGTCAGGGTTGCGAGTAGCGAAGGGTCATGTGAGTAAACTTCATCCTCCTCTTCCTCCTAGCTAATAGAATATTAGCTACTAAGCTCCATATGATTGGAGTGCGTTTAGGAGAAATCACAGGAAGTAAAACGCATATCTGATATGTCATCCCTCAAACAGTTTCTCGTGAATAAATCAGTACTTGGGTAAAGAAAAAGGAAAGAAGAGAAAAAAAAAACTAGTTAGTTATGAATGCTGAGCGTCCACGCCATCGCCAACTATTCGAAGCCCAGACTCCAGCGCCTTGATTGTCAACCTCATTACCCTACACTCGCCTACTTGATGCCGCATGCTACTTATGTTTCAAAACTATCACTCCTTTCTCAACTTTCTTAAAAACCATAACTCACAAACCGCAAGCATTGATCCCGTGACGAATCCCCAAGCTCCAATAACGCAGACTGTCACTATCGCCATGACTGACCACCTCCCTTCCTGTGCCGTATAGATATTAATCAAGCTCATGAGAAACGCTACTATTGCATTAAGTAATCCGGGTCAAGACCTTCATTAGTAGTGACTTAATGCGGTAACTTAACGATATACTCACAAAAAGATTCGGTCAACCAGCCAGACATAGTTATGTCGAGACTTCCACGAGATCCACCCGATCCCCGCACCACCAACCGAGCAACAAAGGATTCCTACGGCTAATAGGGATGTATTACGGTGCATGAAATCTTGCATTGCCCGGCCTGTTGCAGACTCGCTGGACAATATGGCACGACTGAGTGAAGCAAACGCGCCTGGAAACACGACAAATCCAGCAAGGAATAGCCAATTCGATATGGCTGCGATGAGGCAATGGAAGGTTGGAGCTTCGTGTGCTTCAAGGACCATGGCTCCGTATGGAGTTTGTCGTTTAGTAGGCAGAGACTGGGTAGGACATGGCAATCTTGCGATGGTTTCTGGGTATTCCTTGTTTGCCATGGTGTGTGATGATGCAGATCAGCGGTGGGCAACAGCGACATTAAATAGACGGCGGCAAGCTCATGTCCGAATGGCAGGGCGTTCTATTAATAATTGCCTGTTTACGGTCTCAGGAACAGAGCATCGTCGGTCAAGTTTGGTCGAAAGATTTGCAATGAATAGCGGAGCTGTCACCTAGGAGGGTATGGGCTCCATTTTAAACAACCACCGTGCACTGGCATGTCGGGTCGTGATAATTGCAGTGTTGCGTTTACGGTTCGTTCGTTCCCCGTTTCTGTTTCTCGTTCCCGTGTCCTGTTCTGGAAATCCGGGTACTGTCGCCGGGGCTTCAACGACCTCGCCGTTCTGAAACGGAGCGCAACAAGCTAGGGCAAGTCTTCAAGATGGGAGGCCGTACATACGTAAAATGCAAGTACACTTAGGCACAAAACTAAGACCCTGAAGGCGTTGAGGCTGCCAAACGGTCTCATCAATCTAATGTAAATGTGCACATTCAATAGCCAACACATTGGGGGCTGCTATTAGCAAAAAAATTTCATTTGCTTAGTGCCCGACTAATTCTGGAACAGTATACAGTCCCTGAAGCCTACGTGCACCCACCCTCTAGAGCACTCAGTCCCTGAGGCCCGTGCCATGCGACACTAAATCCGGAAGCCCCAGCGACACCTAAACACAAGCAATCGTCCAAGGCCAAGCGCCCCTCCGAAACGCACCCAACTATCCGAGAAGCTGGCTGATTTGCGCGGTCACGATTTGGCGCATATCAAATGAATAGCCCGACCTGACAGCCCATTCTGCAGTATCGGTGAGACGAGCGCAGATATGAACAACCTTATCTGAACGCTCCAAGACGCTTGTAGCCACCAACTTTAGGATTCCGCTGTCTTGTCTTCCAATGTCCCGCCTTTCGGAGAGTCAGCAACATATCTTTCAAGAAGGGTAGAGCCATACACGATCGGCTCAGCAGCCTCCGAATATATCATAGCAAAGAGTGGAGATGGCCCCGCTAGGTCACTCCAGCTTCTACCAGTTCGTTTGCGTTCTTTCAGCTCACGCCTTAAAGCGTCTGGAGATAGTTCTCTCAAGCTTCCGCGGGTGCCATGGCTCTAGGTCATTCGGTGAAAGTCTGGTCAGGGCCTCAGATAGGGCAACCGGCGCCTCGGCTGTTCTGCTACGCGGGTTGTAACTATCAAGCCGCACAGGATCACCATCGCTGGCTGTAGACTGGCCAGGGGAGCCTGTAGACCTTGTGATAGTATTGTCGAGATGCTTTTTGTTATCCATAGTGAGCGGTATTCCAGATGAGAAAGGGTTGTGCTGTTTGATTCACGAGCAAATCGAGAGCTACCTGGTAATGCGTGATCGAAGCAGGAGAAGAGCTCTATATACTTGAATGCGGCATCCTTCATGACGTCAAAGTACGGGACTGGAAACTGTAAAGGGAATCAGGAGTCTAGGTCAGGAAACCGCATGCTGCATTCGGGGGTGCCAACGAGCGCTAAGGTAACGTGGCTCAGCTATGGTGGACAGCAACCAGTAAGGTGAAACGCGAAACTGCTTCCAAGCGACACGGAACGCCACAGCCACTGCTTCCAGACGACACAGAACATCACAGCTACGCGAAACTGCTTCCAGGCGACACAGAACTTCCAGGCGACACGGAACTATTCTAGGGGCCAGTCAACCGCCACATCTCGACCGCCACATCTCGACTGCCACATCCCGACTGCCACATCTCGACTGCCACATCTCGACTGCCACATCTCGACTGCCACATCCCGACTGCCACATCCCGACTGCCACTGCCACATCCAGACTGCCACATCCAGATCAACCGTAATATTTACTGTCTGTTACGCGAAGACTTATTGTTAAGATCTTAGGCTAAATACAGGTTGCTCTAAAGTTACCTCAGCCCCTACCGTAGACGGCTACACTCAAGTTGCTCCAGGCGCGAAAGGTACAGTTTAACCGGACGATGCTCCAGGATCTTTGCCGCTGCCAATCGCAGAGTCACCGCATCTGCCCTTTTAAAATCCTTTCTAGGGATAGGTAGTGATCAGCATCGGAAGGAGCAAGAAAAGAAGGCCCAACCTACATGATACGGTCAGCGGCCTCAGGGTACATAAGAACAAGCAGCGGTGACGGCTTGGATAAGTCCCGCCAGCTTCTTCCTGTTCGTTTGCGTTCATTCAATTGGCGACGTAAATAGTATGGATCTCGTGCGTCTTCTTGGGCGCTCATATATATGTCAAGCGCAACACTAGTATCACGGTAGTAACGACCTCGTATGACTTGACCTGTCTCTCTTTCAAGCCTGATTGTATTCTCAAGGAGGTCAAAGAGCCGCATGAGCTGAACGTAGGCTAACCTTCGTAGCAAATATGAACCTTGCTGCCCACAGATGATGCTATCTATGGTCCTGAACGCGTGGATAATACGGGGGCTGGAGCTTGAGACGTTTCCAGGAGGTGTGGTCTCGGCCACTAGCGTGTTCCAGTCTGCAATGGTGGCCTGGTAATTCCTGGACAACATGCCCAAGGGGTCTCCACCCAGAAGCTTGTCGCAAAGCAGAGTGGCCCGCGCTTTCTGCCTCTGTCGCGAAGCCTCAAGGTCTTTTGCCTGCCACTTGGATATTCGCTTTGGTGGGCGGTGCATCGATACGCCTGTCGGGCGCCTGCCCCGCCAGCAGCCGAGTTTTTGGAAGCGTCTAGAGCCGCGAAGGCCTTCTTCATTTATCGAGAGCCCACTGAAAGCTTCATTGGTCGTTCTCAAGCCATCGTCAAGTTGCATGGGATCACCGGAGTCGTGAACTTGTCGCTCTGCTGGGATGAGTACTTCCATCTCGAAAGCTGCGGGGAGAAAGGGGACAGCAATGAAGAAGAATTAGGATGAGGGACGCGTTTATATAGCAGAGAGGTTATCTAGCGGATCCTAACACGAATCAGCTTCCAGTTCCCGCTTCCGTTTCCTGCGGTACTTTAATAGCGTAAGTTTTCCGCGGACGCCCTCGGTAGTATGAACACACAAGTATATTTTCTACACTCCATTTGTGAGAGGATATTCGACAGGGTGGAAATCCGTGTCACAATTATTATTTAATGTTTTGTGAAGTGATTCGTAGTATACCGGCACACGCACGCCACCTGCTGAATGTCTTAAGACCTCTTTTCATCTGTCTAGAGGGCTACTATCGGCTTTGAGTTACGGACTAGGTGTTTTGCGTTCCTCCTCCATCGACACTCCCCGTTCTTCTTCATGAAAGTGACGATGAGCATCGTCATCTTTAGGTTGGTGTCTAATTGGGACTGGGTAGTTTCTCTCCTACAATGTGTGAACAGGCTGCTGTGTCGATGAGCACGCGGACGCTTACCAGGCTCGCTTCAGTGGGGGGCCATGAAGCAGATGATTCCGAGGAGTAGACATGATATCGGCCGTTGACCTCGGCCACCACATACACTCGTGCGCCCAGTTTGCTAAGCTGGTCGCTTTTGTTGATCAGGGTCTTGCACCTCTTGTTCCTCAGAGTGTGTCGCACTTGGGCGGGTGTTCGTTTGGGGGAGGCTGGCTTTGTGATTTTGAACGAAGGCTCAGGTAGTGGGGTTGTTACTTGGCTATTCATGGTTGCCATTGTGCTCTTTACTGCTTGCTCAAGGACTGTCGCAAACGGGGAGACCAGCCGCTGATTGATATACCCCGCAATAGTTGCCTTCCAGGGCTGTTTACTGGTAAAGTCAGGCAGGCATCGATCCCAGAAACAAGAAACAGGAAACGGTTTTCTAAATTTACCAGTAAGCGCCAGGGATGGAAACGTCCCCCCCAGGGCGGGGACTCGTACCAGTACGAGTCACTGCCTTTACCAGCACGACTTCGTCCCTGGCGCTTACTGGTAAATTTGATACGCCATCAACCGGGTTTACCAATAATCGCAGCCAATTTGCTTTACCAGTCCAGGGTTATCGGGTTACCAGTAAACTCTTCTAAAAATCCTTTTCTAGTAAGCTGCCACCCACTTACTGTTAAACAACAATGGCCCCAGCGGATTTTTACTGGTCATTCTGGGCCGCCCCAGCACTCTCCACTAGGACTTACTGGTAAATAAGACGAAACTGGCGAATGTTTTACTGGTCAATTTCACTGTGCTCGATCGCCATCTTGATGTTACTAGTCATGTTTGTTTGTTTGTTTTATTCATGGACTGTCCCAGCCGCCCTAGTGGCAGCTATGCAGCGTACAGACTACAATACAGCTGTTCCCACTTCTTGCTTCAGCAGGAAGCCACTTCTGGCAGGACTCGCTTGTCTGGCCGACTGGTGTCCTTACAGAACTGCTTCCCCCTCTGCCCAAATCTGGATACCTCTACTGCTAGCCTACTTATCTGTTCTGCATCTATGCACGTGTCGGGCCTCCCGGCCCTCCTTTCCTTCTGTTTACCGAATTCGCTTGTCGACCTTATGTGTTGAAGACTGTGGTCGGGACTCCCTGGAACTGTCCAAGCAGCCCCGTCCTGAGCAGCATCTTTGCTGCTTGAACTGACTGCCATTGACGATTTATAGAGAATCCTCGTCATGTCCACACACGGTTACTTGCCTACCCACGTAGTTCAGCAACTCTGGCGAACGTGGCAGCGGACAAGGCAAGAAGACGACTGTGAGGTTTACCCGCCAGGGGAAAGAGTGGAGGAGGCGTCCTCATCACAGCAGGGTTTGAGGAACCTAGTCAAATGGGCCAAGAACAGACACAACACGGCGGTAGCATGCACCCTAGTCATCGTTTGGCTGGAGATCACAAACTAAGCCGTGGGTTTCCAAAAAAAAAAAAAGTAAAAACAATTCCATTGATATTGGCTACCAGAGCCTATATAACTCACATAACGTAACTTTGTAATGGCAAATCCTTGAATCCCAAAACCTAGTGCTTCCAAGCCCCCCTTTTAACCCCTTGGGGTTTGGATGTCTGTGAGCGGGCCTTGGGGATCGTCTGCCCAGCCTTCAGCATGTGGCCATGGAGAACCCCCATCGTTGCGTTTCCCCACTCCGAGGACGAGGTAAGGATTGACTTTGAAAACACCATAAAGTCTCGATCTAGTTTGTAATGAGGAATCCCGTAGGCATTGTAGCGGAAGGTCTTGCCCCACGGCATTACCAGCACAAGATTAAGCTCAAATTCCTCGGGAATACAACCATCTAGCTGATCCTTGTGAGTCGCAAAAGAGAGGATCTTATTCGCCCCTCTCGTGATATAGGCTTCCAATGCCAATCTTTGCTCCGAATTCGAACAGTCGACATAGTACCCTCTAGAAAAGGCCTTCTCCTCGAGACCGGGGAGGGCGACGGCCAACCACTTTGGACGTTGCGGGTGTCGGCCAAGGATCTCACCAGTCACCGCTGTGCCTGTTTCTGGGTCTGGGAAAGTCAGAACATTGGCTTCAGCGTCTCCTTGGCCATGAAACTTGGCCCTCATCTTTCGGCGTTCTTCGGAATCGTAGCCTGTCATGTTCGAGTCTTGAGGGCTCTGCTGGGTCTGACTTGGCCTTTGGCCAGCGCGATATAGTTTCATGAGCTTAAAACCCTTGCTCACAGCTGTCTGATCAACTTCGCCGTTCCATGGGATCGTCTCCCATTCGGGCGGGTTCGCAGCAAAACGATTCACAGCATCTACGACCGCGACTGGGTCCTTTATAGTCTGCAATGCAAACTCCGTGAAAAACAGGAACTCTGTGATGTCTCTGGTCGGGTGTCGTCTTCTAAACTCGAGAGTACGAGCAGTGGTAAGTTCATCACGTTGGTTTTCGGGAAGTGCGTGCAAGTTCGGAAAATATTCGTGTAGCTGTTCCCTCAAGAACAGGGTCTCCCCTTCAGATAGCTGATCCTCGGGGCTATTTGTGCCTATTTCGGATCGTTCGAGGTGCTGACCCTCGGGGCTATTTGTGTCCATTTCGAATCGGTTGAGGTGCTCTCGAGCGTTTTTAAGCCGCTGGTTCATTACATCCGCGTCAAGCTCGCTCTCCCATCCAATTTCCTCCCATGCTGGGGGATTCTCGGCAAACTTTCTGATGATTTCAAAGGGATCGTCAGTGCTGTCATCTTCAATGAGTGATAACGTGTAGTCCGCATAACAAAGAAGCTCAAGGACGCTCCTCTCTGGGTCCTTCTGTCTAAATATCGAGCCCAAGGCCACAGCAACATGAGTTGCTTCTTCCTGAGAAAGAGCATGGACTTTAGGAAAATAATGACGCCCATGTTGATGGATAAATGCGAACTCGGTGGCCGTCAACAGGTTCTTGATCGGTTTTTTAGGGTTGGTGGCTGCTTTGTCTTTGCGAGACACATCACTCGACTGGACAGACCCGCTGTCAGACTCGATTGTTGACTTGACGGATGCTTTGCCAGACTGATCAGTCGGCTTGACAGACCCGCTGTCAGACTCGATTGTTGGCTTGACAGATGCTTTGCCAGACTGATCAGTCGGCTTGACAGACCCGCTGTCAGACTCGATTGTTGGCTTGACAGATGTTTTGCCAGACTGATCAGGGCCTTTATTGTCGTCTTGCGAGATGGTCTCCGAGGCCTTGGGCCTTTCCTCTTGTTGTTTTTTCACTGCTTGCGCGTTCGCCTGGCGAAGTCGCTCCGTCTTGCTCTGGCCTCCTGGCCTATTGCCAGTCTCATCACCGTCTCCCGCTGCAGGAGGGAGGGTGAGCCCTGCCTTTTGGAGCATGGCCTGTATTTGTTCCGGGGTGTATTGAGATAGGTCAGGCGGGGGTGCCTTGTGGGAAGGCTCGGGAGTGGTATCCCTGGAGGCGGCTGGGGTTTGCAACGACATTATTGAAGTGAGGCTTGGAAGTTGATTGTCGATGGATATTTGGTTGTGGTTGGGCTGAGTTTGTGTTAAATTGAGCTTGGAGTTTGGTTGAGCTTGTATATGTTGTAGCGCTTGTGCGAGCCTCTCCTCCTTATATCCAAGACGCTCAGTCGCCGCCCCCCTTATTTACCGACAGAAACAGGAATCGTAGGAGGAAGCCAGTAAACAGTAAAAATCCAGTTCACAGAAAACAGTTTCAGGTTCATGGCACCGCTTATGCTGTCATGCTTGCGAATTCTACATGTGCAAAGATCCTTCTCTATTTTTAAGACGTCTGGCGCTGTCGCAACACTTTCATCACCAGATCTTGGGCAAGATGTCTCAGCAGCTCGAGAACTTCCAGCGACAGTGGAGTCGGAACGCCATCACCCGGCCACCCACCCCACACCCATTTGTCAAGCCTCAAAATACCAATGGCTTTGACTCGACTATGGAAGACTTCAACCCAGAATGCGCTATAAATCGCATCACACCTCATAATATTCAGTCACGGATGAAGATGGTGCGCATTTTACACAAAGCTCGGAGAGCCATAGCAATGCGACAGTTGAACGCCGGCCGGGACTGGAAGCCGACCAACACCAGCCCCCTCACAAAGGAGATGGGTAGAGGCCTAGATGGGCAACGGGATCTTGCAGAAGCCATGGATGGTCTTGTTTTAGAGGGCAAGGAGGAGGTCATGAGCGATACCGGCCTGCGATGTAGACTGTGCGGCCACCGCGTGGTGGAATAGAAAAGGCATCGAGATGTAATTAACGAGATAAACATTCATGTGTGCGTCAAGAGATTGGCGACAGAAACCCTTGTGAATAAACCCCAGTGTGAGAAGAATTAAAAGTCAAATGTCAGTAATGACAAAACAACAAAGCAAAAATCAAACACTAATTATACAGGCCAATGAATCCTCACATCACTCATCAAACCACACCGAAGTACTCCTTTCCCTCTTCCGCGGGGTTTCGTCTGAATCAACCGGAGATGCCGGACGGGGGCGCTTCCGTGAAGCCCCGGTCCCCTCTCGGTACAGGTGCGCGGGGTCAACAGGCTTGACCGATCCGCGCCCCCCGCCGTCGATCTGCGCCAGGTCTTCTTCCCACATAGGTAGTAGGATGGGAGGACTCTGGGCCCTCTTCGGCAGATTTAGACGGAGAGAGTCCAAATCTGGTATAGAGGATGAAGGATGGCACTCCAGGAACTGGGCTACTACCGCCGGCTCCAGAGTCTCTGAACCGGGTTCAGGGCCTGGTCCACCCCAGGCGGGCTCGAGTCCACGATGCGTCTGGTAACAGATCGTGTTTTGATTATCATCCTTCTCGATATACAGAGCCACTCGTACGCCGAGGTTTGTCAGATCTAAGCATTTCCGCATGAGACCCTCTGTCCGAACCTTGAAGCTGCGTTCTTTATCCCGCGGCTCTTTCCAGGGCCTGGTACGCATGGTCGAGCGAGAGGATGGCTGTCAACGAGTCGTGTTTCGAGAAAGGGAGAAGGAGAGATGATAGATCCCGAGCGGTTCTGACTTGCTCTGGAAAGGGATGAGAGTGATGGGCTTGTTAAGGGCGCAGTCTGCGATCTAAGACGAGGATGGATTATGCCACAGGATTCAGCATTCGGCGAGCTTTTAAGTCCACAGAAAGCAGGATCGTGGGATGCTATTCTTATCCCATCGCATGGTTCAGGACGAACCGCGCGCCTATCCTCCCCCCCATCCGTTTGGTGTACTTAAGCGCTGCGGTGCACCTACACACGCCATGGGCAGAACAACCCCTGCCACCATGGATTTTAGTTTCGATTTTGGGCAAATTTACCTAGTGGTCCTCTGCGGAGCGCTGGCGCTTCCTCTGCTGCTGGTCGGCTGTCGCTTTGTTGTTCTGCTGGCGGAGCCCCACCTCCGCGCTTGGGTTGCCCAGTTCAACTATGCGAAGCCGCGACTTGGTGGCATTGGCCCCCGGGTCTCCGGCTCGCAATTGTCGATACTCATACTTTATCTTGCGATCAATGGCGTTCTCCTCGGCGTCGGGATTGACACATTACTGGAGCTGGAGAGAAGAGCGGCAGCAATTGCCTCCGCCAACCTCATGCTTGTCTTCCTGGGAGGCAGAACCAATCCTCTGGCAGACTTTATGCAAATACCTCTCGCTTCGTATTATTTTGGCCACCGCTGGATTGGGATCGTTGCCACCTGCGAAGCTCTCCTACACTCCGGCTTGGCTTTGTCCCGCCGTCAGAAGCTGGATGCTTCCCTGGTCCAATCCGGATATATAGTGAGTGCCAGCGTGCTCTTGCCGTTGTTGCTAATCTGACACGCAGTTGGCGGCGGGCGGCCTACTAGCTATTATAGTCCTTTCTATTTGGTTTCGCAGACTATTTGGGCGATTCTTTGGTCTATTCCATCTGCTTTGCTCGATGGCGGCTCTCGGGGGTCTTGTCTGGCACGTCTGCGTTCAGCGATCAGCAGGGCCCAGGATCCCTGTCTTTGTGTCGTGCGCCCTCCTGGGCTCCACGCATGCATTCCGGCTGGTCAGGATGTTCATCTTTGGTCGCACAGAGGGCATCTTGGTTCAACCTTGGGACGATGGCAATATCATTCGGCTTAGAGTAGCCACCAACAAACCCGTCGGCGTCTTTCCGGGCTGTTACTTCTACGTATTCTTCCCAGGTCCGCTCCCTTTTTACGACCTCTTTCATGGCTACGCCATGATGCCTGCGTGGAGCGAGCCAGAGCACAACGTAAATGGCAAGACCAGTAGCCTCACTTTTCTGATCTCCCGCACGCAAGGACAACACTGTAGGTCTCTCGGTTCTATCCTGCCGAACCAACGCATTCGTCTCGATGGTCCTTACGGGAGGAGTCTTCAGGTCCATACGTTTGAGACCGTCGTCCTTACAGCAAAGGGGCTGGGCATTTGTGGGGTTTTGCCCATCGCACTTCATCTAGCTGCCCGTCGGCAACACGACGATCGCCTTCGAGATAAGTCTGCCAGGTTGAGAGACTCGAGCGACCCTGTCTTCGGCGATCTGAGCCGGAATGTGGACCTGATCTGGTGGCTGGAGCATGACGATCAAGACAGGTGGGTTGGGGATCAGCTTCGAGCCCTCCAAGCCATTGATAAGAGGGTAAAGATCCTGCTCCTTCGTCCGTTCTTCTCACTAACGCCACGAAGTTCCTAGTGGTCTGGTGTGTATACCCGGTGAAAAGGAATCCGGAGAGGAAGCTCCCATTTCAAGAGAATGAGTACTGGGAGAGAAAGTATAGCTTTGACTTCAGCGAGTTCTCGCGGGAACTAAGGCAAGAGGCACGATACCCCGGACAGACGGTGGTTGTTGGTGAGTGGCTAATAAGACGTGAAATCCACTATCTAACTCAGTCCAGCTTCTGGCGATGAAAAGTTTGTAAATGCGATGCGCGAGATGGTTATCCAGAATACGACATCGAACCGAATCATCAAGTTTACTGATCTCGAGTATCGTACGCCACAAGGAGGGTTTAGGTCATCTTTCCACAGGCCCTTGGACGCTCAGGCTCTAGTCCACTCAGATAATCCAGGTTCACCAGTGGACCACGGTGCCGAGCTAAGAGAGATGGATGTGACTGAAGGATTTACTCATAAAATTAGAGAGATTGTGTAGATAGGCTTGAAATTCCCTTTTTCGACAGTAATTGAGTCTCGTATACCTATTACTTTCAATGCATTCCACGCCATTTTATGAACAAGGGACTCGCGTCTTGGCTAAAGGAACGACATGCGGCTACGTCAGGTAGACCTGCCCACTTAGAGGTCAGTCTCACCCACTGCATACCCTGAGGCGCAATACAAGAAATCATGTCGCAGACCTGGATACGTAACCTACAAAGCACTCCCGGATGGCAAGAATCTACCTAGCTCCTCACTCAGTTCCTCGATCTGCGCAGCCAGATCACTGCCAGCAGTGCCTTCGGCCTGTCGCACGACCTGATGATCCCTCCTTCCGAATGCACAATCTAACCCTTGATCTTGGACAAGCCTATCCACCCTGTAAGGGCAGTTGCTGATGCTTTGCCTTCCGATGGAATCCCCACTTAGCCATAGGTCTAATTTCGTATCCATCGCGGCGACCTGCAGTTCTAGAACCCTGCAGAAGGCCTCCCCTTGGCCACAGCGCGCCAATGCTGCGGTTGTCACCAAACTATCAATGCTCCATTCTAGTTCTGCCCCGCGATATTGGATCTGGATGCCTTGAAGGTTCAAGAACCCGACGAACTTCATCGTCTCCAAGCCCGGAGGAAGACGGCACAAAAGACGAACATGTACAATTTCTGGCGAAGAATAGAACATGGGAGCTGCGACCAGTTCGATGTAAAATAGGCACGAAATCATCCGTGCAGTGCTGGACCTCATAGACAGGACGTTGTAGGGCCCTCCCATATACCTGAAAGTGAAGTCAGGTTCCCTTTTGCGCAGGGCAGCGTGTATACTGAAACGTCAGCTTCCGATCATATCGTGTGCCGTCTACTTACTCAGCTCGCCTTCCCATCATGCGATGGCCTTCGAAGACAAGGACAGCATTTGTGCCGTTAAAACTTGCTGTCCTTGCCATTCTCCAGGTGAGTCCTTTACCAAAAGATACAAGAGATTGCAGCTTGTCAACCGTGGGATCACCGAGGTTCTTTAGGTGATATTGGCAGTCAGGCAAACTCCATCCTTCTAGGAAGATGGTTTGTACAAAGAAAAGCCCTATCAAAATAGGTCAGAGTCGAAAGCTCGACAGATGTGCTGGCTTACCAATACCAGACCCAATAACAAGATCGAAATGCTCGTAAAGAGGAATCCGTATGCCAATCGAGGACTGCAGGTCTTTTAAGAAGTTAAGCATCTGCCACTTAGACTGGGATGTCCCACCTAACTCCAGCACCCGATTCCCACTCGTCGGCGGCTGCACCAGGATTGGCTTGCCGAGATGCCCGCACAGAGGACACTTCATAGCCGCCTCTGTTAAACCACGTTCCTCACAGGTCCCGCAGATAATTACACACGAGCCGCAAAGTTGGTGTTTGCAGTCCAACGTGGCCGAGGCGAGCTGGACGAGACAGACGAAACAGAATTCATTTTCTATGCAGTGGCGCCAAGCGGGTTGGAAGTTGTGGAGCAAACGGAGATGGGCACGGGCTGAGGAGCCGTGCTGCCTTTCCAGAGAGTAGCGAATGAATCTTTTGCGGACTCGCTGTGTCAATTCAACCTCGCGCAGACTCTGCTCTGCCCAGGCCAGCGCAGCCTTGTAGTCATTGTCAAACGTCAGGTGTGGAGGGAAGACTAGGCGACGTTAGCGGAGCAGTCAGTGGCCGGGGATGTCGGCCCGCCAGCTCACAGTGCATGCCGGGAGGGTGAGCATCAAGGTCCAGTGCAGAAGCCACGACCGAGACGTGATTTATGTTGGTATCCTTCGTCGATGAAATAAAGTGAATCAGCCCTTCTGCTAGCCGTGGCGACGGCGGGTTGCGAAGGCGAACGGCATGCTGAAAGTTGATGTGATGGCCAGTGGACTGGGCGAATTGGATGACAGCAGTCTGGAGAAGGTGCTTGAGGTGGTCACTGCTAAATCCATAACCAGCCTTCTCACGAGCCGCGAATGACGCTTCTGTTTGAGGCCAGAACTCAGCGGCAGCTTTCCAAGTTGGAACCAGCTGCACGCTCTCGAAAGCCTTTTCACCCTGCAAATATATGGGGGAGTCGATTTTATTTTCCTCAGGTCCCTTGCCTCCTGGGATGGAGCACATCAACCTTGCCCGTAGGCGACTTTCGAACGACTCGACCGCAGTACGATCACGCCAGTGGAACAGAACCAGGATTTTTGGTGGAGCTGAAACCGCCCTGAACCTTGCTCGGCGAGCCCAAGATGCGAGAAGTTCTATCACGGGTCCAACGCCGCCCAGATCGTCTAGAAAGAGTAAGACTGTTGAAGCAAATGGGAAAAGAATTTGCCAATACAAGTCGAAGGCAAATTGCATGACCTTGTGTGGTGGGCTGCGGGGCGTCAACCCACACTGGAGACGATGCGTCACTGCCTGTCCTCCCATGTGCTGGCCCTGTAACCCATCGAGCTGGGGTAGGTTATGGAGCTCACAGTCCATTATGAGCGTCGCAAGCTGTACCGGCCGGAATGAGACACCAGCGCTGTGATGGAATTTATCATCGAGCTCCAGGTTCTGGTAGAAATGCCTCTTTTCTGTCCCCCCGATGGAAAGGACCATGCGCGGTTGAAAAGCTTGTCGGTCGAAAAGTTGATATGCTCTACGGTGTTCGACAATGACGGGAGAGAACTCTCGCCGTCTGTCAAACCGCAGCTCAATCCAATTGTGGGACGCCATAGTTAACGCGTGTTTACCTTTGCCTTGTCCTCGACGTTGCACGCTGGTATTTTAACCTTGCCCTGTTGACAACAATATCCGGTTCCTGTTTACTGTTTGTGTCAGCATGGAAGGTCAGCCCCCCCTCCGTTTACTCCTGCTCGCACTGGTCACCCCGATTCCCGATAAGTACCATGAAATAAAACAAGACACGGGTCGACACGAGAGAGCTCGCCAACTCCTGTGTCGCAACTCATCATGGAACTCGTCGGAATTGTCCGCTGCCCAGTGGGCTCGCTGCTTCCCTACGGAGAGGGTAGGCAGATAAATCCCGACGCTGTCAGGCGCCTGGCGAAATCCTTCGAGATAACAAGATGTAGACAGGAAGAAGAAGAGAACTTTATCCATGGGATCATCACGCACGACGACCTCAAGGACATTACCTCGGCACTGGGAATATCTGAAAAAGCTCTCAAGTGCACAACTCGTCAGAAAAACTATCCACTTCTATCCGGCCTCCGTATAGCTTGTCTTGATGGCCGCCATAGAATTCGAGCTTCAATAAAGCACCAGCCTCTCTCATGGTGGGTGGTCAAGCTGTTGCGCGTTCAAGGCAGCTGGGTAGAGTTCCCGCTGAAAATATCGCTTGCATCCGTCGACTCCCAGATAATCCAGGATCGAATCGAAGCCACCTCGCGGGAGACTCCCTACTCCGATGCCGAAGTCTATCGACTTGTCAGGAAGTATATGAATAACCACGACAAGGCGAGGGTAGCAGACTTTACTAGCAGGCTGTCGAGTCCCAAGCAGGTCAGTTTAAAAGGTCTGCTGAAACGACCGAAACTTGTCAGCGATCTCGACGCCCTCATCAAATTTCCCGGTGTGATAGGAGGGCTTCAGCTAGGCAACGTCCACAAGCACCTCGCCCTCCATTGCGACGAGAACTTTTCGTTCGCCTTGCGACACATTCTCCACGTCTGGGAGTACATCACAGAGGACAACCCCCGCACCAATGCAGCCATTACCTTGCATGATGTTCAATGCCTCCAACTTCGTGCCCCCATCGCCAGCCATGGAGATAGGGTGGCGATTGGCCGCATGTTCGACGACGGAACCCTGCTTCGTGGTATAGAAGATCTCGACGTACGGGACAGAGTGCGACAGAGAATACTATCTCTTCAGGTTATCATTCCCAGTATTGAAACCTTCCACGAAAATATGAAGTTCTTCTCGATAGGAGCTAAAATCCTGAGAAAATACTTGATGGAAGCTCCCACCAGCAGGAAGGGCAAACCGACACTGTTTGAGAGCCTGTCAAGCAAATGGAATGGCGCTGCGGTCCAGTACGTCGAGTGCGAGCCTGGAGAAATCACAACAAGCTCCGAAACCCCGACACAGTGGCATGCGTACACAACTGTGTTTCTCGCTGCTCTCCGGGACTTTGCACGGCTGTCCTTCGAGCACCCCCGACAAGACGTACGGGGAGAAACCATGCCGGCATTTCCAGAGAGTCCTCAAATCATCTATCTTGCTCATCTTGCGATCCAGGTCGGCTTTGACAATCCCAAGATTCGAGAGACATTGGAACTGCGAGCCGGCCACCCCGAAGTTGCCCAATACAAGCCTCAGGACGGGGATCCCGCGGACTGGAGGGGAGGCATACCATTTACGAAAACCTACCTGCAGCTGAGATCGCAAGCATTTATTCCACAGTTAGCCCAGCCTATATCGAGAGAAAGGACCTTTACTCCCATCTTCGTGATCCGGGATATCATGAATGCCTTCTTTGGTGGTGGCATGGACCTAGCCCGCAACAGCCCAGATAACTTGACCACCCTTGTTTCTCCAGCCGTCAGCGAAGTTTCTGGCACGATCTCTCCAGAGACCAACAGGACGTTCCAAGCCCAGCCCGAGGATGTCACAATGGAGGATCCCGGTGATAATGTGCCGACCAAAGGCCCAAAGCCGCACAAGAGAGCCGCTTCACGCACGCTGGGGCTTAAAGCACGCCGTGTTGGTAGGAAACGCAAAGGGGGCCAGCCTCCAAAACAGCGTTCCCTGAATACCCCAAGAACAATAACACGCCCCTCACCACAGAGGACGAGGAGGCCAGCAGAGCCGGAGGAAGATCAAACCAGTCCGTCTAATCCGTCACAAGAAACCATTCTCAGGGATACTGGCCGTAGCCTTCCCGCGAGTGTACCTAGCCAGCCTGAGCCAGCCGCTGCAGCGGAGTACCAAGAGATTGAGACACGAGGTCACACAATTCAGAGGGACATTGCCCGTAGTCCTCCCACATCCAGCGCTCCAGAGGTGCCGAGTCCAATACAGCCAGTTACCAAATCTTCCCGGGAGGCTCAATTGCCTCCGTTGGCCCTGCAGAGCGAGCCAGAAGCGGGGACAATCATTCGGGACACAGCCCGTAGGCCGCCCCCAACCTCGAGCGCGCAAACTACGATACAAGCCCATGCACATGTGCCAGGGGAGCATCTCGTGTTGCCGCTGGAACCAACACTGCCACAATCATCAACCATGCCGATAAGCAGATCGGATCGACTTCCGCAGCTCTTTGCAAATGACCCGGCGGAGCTCTCGGATCAAGAACGTCTAAACAGAGAGCCAGAGGAAGCCGACGCAGCAATCCACCAGGGCCTCCCACAGTCAGGAGCCACAACAATGCCCAATAGGTCCGGCAGGTCTCTCGAGGGTCAGAGACGAGCGAGTGGGCCGGGGCATGACGATGCGGCAATTAAAGCCCCCCCATCAACGATTCGTAATGTGTCCGAAGCACCGAACCCACCCAGGCGCAACTCGCGCAAGAGAGAGAGACAGGGATTCGAGGATCCCCCATTCACTCCCCCGGTCGCCCCGATTCGCGGTATGCGATCACAACGTGGGCCGAGGGAGGCGATCGAAATTCGACCCGCCAAAGAAGATCGACGACCCACCAAAAGGCCACGTCTGGAATAGGATGAAGCTGGGCGAACCGATGAGGGCAGCAAGGTTACTGAAGAGCCGTATGTACTTTAGACTATATGCCTTGATATCAATGAAATGTAAAAGCGAAGATGAAAATAACATGATACAAAATGAGGGGAAGAGCACAGCGGCGAACGTCTTGTTTGGTACTTTCGCAATGTCCCCACTGCTACGTCAAGTAAGAGATTTCATTGGTTACCGACAATCTGGAAAAGGTTGCGACCATCAGCTCAGGTGAGTCAACGAGTTCCGTGCGTACAAGGTTTAATTGCTTGACATCCAGGCTCTAGCGCCGGAAGACTCCAAATCCGTTTGTGACTCGTAAAATCATAACCTGCAGAGACAGGGAACAGGAAGAAGAGTCAATTCCGCCATGGTCAGGCTCAACTCTGCGTCCCGCTCGCCCGATTGGATTCGGTCTAAGAAATCTGGTACGACGAGAGAACGTGCTGGTGTTCACATCCAGACATGCAGAAGAGGTGTGGAAAGGCGGAAAGTGGCATGTTGATGCGAGAAAGCAAGCGGGTAAAGTACTTGCATTAAACACCAGGCCCTGCGGGTCCAGCCCCTGACCATACGTGCATCCAGCTTACGTCACATGATTGCCAGATCAGCCTTGCGCTCACTCAGCTCCTCAGTCGCCATCATCTCAGGCTTCAACTCGTTCGCAAAACGAGTGAAAAACTTATCCATACCCCTCTTGATTATCTCAATTGAGTGGCTGACCTTCTCTTCGTGACTTATGCGCTGAAGTTCCATCGTGTCCCTCATATTAGTCAAGCTGGCCTGTAGATCCCCAAGTACACTCTCGAGACGTTCAAGACGATGCTCCACACGCTCGAGTCGGCGCTCCACGCGCTCAATCCGACTCTGTGTTTCTGAGCTATCAGAATGATCCGTCAGTGTCTGCAAGTAGCCTCGGAGAGACGGTGCTTACCCCTGGCTGCCGTTTTCAAGCTGTTCAGGCCGTACAACAAGATTCAACGTGCAGGGCTGGGCAGTTCCCGGACCCGTCGTCGATGACAGCGGTGCATGTAATGGAGGTGTCCCGTAGGTACTCTGTCCACCAAGTGAGTTGAAGTTGAGTTGATCTTGGGGCCGGAGAGGGGTGTTGTCCATGGCAAGGGAAGGGTTCCATGAGTTCAAGAAATCGCTGCAAGGTTGTTTCTCTGTTTGCGACTGGGGGGGGTTCTCCAGTCCCAAGTTGAAATAATCATTTGAGTTAAACATGGTGGCTTACAAGAATTCTGCCACCTCTAAAAGATGTCGGAGGACTTCGCTTTTATGTGCTCAGTGTGGGCAATGAGGTTTGCGGGAGGGTGTGTGATGTGTGGACCAACGTCGCAAGCTTCCAACAAGATTAGAAACGAAGTGCCTCGTTAAGCGCTGCCGGATCATGTTCACGCTAACGTACTGGGTTCGGTTTCCGGATCTTGTTTCCAGCTTCTGGAAACCAGACAAGATCAAGCTGCTTGAAAATATAAGGCTGCCTTGTTCCCAGCTGGATCATAGGTAACTCCAGCAAACATCAACAATCAACTCCAAGATGAAGCATCTTCTCTCCATCAGCCTTTTTATTCGCGCCACATTTGCCATGGCGAATGCTGCTTCGAAGTGTCTTTACAACCCCATCGAATTCGTGGCCGGTCTGGACCTGGTGACCATGAGGTGGGCGCTCCACACATACCTAGGTACTGAGAGCGGCTGACTGACAACAACAGAACCGCTTATCCCCTTTCTGAACCCTGCACAGCAACCATCGACTTTGATGACCAGGATTTCCTTCCCATTACATACACGTTCAAACCAATCCCCTGTGATGGTCCGGAGCTTGCGCAATTCTCGGTGCCGCTCAATGCTCCATCGGGAGAAGCATACATTACATGGTCAGTTCATCGAACAGGGTTCCTCAACCACACCAGGCTTACAGCCAGTCTAGGCGATGCGCGAGCGAGCTCCTGATGTGCAGCCGAGCGCTTATTACGGGTGGCCAATCGGATCGCAGCCTCAACCTTCAGGTTGACAGACCTAATGGGCAGGTCATTTGTGAAGGAGGATCCCCAGAAGAGACCCAAACTTCGGCGACCCACTCCACCACAGGCTCGATATACTCTACCTTGACGACTATCACCAAGCGTCTTACGAAGCCAAGAAGCGCCCCAACTGGCACCCTGGGTGGCACGGAGACCAGCGATGCATCTGCTACGGAAAGCACCGATACTGCAACGGCTGACACTACTGCAACGGCTGACACTACTGCAACGGCTGACACTACTGCAACGGCTGACACTACTGCAACTGCTGACACTACTGCAACGGTTGACACTACTGCAACAGCTGATGAATCTATCACAATGGACAACACCATATCTACCGAACTCCCTGCCACTGCAACGCGCGAGACTTCTGTCACAGCAGATACCACCACACCAACTAGCAATGCAGTGGCGACGGAGACTGCTGACACAAGTACTACCTGTAAGAAATGGTCCCTGACATTCCCAGTTACACTGCAGTTATTCACATGCGTCTAGTTAGAGTAGAAAAAGAGAAAAGTGAAGAACCCGCGGTAACTAGCGGGGCTAGGGCAACTCTTGACCGCTCGATTTTCCTTCCTGCAGTCATCTCAACCGTCACCGTTCTGCACACAATTACTGCCCGGGGTAGCTCGTGCTCCGATGCCTAGGCCTCGTATCTCAGCAAACGAGTTCTGCTGATCTGCTCCTTGCAGCTCTGCAATTCCCTTTGATCGCAAATTAGTGCCGGTTTCCTTCTGTTACCTCTGTTATAAGTCTGCTTTTGACTCGTCTGCTTTTGACTCAATTTCCCCCCCTCTATCTTAACAGGTTTTGTTCAAGTATCTCCTTGCTCAAATAGCTATTTTCGTTCACAACTTGCAATATTTTTCACCATAGTTTGACATGGAGGCACGGTGTAGCACAGAAGATGGCCGTCGTAAATAGCTACAGGTAATAAAGAATAGTAGCTATCACACCTCCTTCTTTGTATCTCCCGTGTCCTTCTCCAGCATCGTGCCACCATTCTTGGGCTGTGATGTTTTCCAAGGTGCCGAGGGCGCATGAGGTGTGCTTGGGGCTGGGGGCTCGTTGCCAGAGCATGCCTCGAGCTTGTATTGTTAGCTAAGTACTCCCAGGAGATTAAGGGCTCACCTCGTCTTGCTTCAGGCTTTCGAGGAGCCTCAAGTTGCAAGATATGAGATTCCCAACATCCTCCTCCAACTCAAAGGCTCGCAGCTGGATGTTGTTCAAGTGGCCTTGTACATCACGGAGTGTCTCCAGCGCATACAAAATTTCGTCTTGCATAGATACTCGGTTCATTTTAGAATCCAAGCCTTGTTTCTCTCGCGTGGTATTTTGGATGTTGTGTCTGGGAAGGAAACAGACGAGAGTGATGCTTTTAACCGCAAATCATGTCGAGACCCACTCCTACCTAAGCGCCTGATCGGCAACCCTGGCCGTGCCCGTCTCCGTGCCCGCGCTGGCGTCAATAGAACCCCGGCTTTCTCGGGGCTTTCGGACCACCCCACACACGCCAAAGTTCAATGCGGTTGAACACTGAGCCAGTCAGTGGTGCCCGGCACGGATGCTCAGCCGCTTTCACAGCGCGGATGCAGCGCATAAATACCTAGCCTCCTGTGTAGTCATCTTCCTCACCATTCGCTCGAGATCTGTTCTAAACTCTGTGTTCAATCCACCATGCCTCCACGATTCTCCCAACGTCGCAAACGCAAGGCGAGGAGGAGAATACTCCGCTGCCGTTCTCCTCCACTCCTTAATCTGCCAGTGGAAGTGGTGATTCTGATCATGGAGCGCCTTCCGGACTTGACAACCCTCGCCTCGGCCGTTGAAACCTGCCGGGCCATGCACAATATCTTCTGCATGAACAGCCAGCTAATCGTTCGAGAAATACTCTCAAAGGCTTGCGATGATGTTCGACACGACCGCAACCCATATCAAGGTGTCTGCGGACTCATCGAGGACTTGGAGTTCGCGGTGCGCCGTCAGTTCTTGCCGCGATCACCTGTCGAAGATGCATTTACCGTCACTTGGTCGCTCTTCAGTGAGATGGAGGTGGAGGAAATCCTCTATCCCATTGCTCGCCAGCTAGCATGGACATACGACCGCCCCCAAGACGCGATCAAGTTCTTGAAGGCTGTTCGCCATCACCAGAAGCCATATATTCTTCCCCCGTCCCGCAGAAGCTCGCCCGCCTTGTTACCTGTCGCAAGGTCGTTGCATCACTTCTTCCAATACACCAACGATGAGGTCCAACGACAACTAGCTGCCAAGGACATCATACACCTTGCCGAGCTACAGGGTCACCATACTACGTTTCTCTGGATCACTAGTAGTGATGTTAGACAGAGCAAGCGCTATATGTTCACGCTCTTTTTCCCGCCCCAACCTCCATTCATTTTGCAGTCGGAGCCCCTAACGTACGGGTCTAACTGGCCTCCTTGGCGGCTACGTATGGCTTGATATTGAATAGAGCAGCTGTTTAGTCGTTGAAGCGTTTAGCCGCCGTTTTTAGCTTTACTTGAGTGACTGCTAGACAGTTAATTGAAAACCAATATGTTATGAGCTCCATCAAGGAATTCGACATCACAACTTAAGAGGGCAGACGGTGCGCCGTCACCCACACGAGGACAATCAGAGGAACCATTCCGAACCGATCCAAACTCCCGACTCAGACCCCGAGACACACCTTCTGGGAGGCTTGCACGGGCAGAAAAGAAGGGGTAGTGGTCGAGGTGGGGATTTGTTTCCCACCCGCATATCGGATATCACACCACTGAGTGGGCCAGATTAGCGTTTACAGGGACCCCCATGACGGCGGCTATTAGCAACGCTGGCAGTGTTGACAGAAGAGACTATTTCAACGAGTATTTGAAGCGCCAGAGGCTTCGCTGTTTTTATCAGACTACCCTTCCAATGTATACTCGCCATGAGCTCCCCGAACCCGTTTTACGCGAACCCAGAAACGTCCTGCTGCGCAGCCTCTTCGCTCTTGGTCGAAGAACGCCGGCGTAGTGGTCGTACGAACCTAGCGCTTATGAGCTGTCAAAACCATCTGGCGCTTCTCGAAGCCTTGCTCGAGGACACAAAGGATCAAATGAGACAACTGCGCTGGGAGAACCAATATCTTGCACTCACTTTGCGTCAATTGGTAAGAAGCTCGTATTCGGAACCTCTCCGATTTTTGTTAACACCTGAGAGGATGGCACAGCACCAATGAAAGCTGAAAACGCCGAAAGCCGGTTCATGAGGAAAGGGGGAACAAGCTCAGCTCCAGGATCGTGTGCCTCGCTCCTGGTCGATTAAAAGGTACCACCGCACCATTATGCAGCCTTATCACAACAACAGGGATATCAACTTGAGTCAATATTGGGAATGGGCTGATCGGTCGCCGTCCGGTCTTTACCAACACCTTCTAGTTAGTCAATTTGACGTTGTCCAGCCGGAGGTCTCTGGCACCACTGTAGACAAGCAGGGATGGAGGGGGACGCGATCCGTCGATCAAGGTGGTTCCATGTCAAAATCAGCTATCAGGATGCAATCAAGTTGAACATTGCCTCTGTTGTCAGGAAATGGCTCATGGTTGACGAAAGGACTGTCTCAAAGACCCTTGTATGTGCCAAGTTGTACCATGATCCGAATCCCCCATCCCCCTTGCAACTGCCCAGCACCTCAAATGACCCCCCCGCGCATGAAGATTGGGTCACGGGGCTTCCCCACCTCGTCGTCTATCTTCTCCCTATTTGATTCCAAGATTGGCGCCCATCGCGCGCGCCTTCACCAATAGAGATTGCAAGACCACCTGCCCACCAGCCGCGGCCAGATCGTCAAATGCTTTTATGGAAACGACGCCCACGATGAGAGAGAGAGGGTCTCAGTTCAACACTGTGTCAGCTCTTCTAACACTGTTCCGCTGATTCTAATGCGCGGCCCCGGCCCAGGAAACGGAGTTATGGAGTGGATTACCTGCAATTGAGCGGCAATATCCCAGCCAATGATGAGCAGATGTCGTCGCGTCGCTTCTTGGGAGTTGCACTATAAATGCTGTGTTCTCCGTCGATCAACTGTCTCTTTGTTTCGCCCTTAATTGTGCCCATATTTCAAGAGCGACCGAGATGCTACCACCCCTTCGACCTCAAGATCCAGCCCAGGATGAGAGACCCGGAACGGGTGATCCGCGTCGGAGAGGACAGCCCTTTGTCAGTTTGCAACTATCCACTGCGGATGAGCACCCTACTCTTCGTGCAGCCTACGCGTTTCTGTACAACGAGATGCACCAGTTTCAAGACTCCTTGGAGAATCTTAAGCGCCAGTCCCGCCGCGAGAGTGAGGATCTTCGGCGCGACGTCAAAGACCTTGCGCTCCAAACTCAAGGTGTTCTTCGCGAAGTTCGAGAGCTAAAGCAGGTTATCAGTGCTTCGACAAACCTGGTGGTATGGTCTCCCTCAGATGTGCATTGCAGCTGTTCTGACGGTTTAAGGTTATGAGTCATGACTCCCGTTCTCATCGCCCTCACTCCATGTCAAGCCCTTGTGCCTCAAGTCCCATCACACCCCAGGCAATGGATTGGGTCTTCCTCTCTTCAATGTCGCATAACACCTCGCCCCAGGCAGAGCAGCCATAAATATACATCTAGCTCCATTTAGATAGCTTTGTAACCGCCTCGGTTTGATGGAGGATGCTTGCTTTATTTGCAGTCACGAACGATACAGGGACATTCATATCATCACAGTCTTTACGTAGCTCGTCTTCAGTGTTGAGAAGTAGAAGAACGGCAGGTGGATCCTAATAAGTTCAAGCAATCGATTTATCGTCGGTTGCCAACATAACCCCGTGTGCGAAAGGCTGGGGGCTCCTGGCAGAGCTGAGGGAAAGAGCGTAGCTGAGTCTTGATCCCCCGGCACCAACCACACCATTCGGGCATGAGATGGGGTAGCACTCAGATGATCAAAAATCACGCAGTGATATGGCGGCTAGAGTGCCCAGCACGGGACAGGAGCCAAATTAAGCACGGCGGTCGGTCGGTTTAGAGGGCCCTCTAATGATTTAAAGCCTCGTTCTCTTGCTCACTTTTCACGTTCCCCCTTGTACAGTACCACCGCCATCATGTTTTCCACACTCGCCCCAGCGTTTGCTAGGTTTCTTGGCCTTATCGCAACCCTTCTTCTCATACTTTACCTCTTACATTTTTACTCCAAAGCATCAGCATCCCCCTATGCATACGTCTTTTATGCTACTCAGGATGCGTATGCCTGCTCTGCTGCTGTCAATATGTACCTTCTCAACGCTTTGTTCAATACCAAACACCAGATCATTATCTTCCTGTCACGCCATGTGTCCCAGCAATATCGTCCTCTCTTTGAAACCTTAGGGGCTAGGATCATCGAAGAAGAGCCAATGCCTCTTCACCACGATACTATATCTTACTATAGGGGTCGTCTACTTAAGCTTGCGTCTTTCAGAATGCACGAGATCGAGCCAGGTCTCAAAAGGATCGTCACTCTCGATGCAGACCAGCTTATTCTCGGCAATCTCGACGATCTCTTTGACCTTCCAACGGAGGACTTCCTTGCCCCGAGCGCATATTGGCTAGATGCTACATATTTGAGTAGTACCCTCATGCTGATAAAACCAAACCCGAGTCAATGGCGTCGCGTTCGACATGCTTTGGCCGACCCATTACCACAGCAATACGACATGGATATTATAAATGTTCTATTTCAAAACAAGCCATTACGGCTTTCAGGAAAATATGTCACCTTAAATAGCCATTGGGAGGATTGGAATGTGCCCCCGTGGTTTGACTCGTCAACCACGTCAGCGTCAAAGGAGGATTTGAATGACCTATACCATCAGGCCAAGGTCGTCCGCTTTACTGCGGTTGGGAAGCCTTGGAGCTATCGAGTCAAAGAAGTCCGTCAAATGAGACCCAAAGGCCATGAGGTGCTGTTTGAGCAATGGGAAAGGTGGAGACGCCTTGCGCGTGATGTGTGCCCACCAGGCGTGATCAATGAAATCTAGGGTGGCGGGGAGAAGGAGTTGGTCCATCTGACTTGTCGGGGATACGGCCGAAGGCCCTGGACATGCAAGTATTTTTAAGCAGATAACCATATTCTATTTCAAGACCCTCAATACATGCTGCCGGGAAATCTTCTCCGGTGAACTCGCCGGGCTGCCGCTTGAGCCGACTGGGTCCACCCCGAATGGAACCACCGGCACGGTGATAAGTGGGGCCGTTATCAAAGCGCTTACGGCACGGAGCCTCCACACCAAGAGACGACAAAGAGAGAGATGGTGTGGACAAGCAGGGGTTCTGATGGCGCTAGTAAACTCTGTTGGCTTCGCTCCCTCACAGTGAGTGTGGTTGCATTCGTTTCTGGATTTAGAAACTGAGTAAACTTGCCTGCGCAGTGGAAACGACCTTGCATGGTTAAAAGAGGCAGCCCTCTCGGGTTGAGCAGTTGAGGTAGCAAATCTCATCGCCAACCATTTTTCACAGTCAACTTCAAACAAACTCTTTCCCCACAAACACCCCCATGCCTTTCCCTATGCACCGTGCTCTCGAAGACATGTATCTTTCTGCTGCATTCCAGATCCTGGATGTGTGGAACTACATATCTTCATATCCCTCATGCGCAGACTTACCCATTCTTCGAGCGGTGGTGGCAGAACATCGCGAATTCCTGAGACGCTGGGTCGCTGCAAGAGACCTGGGGCCTATCGAACTCTCCATAAACAAACAGGCTTTGTCAATGGAGTGCTTCACCCACCCACCACATCTCAGTGTCCTTGGGGACAAGATCCGCAGAGTAGTCGGTAGGATCAGAGATGCATGGGCAGCTCTTGTTCCAAAACCCAGCCGGGTCGGTCTGTTAGACCTACAAGGCTCCATGGCTTGCTACGATGGTTTACTGTGTGACCTCGAAAGCGAGCAAAGACTTGTGGCTGAAGACACAGTCATCCATGTCAGAGTTGTGCGTATCTGGTGTTATCATACTTAACCGGCAATTCTTACTGACTTGATGACAGAAACGTCAGCGATCTCCATCGCCCCATGTTAGCCGTAAACGCCGCAACGGTAGAGAGCAAACTACGACCACGCTCTCGAAGCCAACCGCACACATACCAAGAAGGCACCACTGCCGAGACGAGATGTTTCGTGGGCTCTTGGCTATGACTTATGGGCAAAGTAACTGCCCTGGCTTTGTCGCTCACCCTAAAGAAGGAGAGCTTTATTTAGCATACCGGAAGCAGTCTCAATGCTGGCTGGCAGCCCTCCTCCTTCCCCAGGCCGACCTGGCTGGAGTCGGCCTCTCAGGAAGCCTTGAAACTCTCGGGCTTCTTGAGAGTCTACCTTACTCCCTTACCTTTGATGTTGGTACACGGAAGCTTAAATGGAGAGATGGGTATGAAGATGGCGGGCCCCTCTCATGCATGCAAAAGTTTCCTGTTGCCTTCTTCACTGGCCCGAGCTTCCCAGACAGCGGCGCAGTGGACTGGGTGGCCGCCAATGAACTTCGAATTCTTGACGAGTCATGCTTGAAGCCCTCTCTCATTCCACATTGGAGAGTGGTGAGGGCTTTTCTTGAGAGACGAACTGTAGCCCGCGTCGTAAGGGACAGAATTGGAGAGTCTCCCTCGTCTACTGGTACGTCGCATAGCCTCTGTCAAACGCTGGTAACACTTGTGCTTACAAACAATAAAGGCTATCCTGAAACCTATGACGCCCCAAGCTCAAACGGCCGGGATATCTTGCCAATGCCTCGAGCGACTGGAGCCAAATCCATCGCCATTGGGTCAGGTGGTCGGTTGCAACTCGTCTCACAAGCAAGTTACCCTTCCTTCCCTATACCCTCCACCACAAGCGGCAAGACGACCTTGACAACAATGCGGCATTGTGAAATATCAATGGTCGCCCAATATCCTACCACTCTTGACCTTGTGGACGCACCGGTCCCGCCAGAGCCTTATCACCTCCCTCCAATAGAAAACAGAAAACAGCCGGCCCGTCCTCCATCACTGCCTAATCTAATAGAGATACACATGGATGTTCCAGGGACTCGCTTTGGTCTCTTTGAATGGCCTGAGGATGTCCCACAGCGCATATTGGATCTGCTCGCAGAAAAATCTGCAGTGAAGGGGGTCAAACCTCTTCCCAAAGACTTCAGCAACTCGAGAGGTCTATTTTGCTGCCCGTTGTGCCCCAGAATCAAGGAATACGCGCGCTTGATCTTTTTTACGAAGCATCTATGGAAACATTAGATGAGTAATATCAGACTTTAGTTCTGTCACACTGCATCCTCTGTGAAAATTTCGCTGCTTCAAGCGCCGCTTAATAAGCTAGGGGAGCCATTCCCTTAGCTTTCATAACAGAGCCAACTCGAACCGAAACGCATAAATCCCCATGTCCAGATTCGTAGCCTCCAGTGTCGAATCAGGTTATGAGTTGATCTCCTGGGTCCCAGTTGGGCCGTCAAGATAGAGGGCTCAGGCAGGTGGCTGTGTCGCAAGATGCAGTTGGTTGGGGTCTGCCAGCCGGATATTTAAAGGCCGGTCACCCCCTTCTCCAAGTCAACTCGTTCTTTACTCCTTCATCTCACTCCCTCTCTCACATCACCATGGACTCATCAGTGTCGTGTGTTTGCCAGCAAGACTCCAACTCTGTCCGACTTGACGTGCAAGACCTCGTTCTCAAGCTACAACAGGCCATTGCTATAAGTCACTGTGCTCGCCGCAACACCTTCCCAAGACCCCGAGGCATCAGTTGCCATCGCCGTCGCCAAAGGCGCCAACCTGCGGGACGTTCGAAGCCCACTCGGTACAACGACAAGTACATTTCAAAGTCTCCATCAAACACAAACACCGAGCCCACCTTACCTCCCAACAGAGGAGGTGATGCCTCCCAGCCCCCCGATGTTACTCCCAGGTTTTTTGATGTCGATAAGATTCTCCATGAGATTCTCCACGAGAGTCTCCTTGGGATTCTTGACGGGATTCCTTCTGTTGAGGTATATCAAATCGACCTAACCCAGTGCGAGGGAAGTGAGGGTGTTGAGAAAGCTGTCAACTCAGCGGTACCAGTCAAGATGAAGCCGCGTGAGATGCGGGATGAGTAAGGCATAGATGGAGAGTGGAGGGATAGAGGTGATAGACATTCTTAATTAGTCGGTAGCAAATAGTATAACATCTTGTCAATTCCATTCTTGACGTCGTGTGAAATGTTGCTGTGCATAGGGTAGGTGGAAGTGCTCCAACGCACGGGCCACAACCCTAGTGGAATAGGTGAGTGGCCCGTGCGTTGAAGGATCCCCATGAAACATTAGGAGATAATCTAGTCATCAACCACTTCAAGGTACGACATTAGCTTATTCTCATCCAAGCTATCCCAGTTAACTTGATGTCCGTCCCAAGCAAACCGCACGCTCCGTGATCCTTCCACAGCTTGTTGGAAAGCCACACCCGCTTTCAATAGAGCCTTCGAGACGTGATTGTCAAGCAAGGAAGCAAGACTGCTCAACTCATCCTCACTAAGGTTAAGACACTGCGTCGGACTGATCTTAAAGGGCTCTGTGTAGTGATGAAGAAAGGGTAAGATCCCTTCGTTGCGATCACATATTGCTATCCACTGCTTGCCCTTGCTGCAATGGTGCTCGTAATTCTTTTGAGTCCAATGTGTTCGTTGGAGGACTTGCTTGATAAAGGAAGAGTCATTTCGCATCCGGCCTTGCCGATCGGCTTCCACCTCCTTGACGAGGCTAAATTGGCTTTGGCGCACAAGATATTTGCAAAGAGTATCCATAGAAGCATATTTGTCTACAAGCAAGACTCGATGCTGGATACGAGAGATAGGATCCTCACCGGGTAAGGGCACGTCCTCGCGCAGACAAGCCTTTCGATTCCAAGACTGGACCATCAAGTGGAACTGTTGAATGGCGAGGCGGCTTGACATGGCACAGGCAAGTCTCAAGACCCGCTCGGTGGGTAGTTGATCGGCGCGGAGGGTGGGAACTTTGCAGAGCAGGTTCTCGGCTCTGAACTTATCCACAAGCTCCTGCAAGCTTTCAGGCGTTACTCGAGGCGTCTCCTTGCCGTTGGCTTGTCCCGTCTTTGCCTTCTTCTCTTCAGACACTGCGTCGGCCCAAGACCCTCTTCTCCTCTTTGTCGACTTTTTTTTCGCCAGTACTGCTGATGGTAAGGCCTTCCTGGGAGGATCAATGCACCTGGCGTCGTGTAAGGCATAGACAGGAGCCATGTTGTCCTCTTTACAATACACCACCTTCTGGAATTGTATCTCTCCTTCACGGTCGGCAAAGTTCATCGACCGAGATACGCAGGGCCCGTAATTCACAATGCCATGTTGCTGTCCTGCTAGGGTCACAATGGCTTCCCCGGGTTTACCAACCATAATCTTGTAGTCAATGCCCGCTCTCTTGAGCGTCGCGGGGGCAATTAGCACACATTGATGACTGAGCCCTTCAGAGCATTTGGTGAGGTTCCATTTTGCCCGAGCCCAGTCACGGCACTTGGAAATGTGGTGCACCTCGACGACAGTCCATAGCTTGTAACCGTAATAAACCTCGTTATATGAGCACAAGCCATGATGACTCCCGTCAGCTTCGTCTTCCCAGGTCCCGTCTTCTTGATGAAACCGGTTTGCAGAACCGTCGAGGCCAATGTGATGGTATTCTGAGTGCAGATCTTTGAGATCTGGATTCCCAAGGATGGCAGGTCCTGGGTTAAGAGCCTCGTTAAAGGGGGTGTTTTTTAGATGCCCGATGATGTATGGAATGGAGTGGTCTGGCGGGTTATCGATGAACCTATTGAGGATCTCCTCGGCTTCTTCAACAGTCGGTTCTCGGACTGGCTCGGAACAGAACTTTGACCAGTCAAGACTGCACTTGCCCTCTAAAGCGAAGACGTTTGCGTAGCCTTCACCTTTGGGGCCAGCCTTGAATTGAACGCCTGTGTGCCGACAGTGCGTATAATCTACATCAAGCCCCTTTTGGATTTCCGCAGGGTCGATGCCAGACAGAGGGACAAAGACTTTATTGTCGAAGTCGGGGTCAGACATGTATTTATGAAGCACCTGCACGAGACCTTCCCCCATGTCAGCCGCTGATATGGTGAATTTCGATGGCGAGTCTGGTGCTGGAGCATCTGGCGATGTGAGGGGGGTGTCCGAGGTGGTTGGAGGGGATGTGTTCTCGGTCGTGTCGCTGCCTCGAGAGTTTGGCGTGGTCGGGAGCTGCATGGCTCTTTCTTCGGGCGTAGCGCTATTGGACCGCGATTGCGTGCCGACCTGTGCGCCGGCGGCCGTGGGCTGTGTTTGCTGGTTGGTCTCGGTCCTGTCGTCGCCGCTAGATGGAGATCCCCTGCCGACTAGCATGCCGCCCGTGTCGTCCTCCGGGGCTGAGAACCGTGCCGATCGGTGATCAGCGGCGGCAGACCCGACGTTGCCTTCTCCCTGAGCCGCATCGCCCATGACCACGTCGTCCTCCGGGACGCTTGCTTCTGTCTCCGCCTCCGGAGTCGTGGCCGGAATGTCCCCTTGGTCGTTGGCTGTGGCCTGCCTGGATGCGGATCGGGAAGCACTGGCCGCAGAAGCCGCCGCGTCAGTGCCCCCAGGTGGTGATGGTGGCACCTGCTCGCAGTCTCGCATGGATGTGTCTTTGTCTTTGTCTTTGTCAGAGCCACCGCTTGATGGATCTCCGGTGGCCTCAGTGCTGGTGGCCGAGTTGTCGCCGTGGGCGTTTGCTGGGGCCTGGTCCGGGCTACCCTCATCGTGGCTGTCGCCTGGGTGAACCGGCGGTTGCTGGGTGTCATTCCTTCTGTTGTGTGCTTCGATGTCGTCTGTTTGGGACTGAATCCTCCCTATCTGGTCCTCAAGAATGCTAATGTGAGTAATGATCTGCTCCGCCCATGCCGGCGGTTTATCTTGCTGCATAGCATGTCGAATGGTAGACCTCTTTGACCGTCTCTGTGGTGTTGGTTCAGATGGCAAGTATGCCCTGATGTCCTCAAGGAGCCGTTTCACATTGTTCAACTCGTTCCGAAGCGAACGAATATCTCTCCAATAGGGAGATTCAAGCTCGGACATGATTTTAGAAAGATGCGTGGTTTAGAAGGTGATATTGGCGAAGTGCGCCAAGTAGCTGGTGGAAAACAATGAGCGAACGAGGCGCGGCTTGATGGCAGGGGCGGTTGTTTGGTTAAGTACGATGAACCTCCGAGGCTTATCCGAGGGCACCCTGGTCTCTTGATCCGAGCACCACTTGCACCTTTTGCCACCTGCCCCCAGCATGCATGCGACCGTAGAGCACCCCGCGATATGTACAGCAGGCCCCACTCTGGGTCATGGAAGAGATAGCCGATGGTTGCATATTAAACGGAGCTCTCTTCGTTCATCTAAATAACCCTGATCCTCCACTACCCCTCTCTCTTGAGTCTCTCCTCTGTGAGTTCTGAGAATCTTGTTCTATTACTCTCTGTTTCTCTTGTCCTTGACCTCTCTTGTATCTCTGGGTATCTCTCACCCAAAGCTCTCGTCAAATCTGCTGCCGTTTTCTGCCCCTACGCTCAGGGCAGGCGTGCCAACACGGCCGCGAGTGTCCCCGGCAACTTGTGTATGTTGATGTGGTTGATCTCCCGCTTCTGCCCGACGGCAACTGCTGATGGCCCTGAGCTGGACCGCGTGCTTTAACTACCCTTTCCCTCAGCGATGATGAATATCACCGCACAATAATCACCTGCCCAGGCAAGTAGTGTCTACAGTGCACACCGAGGCCATATTCTAACAATAGGAACGAGCCAATCTAGTTAATAAATCTACTTCTTTTACAGACGCTGCTCCTCCTACGACTTGATCACACTATCAAGCATGTTTCGTGCCATTCTTGCCACCTCCCAAGGATCATCGTCCTCTTTTGAGTCTTCCAAAAACTTCTGGACGCCTTGGACCGCTCTTCTTGCCATCCTCTCCGCTCCTTGCGTTCTTTGTTTCTTCCTTGCAGAGGCCTCAGACCCTTCGTCATCTGAAGCACGACGGCGTCGTTTCGGTTGAGGCGAACCGTCCCCATCTTGCAAGGCTCTCTTCCGTTGAGGCACGTCAGAGCGGACAGGCGATGCCGGGGGTGAGGCTGCTGGCAATGAAGCTGAAGCGGTACGATCTGCCATGCCTAAGTCAGTCATCAAAGTCATCCGGGCTCCCGCTAGGGCCTCACCCTGTCGTTGGCTCTCTGGTCTTGCGATCTCGGCGGCTTGTTCATTGCCATGTTAGACGTCACCTCATAGACCGGGGAACGAAATTACTCACGATTAAAGAAACCAAACAATTCATCAAACGCGCTCTTATGATGCGGAACAACTCTGCTCAACTCGCTCTTAACTTTTCCCTCCAGACTTGCCATCTTGCCGCGTAGCATGTGTTCCTTCACAGAGTGTGTCATGCCGTCCAAAGCGTCTTGCCAAGTCAGTTATTTTCACCATAATTGTCTCTAAGGTTCGGGTACTAACGACTCTTGTTGTCGTACCAGTTGTTTTTAAAGGGGATGTCCGCCCAGAAAGGTGGCGCTTTCCCCTTATATGAAACGGCCGACCCGTTAATGTCGAACAATGAATTCATGAACGCCCGGGCGATGATATGTCGGAAGGGTCGAGGGATACTCTCGTATGCCCTCACCGCGAAACCGTGAATTTCTTTGGTGTCGATGCTCTGTTGGAGCAGAACCACAGCGTCTACGTGAGTGGTGATACTAATATCCTCAAGTATTTGAACGTCGACTCCTAGACCTGCTTCTCCTGTTAGAGTACTATAGGGGTGGCTCAAAGGAACGCTTACGCCATTCACTATGCCCCCAAAGAGGATGTACTCCTTTGGTAGCCTGGTTTATTGCCTCCAGCGGTAGCAAGGAATGTTCGCCAACCTGTTCCACAGTGAAAACTACAAATGCACTCTGTATAAGCGCATCAAGAGTGAGCTGAATAGCCTTCACATCCGGATCTTGTTTGAGGACCAATTCGAAAATCCGAATCAGAACACATACAAGTGCTAGTTTACGTTTAGCTTGGATATCCATGCGAAAGGGAGTATTGGTGTACTCACACTCCTTGGTCAAATACGAAATAAATACGTTGTCTACCTCAGATGGCCACCAGCTGAATGCTTTCCCGGACGGTCCTACTTTCAGTGATTCTGTCAAAAGCTGCGTGAAAAGGGCTAGTAGCGCCCTCTTATACTTATTGAGTTGCGAATTCAAGAGACTCATAAAGTCCTGGGGGGACCGAATCTTTCGATTGCATACGCTTGACTTCTTGTCGTTGTAGGCTGCCTTCAAGCGAGCTCGAACCCTGCTGACTTCTGCGAGGATAGCATCTTCGTTCTCGAAGCTGCCTTTCAAATGCCGTCGCATCCAGTTGGTTAGGGTCGTTTCGAACTTGCGAATAGGAGCCTTCTTGACTCCTGTATATCTACCGCGTGAATCAAAACACCTGTCGAGTTTCTGCTTGAGGCGACTCCTAGTCCCGTAATGGACCCGCAATGATTTGTGGAAGGTAGTAGAAGCTATTAAGTCAGTCAAATTTTGGGCTTGCGGGTATTAGGTGGGTTAACCTGATGCTTCCTGATTTACTTCCCACTTAGCCAGCTCGAACACGAGGCGTAGGGCAGGTTGTAGAGCCATCGACATGGGACTTGCAGGGATTTCTATGCCCTCGATCTTCTCGAAGGTCAGGTCTTCGAGGTTGGGCAGTGTCAAGCCAGCCTGCTGCGCGTCGGGGTCTTGTTGAATAACCTTTCTTAGCATGTGGGAAAGCAGAGTGGTGAGCTCTATGCGACGCTGCATTAACAAATTATTCCGTTGCGAGTTCAGGATTCATACCGTTTTGCGTCAGCCGAGAGTCCTTGCCCTCGATGCGGCGTACACCCTCGGGCCAATCCGATAGTGACCCAAACTTCTCGATCCATAACTCGAGCAGCAACCTATTCACCCAATGGCTGCAAAATAGTAAGCCCCGGTAAATATCATTGAGCGCATTTGATGAGCCCCCCCTTTCCGCTTTCACGTCGTACAAGTAGGATCCCCTTGGCTTCGAGATCTTATAATGAGATCTGCAAGTTTCCGCAGTTCTTCCAGGGAGGCCACCGAAGCCCACCCAATTCCCCCTTATACCGTCTCTATCGGATCCATGATACAGGAGTTGAATCTCCTCATCCAGGCCCCAGTACATTGCTCTCTGAACTTCGGCTTCTTTGGGATGATACTCTTTAGTGTGCACCCTTAACTCGAGATCGGTATACTGGTCAGGCGGCCTGTCGCAAGACGGACACTGCCGTAGCTCCTCGGGACAGGCATCGAGGAGATGTGAAAACGATAAACCGCAAGGACACGGCCTTTCGAGCCGGTCCTTGGAGCCAGATTGAGACGTGGGTTTGTTATCCGACATGCCGCGTTCCGATCTATTCGGACGATGAGTGTCGCCGCCGATATCATCGTTGCTGTCGTCTCCGTCATCGTCGCCCCCGTCGCTGCCGTCGTTGTAGTCACCGTCGTCAACCTCGTGGTCATTGACCTGAAACTCATCGCCCGGAACGCCAGACTCGGCGAGTTGAGAGTCACTTCCGCCGTCACTCCCGGCGTCATTCCCGTCCGTACTCTCGTCGTCGCTGTCGCCCTCGGTCTTGACATTTCTCTCCTCGTCGTCGCTGTCACCCTCGGTCTTGACATTTCTCTCCTCGTCGTCGCTGTCACCCTCGGTCTTGACCCTTCTCTCCTCGTCGTCCTCACTATCCTCATTATCCTCGCCATCCTCATCGTCCTCGTCGCCCTCGCTGAGCGAGCTCAGATCGCTGGGCGAGCTCAGATCGCTATCAGAATTGCCATCCGAGTCAGCCTCATGTCCAGGTAGTTCTGACATGCATTGTTCATTAGTATCGCCCATTGTAGCAAGAGCACGACACGAATGGAGGGCGCGGGAGATTGCAGAGCTTCTATTGCTGCAAGAACCAAAAATGCCGAAGTATAATGGCTATAAAGGGTCAAAGATGAAGGGGTCAAAGATGAAGGGGTCAAGGGAATGAAGTTGGGGTGAGAACTGAGGGTTCGCGTTGTGTTCTTCTGTGGACCAGACTGAGAAGAAGAAGATGAGTTGCCACGGGAGGTTGCCCATGAGAATGCAGCAGAGGTATTGGTAGCACCGGAATTGGGCAAGCGCACTGACTCTGGTTGCCTTGTCTTGGCCGAGACGTTCAGCCGCACACTTATTACATGGTAGGGTTGCAGTACATTGCAGGTCCACCTGCAGGGGCAGGGCTCCATTTCTACTAGGTGTGCACGGCTGGCCTGCGGATCTTCAGCCGGTTGGACACTCTCAAACAAGCGGCTCGGTGATAGTGACAAGCGCCCAAGTGACCTCTCAGGGGTGTGAGGAGGCATGTCGACAAGTACCTTGCATGTATGGTTCACTCCCTGGGTGTGCACGCCTGCACACCACGACCAGATTGAGCTCTGAGGGTCCCCAACCCCACTGTCTCCATCTCTCTTATTCGAGCAAGCTCTCTCTGCAAACGGTGCTTCCTCACATTCTCCCTTCCAAAGCGGTGACAAATGTGAGTGAGAGGTGCACTTGTCCTCAATATATCCCCTGACCTGCCGACGAACACAAGCAGCCCGAACATGATTCTCGAGTGAATCACAGCACCCATTCAAGCTCCTTCGACAGTATTAGATCGAGATGACAGGAAGGGATGTGCAACAGGACCGTGGGCTCCGAAGCTCACAGAATCCATCATCATCGAGCCCCAAACAACAGAAGTCCAAACAGAAGTCCAAAAAACGGAGGTTCAAACAACAGAAGCCCAAACAACAGGAGTCCAACCAACCAAAACAACGCCTTCGGTGTTCCCCGAGCGATGCGGAACTTCGGAAGGGCACATTGTTAGAAGATCCGATAGTTATCGAGGCGATTGAATGGAAAGAAGACCCGAATGGAACATCGATAGAAGGTTCGAATGGAACATCGATAATCAAAGAGGAAAACCCAACGGAAAACACAACAGAAGCTCCGCTGCCACAGGTAATTGAAGTGGAGGACCCGCAGTCACCGGTTTGACATCTACTGACTGATTGAAGAACCCAGAACACCGATCTGGCACGCAAGACATGCCGGCGCCCGGCAGCCAGGCAGAGACCTCAGACACAAGCTTGCCCGCCGTCTCCGGATTGACACCGAACCTGGAACTCCCATCGAAGGCGCAAGATGCGCAGGCACCCGGTAGCCAGGTAGAAAATGGGGACTTGCCACAACCAAACACCACGGAACGCCAATCGGCCAAGCAAGACGCGCAGGCACCCAGCAGTCAGGTAGAGTATCCAGCAGCAAGCTTGCCCGCCGTCTCTAGTTTGACATCCACTAACTAATAGAAGAACCCAGAGCCCCCATCAGGTACGCAAGACGTGCAGGCGCCCGGCAATCAGGCAGAAGACGGGGAGCCGCAGCAACCAAACACCACGGAACGTCTATCGGGCACGCAAGACACGCCGGCGCCCGGTAGTCAAGTAGAGCACTCGGGTATAATCTTACCCCCCGCCTCTGGCTCGACATTGAATCCGGAACCCCCATTGGAGACGCAAGGCGTGCAGGCACCCAGCAGTCGGGTGGCATTAGAGGAGTGGGAGCGACAAGGCTCCGAATTAAACCAAGAAGCCATTACGGGGGTTGAAGCCATCGACAGACAAATTACGGAATGCAGAGAAAGACTCAAAGGCCTACAGGGAAAGAAAAAAGATTACATGCAGCAAAAGAAAAAGACCTCGATATTCGGAAAGCGCACAAAAACACCAAATCCTGAAGACCCTCAGGCCGGATCCTCGAAACGTCGAAGGGGAGGAGGCAACTCGAGAGCGTCTCGCCCGTCAGGTCAGCAGGAAGAAGACGGCTTAACAACACACCAGGCCAGGTCCCCAACTCCAGGTGCAGACCAGCCGCCATCAACACCGGCGTCAGATCAGCAGGAAGGAGGCAACTCAACACGTCAGAACGGGCCCCCAAATCCCGCTGGAGCGCCAAAGCCTCGAGGGGGCGTATATTGCATCACTAGTATATTGAATCCATTGAAGGATGACGCCGAGTCAGTGCCCTATCCCACCGAATCCAGTTAGCAATCAAAGGGGTCGCTATCAGTCGCGACGGAGTCTCACCCTTCGACAGATAGCCCGACGAGTGTCCCGCAGCGCACGACAACGCCATCAGCAGGCGCCGCCCACACGGCAGTTGAGTCCTTCAACTTATCTGAGAGTGAGTCGTCATCGCTAGCGGTACTCCAGATACTAACGTTTCCAGATGTCGTCCATGACTCGGCACAGTCAGCCATGTTGCGTCTTAAAAACGATCATGCATATACAAAATGCCAATGCAAAGACAGCTGTGGAGAGAACTGTTCCAACAAGGCATGTCGCATCGCATGTTCCCAAGACACATGTAATGTCGAGGAAAGTCAGTGCGGGAATCGATTGCCGGAGGAGCTCAAGCATAAACCCCCAGTGATCGTGACAGGGGCCGGAAGACTTGGGTCGGGACTCGAGGCCACCGAGAAGATAGCAAAGGGTGATATGTTTTTGTATTACTTTGGACGGTGTGTCGGTAAAGACGAAATGATCCGCTGTCGGAAAGAGCTCTTCGAAGAGGCATACTCTAACAACAATGGATTTATAGTAAGATATTACCTATGTTTTGTGGACACTCTCTAACTGACGATAGCTGTTCTATTTTATGAAGGCCTGCGCTGGTTTGTTCATTGACGCTGCACACATGGGTAATGTTGCAAGATACGCAAATCATAGTTGTAACCCGAATTGCGCCATAGAAAAATGGGTTGTTGATGGAGAGCCGGTGCTGGTCTTTCGGGCGCTGAAGGACATCGAAGTTGGGGACCCTATCTGCTTCGACTACGGCGCTGCCCCATTCATGGAGATCGTTGAGGCCACCCCGGACTTTTTCAGGATAAAATTGTCTTGCCACTGTGATGTGGCGAGTTGCAGATATAGTAAGGAAGTCATAATGGAGGTGCGAAGATGATGGAGGATTTTGAGATGAACTGGATTCCTTTGGCAGTTTCTTGTTTATATAAACTTGGTTAGGTGAAATCCAACAGAGCCCCAAGATCAGAGAGTTGTGTGGCTCACACGGCGACAACAGGAGATCCTCCACAGAGGAGAGCCTCGATGGCAGGGGCAGAGCCATTCAGTTCGTGGAAGCTGCGTCAAATGTCTTTTGGCGCGGAACGCAGGGGCATGAGCTGTGGGCTGCGATGGACCACTGCACGAGGTGCGTTAGCTTACTGGGACAGGCTGGCTGAGCCGCTTGGGTTGCCGCCGACACTGGCTGCTCCTTTGTGTGACGTGCAACAAGAAGCCGCGGCGCCGGGTGGCACCAAGCGGATGTGTCGAGGCAATGTTACAACAAGAGGCAATCATATCGTCACTATTGTTTGATAGTGGTGAATTGAAACTATGTAGCCCCATTGCTCACTGAGGGTGAGTGCTTTGAGTTAACCTCGATACTCCCTGCCCTTCGTCACCCTGCTCTGTCGCTAAGCTTTCGTCGTCGGTTTACTCTTGCAGCAAATTCCCCCTTTTGCAAGACCCATCGTAATTGCGTCTTTCTTTGCCCATGCCTCCCTTTATCAGACCGAAATTCGTCTCGAAAAATGTGCTCGACGACGGGACAGAAGACCATGGGGGAGAACACCGTTTAATTGTATGCCTGTAGATAGACCCTCGTCGAATGCAGCTTCCGTCGTCCCGTCATATTGATGCCCGGCCCTCGATACCAAGGGTCCTAGGCACTCCGTCTCGACGAGGCTGGGTTCATGACCGGGAGATGGCTTCTGGTGTGCCAGTGGGATTATGGGTCCCAAGTTCTTGACTAAGATTGAGTTAAGCATCGGGATAATCTTGGCTTGGTGTGGTGACTTACCCTTTTGCTTCCACTTGCACGAGTAGCATAGAAATACAAACTTGGCCATGGTAATATATACCTGCCAATCTATGAATTGTAAAGTAATCGATAATGAAAAATAGCTGATGCTTAGCTCTGCCCTTAGCATAAATCCTGTGTCCTTCCATACTAGTAGTATGTCAAATAGGTCGAGAATGTGTGCCAATGCAGCATATTGAGGGTTAATGATTACCAATGCGGTGACCAAATACCGTTTCCAAGGGACTTTGGCCTTGTGCTTAAGGTTCTGAAAATGAACACGAGGTTGGCGGCCCATGGCGAACTATGAAGACAGGGAGCAGGGAAGGCAGTTAACGCCTGGCGGCCTTGCCTCATATACCGGCAACTTTCCAGCTTCCACAGGCGAAGGCTGGTGAGAGGGATCTTGAGCTGCACGCCTGTCTGAGACACCCTGGGCCTTGAATGCATCCTTGCTTTTCTCCGAAGATCCTCCCTGCAGTTTCCTGGGGAGCAAGTTTCGGGCTATGATATTTCATCAATAACGCACACCCAAGCTGGGGTGGGTTGCACGCCATCCCTGACCTGACTTGCGGCCTGTGGCGGCGGCAACTTTGCAACAGCGCGGGCCATGGTCCTGTTCCTTCCGTCAGCCGAGCAAGCGCGGGAATGAGAGTGAACAGGCCCTTTCATATATACGGGCCGTGTCCCGGCTGTACAACTATCCAGAGCCAGAATGACAAGACCATGTTCGATCCTGCCACCTACCTATCCGACCCTCCATGAGTATTTCCTAGGGTGTGGAGGTAATCGGTACATACTTAGTAGACTCTGACCAAGGGCGTGTGTGAATCTCTGCCTGCCTTAGTGTTGTTTTCTCAGCTGCCTTGGAGCCTTGCCCTTGGCTTGGCAGTTTCTCCTTGTCTGAAGGTCTGAGGGGTGCATGGTATGAATCAGGCTTGCTTGCTGGTGGTCAGACGGTAATTGATTACGCGTGCGAGTATGGGGGCGGCTCCTGTCACATATCCCGGGCATGCCCCGGGAAGGTCGTTCTCTTCAGGTGACTGCCATTGAGCCTTTTCCTCGGGACACTCTATTATAAGTCCTCCTTCCTCTCGCCTGGCAGCCAACCTCTCTTGCCACCCCAAGTACTCCAAACTCTTCAATAACAAAGCTTATCCAACATGGCTATCATGTCCGTTCTTTCCGCAGTTCGTGAGCTCTTGGATCCATTCCAACGCAGGGTTCGTTTCCATACCTACCGCATTCATCAAATTAACTAAGAGTCAAAGGAACAAGAATGGGCTTGCCTCTTGGCTCGATTGGTCTCCATCAAGGTTGCCATACGGAAGGATCCAGGAGCAGCCCGGCAAATGGCTGCTGACCTCGTCGACGAGCTGCACAGAGACACACCGCAGGTACTTGCTCTTCATCTAGTCTCGGGACTACTGTCTCACGCTGGGATGGGGAGCCGACTTCTCCCAGAGGATCTCGGAAAGCTTTCTCTCATTGTTGATGAGATTCAGAGCCAGTTGCCTCAGTTCCCTCAGTTCCCCCTGACCCAGAATAACCACCACAGTGGGATCAAGGATGCCGGCGTCAAACTTACGCCCACCAACCTCCTTTGCTACCTGGAGAAAAACACTCAGGTTCAAGTGTACTGGCGGGAAATAATAGAACAAGGCGATCACCTTTTTGTTCTCGCGATCATAGAAGGCGCTCTCATTGGGCTTACGGGTAAATTCTGCTTCCCTCAAAATGTCTGTGAGACAGGCTTCCACCTTGCGGAAATGGCTCCGGGTGTCCCCCAATTGCAGGCAGAATATGAGTTCCCTACCACGATGCCAGCTCCGTCTCGGTCATTTCACATGCCGACCGCCGCTCCTCAATCAAAGACGTCTTGGCTACACAAGTCACCCTTCAAATCTCCTTTCTCGACAACTCCTTTTGCTCGGCCGCCAACCAGCAAGGAGCAGCCTCGACCCAGGAAGCTGTCGGAGAAATCGAGCATCGACACACTTGTAGAGAAGCCAGTTGGGTCCGAAAATGACGACAAGTCCTCGAACAAACAAGGCTGAAGGAGTATATGGGACCGAGACCCTTGGTTCTTTTTGCGATGGAGGCTGCCGACTTGCGTTACTTCGCTCTTTTATGCAGTGATAGCGCGACCACACCAGGCTCAAGGATGGGGCTGGGGAGGAGGATGTATGGACCTTCGTTTTTGCACGCAGACCCTCGACTTGAATTCCGTCACTCGTTTGTGTTCTATTTAGATAGCAATCTCACACTCATTTTCATTCTCCGAGAACTCTTTGCCGCGCATCTTTGACCTCTCTGGATAACCCCTTGGCCTTAATTCGAGGAGTGACTTGCTGACCTGTGCGGCTTCCTCGGGGAGGACGAGGGACCCTGGCATGGGGGCAATCGGTGCGCATAGACTCTAGAGGGGGTGTGCCTCTGCCTACCTTAGCGCTGTTTTCTCAACACCCCCGAGCCTCCTCCTCGAGTTGCCAACCCAAGGGACTTCCTTCTGATGGGTCTGGAACGTGGATTGGTGGCGAGATGATTATTGGTCAAAGGCGCTGGGCATGGAGACGAGTTGCTCCGTTGGCAATGCGCGGCTCTGTCACATATACAGACCATCCCCCGGCTCTAAACCACATGGACATGCCATAAGCTGCTTTGCTGATATTTGACTGGAAGGCCTCAATGACTATTGTGCGGCTATGCCACTTATCTACCGCCAGACAGGTCGATCGTCTTCTTGTCTTTCTCATCCCCTTTGTCGTTATTAAGAGGTTTGTCACACCACATACAGCGCCGCCCCGGCTTTGACAACTTCTTACATGTCGGGCATTCTATCTTCTTCCTACGTCTGATAGTTTTCGATCTAAACACTTCCTCCTCAATTTTCTCCTCCTTATTTTGTAATTTTAACACTTTCATTTGTTCCCAGATAGCCAAAATATCGTCACCTTGGGCCTCATTGCCGTCCTCAATGGCTATGTGGCTGCCGTCTTGCTCGGGTTCCTTTGAAACCAGGTGTTCGTCATTGTTCAGAGGTGCTGACTGCAAGCTCTTGGCCAGCGGAGTGTGGTCAACCTCCTCGTCGGCTCTCTCGTTGTCGTCGGTCTCGGCTTGTCGAGGACTCTTGCTCCGTCTAGTGTTGAGAATAGTTTCAGGCCTTCTCTTTCTGGGTTCCCTCCCCTCTCTGGGGTCAGGAATTTGAAGGTAGGCTTCGTCGTTGCTCATGTTGGATTGTCGCGGGATTTGTGACTGGGTTGGGGATGGCAAGGCAAGTAGTTGACTCTGAGGTGGCAAGGTGCAATGGTGGAGCAGGTAAACACACAGTAGTTTGCAGTGGATATATGCCTGTATTTACATCTAGCAATGGGAAAGCTACCCTCTAATCGTCGCGCCGGCTCGTGGCAGGCTTTATACACTATGCTCCTCTTCCCCTAGCTCCCAACCTGTCTTGTGCGATTCCTTATCCTTTATCATCTCGTGTAATTCCTCCAGCGGAAACTTAGCAGTATGCATACCCCAATTAAGCTCCCTGGGGAATGGCGGGTCATCTGGAATGACCACCTTCGGGACTGATGCCCTAGTCAAAAGATCGCGGGATAAATCAACGAGGCCAGTCTCAACGAGGATCCCATCAAGTGTGATAATTTTCCCCGATGCATCCCTGGCAACGGCTGGAAACCCAGGGTCGACGTAATCGCTAAACTTGCCAGTTCTATCCTTCACCCCCAATCGCAATCGAAAATGGAGGTGATATACGTAGTGGTCACAATACCATATATGTCTGGCCGGGTCCAGTTTCCTCGTGTGACACCAGGTCTTGCTGTCAGACACAAAAACCAGTACGTGACGGTGCTCTGGCATCTGGATGTGAGCTAGTGTCATGATCAGCCTAATATTCCTGAGAACGCAAGCTTCGTACGTGCCTGGACTCGTGATCAAGGATCGGACGCCAGAAGCGAAGGGCTGATTCCAAAGCAAGTACCCTACCCACGCCACTAAGATGATCAACACAGAAGCCAACAGGGCGATGGCAATAACCTCCGGAGACGGAGACATCGTTAACTCGGCTTGGGTCTTGGTGGGGTTTTTGGAACGCCAGTTGTGTCGTACGCGCCGCGGCCAAGGTTGTACGTGCCGTGGCCAAAGTCGTACACGTACATGGAGTGAGGGCGGTGAAAGAGAGTGAACAAGAGGGCTTGGGCGAACCAGGTCGATGTGCATGTCGTTGCCTTGTGGGTTTTAAGTGATTATCTCTCTGGGATTTTTTTAAGTTCACGCCCCCCACAGAGCTCGAATCGGTTCACAGGGCGTCCTTAGCGCGGAGGGTACTGACTGAGGTACAAGATCTGACGAGCCGGGAAACAAGGGTCACTGCTCTTAGCGCGGAGGGTACTGACTGAGGTACAAGATCTGACGAGCCGGGAAACAAGGGTCACTGCTCTTAGCGCGGAGGGTACTGACTGAGGTACAAAATCTGACGAGCCGGGAAACAAGGGTCGCCTCTTAGCGCGGCCTGAAATCGTAAATCTTACAATTTTTGTCAATCCTACAATTTTTGTCAATCCTACAATTTTTGTCAATCTTACAATTTTTGTCAATCTTACAATTTTTGCAGATTTGCAATTTTTGACAGTTTTGCATTTTTTTTTTTTTTTCCAATTCCCTCCTATACCCCCATTCTCCAGCCGAGGATGGTCCTCGACAAGCACAGCGAGAAGGCAAAACTCGACAAAGCAAGAGAAGCCTTGAAAGATCTCAGGAACCATCGTAGCAACAGAGCACTCATCTCACCACGCGAGGCATTCAGACGCCGATATGCGACCCAAGAGCTTCTTTCCCTTGATATCAGGCTATTTGTTCATCTCATCTTTCGCCTCACACCCACGAAACTCGCCTCGGTCTTAGCCGCGCCCAAGGTCACCGAGGGGCTCCAGGTTACCCCAGAGGCTAAGGGGGACTTCCAACAATTTCTCGTCATTCATAAATCCATCGAAGAGAAGGAGCCCTTCTTCGCAGAATTATTCCTCCATGGTATGCTTGTTTTTATGCCTATTTATCCCGACTGTCTAATAAAGATCAGAGTGCTCGGCACAACGATTGCGAGACCGTGTTGAGTCTGAGGGGGGGCACATCAATCCAACCTCTCCTTTGATTGCTCAAGCCCTGGAGTTTGCTCCAAAACACCACAGGTCTCGGTCGCCATGCCCAGACAGTAGCCAGCCGGATCAGAAGAAGCGGCGATTGGTTGACAGTATGGAAGACCACTCGTCAGACCTTGCGAAAGACAACCGAACTATGCCAGCAGTTGAAATACCAGCGGTATCCCTTTCACCCCAACAACCCGTCCAGCTTGGCCAGTCCGTCGACGCAACCTCCCTCCAAACGAAATCTTATCTCGATCTCCATGAGGCTGCTCTCTTTACCTTTCTATCCCCCGAGGCGCTGTCCACAGATGAGGTCGCTCGTTTTGTCACCCCCCACCCATTCCCATCAACCTCCGGACAACGGTCATGGCCAGTGAACGATGAAAATGTCGCATATCACGTCTCTGGGGGTCGAAATGGTGGCGGGGGCTGTGATACGAATCACCTCCCCAACTGACAACGCATTGCCGTCGAGTTCTGGCATACAGTCTCCCCACGCCTGGACAGGCACTAGGTCGGCTGTGGATGTAGTTTTCGCGCTGAAATCACGTGGACCTCGCAGTCGGACCGCTCCTAGTTTCTTGGAGTCCGTCAGTTTGAACGTGTAACATTCGGATTGCCAGCACTGACTGTATTGGGCGGGATATCCAGGGCGTGGATGAGGGGTTTGGCCAGCTTGAGGAAGTCGGGGTCTATGCAAACCTCGTGACCCCCTTTGGATTCGAATCTGGCGTCAGTTAGGAAGGCCCCGAAGGCCCGTAACTGGTCCAGAGCACTCTGAGAGAGGTCAAATCGCCTTGGGTATTCGTTCATTTGGCGCGCAGGATGGCGGCGTTGGTCCCCATCAGTCTCTTTTTTGTTCGCATCGGCAGACAGTTGGAGGGGCAGCATGGGAAGGTGGGGCATAATCACGTGACTTTACATGTATCATGTTTTTCAGCGCCTGGCGTGAGGAAATAAGAGATTTCAAGTCAAGAGCGAGTGTTTTCCTAGCTATGCCTTAGGACAATAGGAGTGCGTAAAGTCCAAACAAGACCAACTCTGCCAGTGTCGCCGCAGATGTTTTTTACAAGCTCATAACCTGTCAAGCGCGTCGTGAGGGGCTGGACAGATCGGAAAATACTTCGACCGTTTCTTTTGGGGACGAGAACCTCATGACCCTCTTGGTGCCTGACGTGCTTGCCCTAACCTCATCCTTCTTCAACTCATTCAATGCGCCCGCTTTCTTGATTCAACCCTTCGCGTGATTCAGCCGTTGTTCACTTCGTCCCGCCGTACTGGCCACTTAGCAACGACGCTGACCGGGCAAGTTGTCGCCCCAGAGCTTGAAGCAACTCAAATGGTGAATTGCCAGAACAGTAACAGGTACACCGACCGACTAACTTCTGGATAGGACAGCAGCGAAGTTCCTCGAGACAAGGAATTCCATTTCCAGGGTTATATCACCGTGAACAGCGATATTGCTGTTGAGGTCGTTCAAGGCCGTGTCGGGGTCTTTGACAAAGATGGTGTGAGGTTATGGGGAGTTTGGCCACCAACACACACTCAGAAGACTGGTACGGCTGCGTCAGGATGCAAGATCGAGATGCTTGAAAATGCTTGTATTAAAGTAAAGGATGCATGATGCCGGAGCCTTGAATATACCCATTGATTCTACATAAAATGCTGAAGCAATGAGTGGTCCTGCGCAAGCATTACACCATCGAACCTCGGAACCTTCAGTTTAATCGTACAATCTCCTGTTACCCGTATATCCATCGACAAGCAGGCAGTTCGCTCCAGGTTAAGTGACCTTTCTACCATATATCCTTCAGATCTTTCGACTAGGCCCCGAATGTAGGCAAAAACATTATCCAGATCACAGAGCTTTAACCCCATGGCTGAGGACCGCAGAGAGATGATGTTGTACAAACTGTCGACATATTCATTATCAAAGTCGCTGACACGTGTTTGGTTGACGCTGTCCCCTTCAAGGAGCTGCAAGATCTGTGACCTCTTCCAATCCGTCGTATATTCCTCCACGCAGGACGACCGGAGCGAAGATGTTGGTGTTTGGTTCCGAATGAAGTCAGGTTCTGGCTCCCCGGAACGGTGCAGCTCGGTCGTCTGCTTGAGCATCCCGGGCGCGTTTTGCCCATTTGGGGTGCGGGGCCAGTGCCCAACAGGCTGATGAGTCATTGCGCCCTCCACACCAAGCTGAGATGAGAACGAGGGGTTTTGCCGCCCCAGGCTCATCGCGCTGTTTGTGAGGTCGTTGATGTCGCCCCCCCAAAGCGCCAGGTTTATTTCTATCCGGCGTTAGCATAGATGAAAGACAGTCCTTATTAATACGTTCATACCAAGGAGTACAGCGCGGCCCCAATCGGGGTTGATGCGTTGGATAGTCTTCCAAAATAGAATCCAGTCACAATAGTACTTATCCTCAGAATTCCCAAGCTCTATATGAGTCTCCTGCAAGTGGGTGATGGTGCGGCTCAACAGGACAGGATCTCGTTCAATTGCTTGCCACTGAGACAACTTGAAATATCGTGCAAGATAGATGACGCTTGCGATAGGTAGGCTGGCGAGTGGTTCCTCGCCGCCATATCGTGCTTGTGCAATGTATTGAATGAATTTGGCAGCGTGATAGCCACTGTCAACCTTCCTGCCTGCCTTAGCACATTGTAAGGCCACCTCAGCGGCTTGCCTTTCCTTTTCCGAGCGCACTCTTCCTCGCACGGCGTTGTTGTTCTGGAGCACAGCACGGCTCCTCTCGCGAGCTTGCTTAGCCCTTTTTCTTTGTGCAGAGATGTGTGTGTTGGCTTGACGAGGTGGCATGCTTATGGTGGGAAGAAGGTCATAGGGCGGAGGTACTGATCACAGTACAAAAGCTGCTTTGGAGGGGCAATGAGCCTTTTTTATCCCGAAACCTGATTGCGCCTTTATGGAAAGAGCTGGCTTGGTGGGCCCCTTATCCTTGCTAGCCTCTTTTTTAAGGCGCTTGATTTGCTGCCCCCTATGCACGGCGCTTCCAGGAAGTTGTAACTCACATGGGGTGTAGTCCTGTGCCTCTGGTAGTCCAACCACTCGCGGAGGCACGGCAGACCTTGTGGTCGACGATCGATGAAAGGCGGGTCAAGCATGAGTCTCAGTGGTTAAATCACAACATTGTTTCGTCGACAGCCGCAACGACTAGGCCAGTCTCTCCCGGCAGGGAAGACGAACCTCATAGGTCGGACTGACACGCTGAGCTATCTACGGCCCGAATGATTCACTCTTGACCACATCATTCTTGTCGCTCTGCTCCTTGGCCTTGCGCTGCTCCTCCTTCTCCCTGGCGTTTCGACAGTAAGGACATTCAGTATCGAAAGACGGAGACCATGCTCTGGTGCAGACAGTGCATACAGTCAAGTGCTTTTGTTGCATGCAACGAGACCTAGCACTTTTTTTGCAGACAGGGCTATGGAGGTATAAGCTCATGCGTTTCCAGAGACAGGAGGAGTCGAACCAATGATGGGTGCTTCCCGCTGCGAGCATGGCGAGGGATTTGCGCGGGTTTGGATTGGCTTTGGAGCTGCGCTTAAGGTGAAGGGTGATGAAGGGTGAAGAATGAAGGGAAGAAATGCCAGCGCAACTGCAGGGTATTTAAATGCTCAAAGTCATGGATGTATGTCTGCTTGCCGCCTTGCGCTGCAGCCGCCTTTTCTTGGAATCCGTAGTGTCCAACTGGAAGAGTGTGGTACGCCTCGGCAGCCACGGGATGCAGTTCACCGATGGGCGAGATTTATCAGGATTAAGATATTAAACGCTTCAGGTTTGCTTTAAGATTATTCCACTGGTCTTCCCCATAGCATCCCTCCCCAATACTATAGAGGACATCCTCGCCCGCAACAACCTCAACAAGCTTCCGACATATCTCCGTTCGGTTAGGGCGTTGCCGTGCTGCAATCCATATTGCCTCCGCAATGTGTGATTTCTCCGTGAATCTCCAGTCGCATTGCATATTGAGCGCCTTACCGATCTCTCTGTTGTAGTATGCCCGGTACCGCTCTAAGGACGCCGGAGAGTCCTCCGATTTGGCCTTTGGCCAGTGGTACATGAGAGGATCCCAATCACGCGTGATCCACCCTGGGTATCTAGCATATCCCACAAATCGCGGCATTGTCTCAGCGAGGTCCCAGTCAATGAGTCCAGTGATGCTGCCATTCTCATCGACCAGGACATTCTGCGAGTCAAAATCGGGGTGACACAGAACAAAACCCGGCTGAGTATCACAGGTTAGTAGGCAGTCCAAGGCGGCAGTAACCACCTTTGCCTCGGCTCTATCCCACTCATTTCCGTCAGGTTTTAGAATGAGATGTTTCTTGAGAAAAGCAGACGTCGAGTCAAAGGGACCTGAGGCGACGACCTGAAGGCAGCCATCTTCGTCGTGCCAGTCGTACAAAGGACCAATAGTAGTCGAGCCAGACCCATCTTCCATAATGGACCCTATCTTGTCAAAGGACAGACAAGAGAGCTGAGCCATAGTCCGTGATAAGCTCTCCAAGATCCTAAGACGCAGTTCATCTTGTGGCAGAGCGCCCAAGTAGCCATCCCAGACTTCAGACACAGATTTCCCAGGCATGAAGCTCATGCACAGGTACGGCGCACCGATCTCGTTGTTGTCGGTCGTGTCCAGGGCGTAGATTTCTGGTACAGGGATCGTAGTCTTGCTTCGAATGAGGCGCATTGTGGCAGCCTGCGATTCCATGGCGTGCGCCGCGGTCGAGGTCATTCCAGAGCCCCAACCCGTTGCAGGGACACGGATCACAAGCCTCACACTCCCCAGTTCAATAATGTGGACGATGTTGAATGACCCGCTGATTCGTGCAGCAAGCCTGCAGTCCGAGCTTGATACGTGGAGGTGCTGACTTGCGATTTTGGAAGCGAGAAGGGTCAGAGACTCGACGGGGATGTCCACCAGCGGACCAAAGACTTCGCGGTCTGGCTCCTCCATTGAAGATGGCGCGGAAGCTGACAGCATTCATATGAGTCGATAAATACTAGCCAGGGGGGAGTAGGTACTTACGTATTGAAGATAGAAGGTCTTAAGGTAGAGAGGTTTGAGTTAGGAAGAGAGGTAGCAACATCAATGGTCAGGTCCGCAGTGTTTGGTGGAGTAGATCGCCATCCTGAGTACCTACGCTTGGTGCAGTCACGTGCACTACTTACCCTAAAGCTCAGAAGACGAACCACAACCGTCATTCGAAGATGTCAAAACACGGCGCAATGGTGTAGGGATCGACACGGATTTCCGGACTGATCTACGAGATCTGAAGATACTAGCATGCATTGCCGGCGGGATGAACAAGACACTTGTTACGAATCTAGAGGAGATGCAAGAGGGTGAACTGAAACGTGTTCTAGTCCAAACACTCGATCAGCTAGAAGCCCGTAAGGTGCTAGAAGCGCGCAAGACAAAGGATAATTCGGCTCCCCCAACCCAGGAAAGGTGGATTGGGTGGGAGAAACGCTATCAAACGGCTTATCTAAGAGGAAAAGACAACGACTTTGACTTGGGGACGGAGATGGAGAGCCTAGTTATTAGGCTGAAGGTTGAGTCGGGGCATGGCTCGGATATGTGACAGGAGGCTACTCTAATTGATACAATAAGTTGTCTCCCTGGACCTCAGCTGGAAGGAGAATTGCCGCGACAGAGAAACAGCAAAAGCAACGAGTTTCCTCGTGGGGAGACATGCAGCAGGAACCTGCGCCAAGCCAAGTCAAGGACCCCGGCGATCGACTGAAAAGGTGGGGCGGGCTGGTCAGCTCGACCCGAGATACACGCCCCCTTCATGATCACAGTCCATGCACGAGTGGCCCACACCCATTGAGGCGTTGTTGGTTTATACCACCCTTGCGCATGACACGGCAACAGAAGCGGAAGTGCAGCCCCCTTCATGTTCTGGGCCAAGAATGGCATCCATAAGAGCGCTTGACCGCGCTAAGATACCCCAGCTCATGCCTCACCTGCTCTTGTCAATTGTTTAGACGAACGGCGGTCCGATGGCGACGTTGTCCCCCATGGAACATCACCACCAGTACTATCGCCCATTTTTGTATTCGGTTCTGATTCACTCCCCAAGTGGTGATACGCCTACGCCGTCTGGCGCTGCCTATCTGGATCTCACGGAGCGTAAAATATTCTCCCTCGGGATTCCGGAGGGGCTAGATCCCATTTTTTCCCTTCTTCAAACCACCAACTTCAGCGACTTCAACGAGCTTGTTGAGGAAGAACAAACGAAACAAATCATTACACCGCCAGGAAAACCGTCTTGTACATTGTGAGTTACTCACTATCAACCGGGCTCCCCTGACCGTTGAACAGAACCGTCCAGGTATTTCCTCCTATGAAATTTGCCTGGGCGACTATACTGTCTTCGAAATACGTGCGAATTACAGCTGAGTTTCAAGGCATGCCATGGGCAGTCAACGTATTGAGTGGCACCGACTTCCTGGGATGCGCAATCAACTTCAATAGATCGCACTCGATACCAGTTTTCTACATTGATCTACCGCGCGATCAATTGCCAACCGATATCATTCGCTTTGTCGCTTCTTCTGGGGAGTTAGTACTCTGCCGTCAACTTGATACTCTCCAGTTCCGTCCGTCTCCCCAACCCCAAATACTGTCGACCCACATTGCTTCCCAATACACCAAAGATGATGCCTTGCATGTAGCCACAAAGTTCAGGGGACAAGTCCCAGTCGACGATACAATCAAGGCTATGCCTAATGTTCCCGAACAGGAGATTCATGCGGAGTATTGTCACCTTCAGTATGTTCCATGAACTACTATTTACAAGAGATACTGAGAATTTGATAGAAAGACTCAGCCTCTGAACATTGAAGGATTAATGAGGCTCGCCATTGAATACGTGCCTCGTGCCCGATGGCAAGATATTCGTGAGATGTTTCCTGGTATGGGATATGATGAATTTCAACACTATCATGGGCTTGTATGGAAGAAGTACCACATGATGAAGTGGATTACAGTTTATTTCTAGTCTATGTGGCATTCTGGACATTTCTATTCATTCCGTTGCCGGCGTCGTTGTAGGTGGGCGTAGCCCTCTCATTAAGCTTGGGTGCAAGGCCGGCACAAGTGAAGCTTGCAGTACGTGCACTCAAATATCATCCAGTGAGGCCCCGAGCGACAGTGCTGGCAAACCCACTGGATCAAGGTGCTATCGGACTTGATCATCCGGAACGAGTGAGCACAAGCGTTGGCCATCTTCCTTGGATCTGGGTCAGAAGGGGCATTAGTACAAGCATGATAAAGAGGAAGTCAATGGGGTCTTACTGCGAGATGGATATAGCGGCGTGTAAATAGGGGAATGTAGAGGTAGTAAGTAAACCAAGCAAGAGCGAGGTTCGGGGAGGGACAGGCCTCAAATACTCCTGCTGAAGGATCCAAGCACCGAGCATGTGTCAGCCGCTTCCTTGTCTGGGTCCTTTCTTTCACTTATCCCCTATCTCTGAACCATCCTCTCCTCCCGCCTTTTGTTTCCCCTTTGGAGATTCTGGTGCGCTCACCAAGCTACCCACCGTCGGCCCCCTGGTACGGACGAAGTCCACGTTTCTGGAAGGGATAACTATCGCAGAAATCTTGACTCTGCTCTGCTTGTTACCGGCGAAAGCGGGCGATGAGCCACACGTCTGCGCGAGACCGCGGCATGCGTATGCAGTCGGCCAAGACCCTACCCCTGAGTTTAGCAGGTCGCGAGGGGGTGGAGGCAGACCACCATCTTCGTGTTGGTCCTTTTGTTTCATCAATCACACGCTGACTGAAGTAGCGGAGCCATTACTCTACAGTCTCGGGTCGCTGATCAGGTCGCTGGCATAAATAAGACCTTAAATCCCCTCATCGCCGTATTTCCACACCAACTGCAACTCCTCTCATTCATTTGCATCAACATGGAACCCCTTTCTCGACATCAGATTGCCGATGCCTACTTTACAAGCACACTGTCGCTAATTTGCGTCGTTGTCTTTGCCTTCGTATCCTATAAGTTTGACACTCTTTGGTTGAAGGAGTGGCACTTCAAGCCCTTGATAGTGGTATGGATAGTCCTGGAACTCCCTTCCTTGACCATTTTTGGTCTACGGACCAACGAGGAGATCAAGCTGTGGTTTCCTGCAGGGTCTATTTACGGGGTTTTGCTAACGGTATCCCTGTGGGGGATTGCCATATTACAAGTAAGTCGGGAGTCTGTTCCTTGCGACGTACTCGCTCTAAACCAGTGGTTTATTCAGGTCAATGCTGTTATCTACACGATCGGGTTCCGCAATCGCCTAAGGAGTTGGGCGAACCGTGTGGCGATTGCTGAGTGTATCGAGGTCATCGGCATCAGCATCTTGATGTTTAGGCTTCAAGTTACGGCTTATGTTGAACTCGTATACATTATAACACCGTTGACGTCTCAAGCTGCTGTCATTTTTATGATGTATTACGCCTCTCACGAGAGACCTAGGGTCCCCGATCAGATATGGGTTTGCCTGTCTATGATCGTCATCTCAATTATCGTGGCCATACTTTCAGCTACTGGAGTCTACCAGAGTCCCGCTCTCACTCATATCTTCCTTTACGTCCAAATACCAATTGCGACTTTGCTAGAACAGATAAAGCCAAACCTCCCATCCAGGGATATACGTTCAGGAATTCAGCTGGCCCGGCTAGCCTTGCCGAACTCGACATCATCTCTCACTCATGGCATATCTCGGCCAGCGTCCTCTCACACACGCCCTACATCTCATTATTCTCCGTGTTGAAGCCACGCTTCTCCTACCGCCACGATTTCAAGTCTCGAGATAATAGCTTCCAGTCTCATTATCTACAGACGCTTACAGGGCAAGCTCTCGGTCTAGTTTAGTTTGCTTTAGTCTAGCTTGTTAAAGGGAATTAACAGCCAGTTTTTGTTGTTAATTACATTCAAAATCTTGCCACACTCTATCGTCATTCTAAAGACGCCCACCACTACGGTTTGCTCTTGTTGCGACTCCATTCCATAGCCAAGGTATCGTTAATAGGAGGGCCTGCAGTTGGATCTTGAGAGATAGAGCCGCTGCTGGCTGTTGCTGGGTTTCTGCTGGAGTGGGGAGGAGGCGCTTCTTGAATAAGGCTGTAGACCATGACGGCTAGGATTGCATTCTCCCTACAAGACAAGCTGGTCCATCTTCGACGCCAACTTTTTCAAGTCCCACTCGCTGAGGCTCTTCCACCGCCTGAATTCCCAGCCTCAATCACAATAAGGCCGTTGCCCCCCGGAGATCCCGCCCCAACCTCGGTGGCCCTGGAACGTCTGCCACTAGCGAACAGCCCTCACAACCATAGGCCGAGAAATAGTCCTTAGGCATAGTACTGGGCCTCATAAATTTCTTCTCCCGTTTCCAGAGTTGATTGCCCCGATGCTCCACCGCCATTATCTCCATCCCTTCCTGGACCCTGCTGGAAGTAGCTGGAGTCGAGATAGTCGCCAATATAGAAACTCAACCAAACTTGGAGCTCATAAATTCGTTTGGTGAGGTCTGCGAGTTCACGTTGCGACGCGGCGATGTCCCTAACCAGCTGTCGCTCGTCCTCGGCAAATTGCTCAAGGGATTGAGGGATAGATTCAATGCCCTGCTGCATCGCCAGTGCTCGGTTCCAGTCTTGATAGAACCGGTCCTCAGAACTTATCTCCTCTGTTTGTCGCTTCTTTTTCGATCCGTGAGGTACCCCCCGGCGCTCCCGGGCCGCGTTTGCAGAGCTCGATAGCCCTCGGATTTGTTGAAAGTCGACGTGGCTGAGGACACCGTATAATTCTTCTGCATGCTGATTCCCGCTCCGGCGAGTTGCGAGACTCCATATCAGATGTTCATGTCGAGTATCGAGTGCTTCTCTCTCATATACAAGCCTCTGCAGCTCCTCGAACTTCCTTTGATCAACTTGAGCATCTCGAGGTAGCTCACCACTCTGATGGCCATGCGTCTTGCGTTGGTGCTTCGGGCTCTTCTTGTTCTTCTTGTCCGGCATAGTTCGCTTCGCGTTGATAGGCGGGAGGGTTCGTAGTGCAGATAAAAAATGGGTGATAGTTTGTCCTAGCCCTTATATGCTTCTGCGGCCTGCGTACTGCCCTCAAAACTCATTCATCCGATTCGCTCAATGCTTATGAGTGGGTTATTTTCTACTCCTACCCTACTGTCATGCAGAAAGCAAAATGGGGTTATTTAAAGGCAACTCGAGGCAGATGTAATGTACGTCTATCTCGCACCACTGGCTGACCACCCACCTGTCACTCACGATGACTGCCTTTACAGGGTCGAGATGGCTACCCCGCATTTGCGGCGTGGGGGGTATATGACAGCCGGCCCGCCGTGTTGATGCTAGCGGACATGCTGTAGGTTCCTTGGTTAGCCTCATCCGCCGTTAGATGCTGCCTAATAAAGCTTGCGTTTCGGCTGTTGTGTTACTAGCCCGACATGTACTGGCAGTGGATTACTCTGGTGGTTGAACATATGTGTGTTGAGGCTGACACGTGATTTGATACCTAGGTATGGAGTACAAAACCCCACACTAGCGCATAAACAAGCCGAAACTCTCCCCGTTCATCAACAGAAACACGATGAAGGACCGAATTATCGAAGACCAGATTACGAGAGAGCGGGAAGCCTTTGCACGGTTTATCCGGGAAGAGAAAGGAGAAGCTATTTGCAATCTGGCCTCTTCCTATCACGGCGGTACTTCCTGCACCATCTTTGCGGTGACACATGGGTCATTTAACATCTGTGTTATGGTCCAATTTGACGACCTGTTTACCACCTCGGCAGATCGTTGGGTAGTGCGCATACCTTTTCCTAGACGAGTCCCGTGGATTGACGAGAAAATCGACTCAGAAATAGCTACGATGATGTATACAGCCCTCCCCTCAGCGAGTATTCTATCAAGTCACTCACTATGTCTAGGTATGTGGCCGAAAAGACAACTATTCCGATCCCTAAGGTTCACGCATGGTCATATGAAGCGGAAAGCTCAATTGGACATGCCTATATCATAATGGATCACGTCCAAGGCACACCGCTGAACGCCTTATTATTCGGCAAAGATGAGAGATGGGCATATAACTCGATGAATCCAAACCCTGATTTGGCCCGTGTCCATGAACAACTCGCGGATATCTATATCCAACTTCGCGGTCTAGAGTTCCCTGAGATTGGGGCGCTTGGCATGCCTACACCAGATCTACCAGACATCACTATTCGGCACCGACCATTGCCCATTGAGGTGGCCCTTCAGGAAGCTGAGAACCTCAACCCTACGGTCTTCTTCCCCAAGGAGAAGACATTCAAGACAGCGAATGAGTACATCAGAGCCCTAGTGCAACTCGGCCATAATCGACTGGCCAAGGCTCAAGACCCAGACCTAGGCTCCTTCGAAGTTGCCTCAAGGGTTGCCCTTGCTCATGCTGAGTTCTACAGGCATATGCAAACCGCCTGGCAGTGGAGAACAGAGAGCAAACCATATGTCTTAATGCATGGGGATCTAACCATGCATGGGAATAACCTCCTCTGGGACGACAGACTAAACCTCGTTGCCGTCCTCGACTGGGAATGGTGTTATACAGTCCCTGTCTCCTTTTTTATTCCCCCAGCATGGCTCATTGGGTTTCATTCTAACCCAATTCGCGAATTATGTCTTTCTAACCTTAGCTACCTCCGGGAGGTGAAGACTTTCTGTAGGTCTATTGAGGCATCGTCACAACAATCACCGCTCAAAACAGAGTGGCAAAAACTCCCCCGGGAGCCACACTGTGCGCTGGCTCTCGCACTTTTGTATCCCGAGGCCGTCGACGATGTCTATTGGGAGTCTTTCATCTATAGATTTTACTCTCCAGATGGCGAGAAGGTTGCTGAAGAGAGGCTAGCGGCGCTTCTCGAGAAGCCAGGTGTCGCATCCTTCCTCAACCGCAGGGTCAATGACCAGAAAAGCTACGAGGAGAAGTATCAACAATACATACGCGAGCATGGAGAGCCACGAGATTGTCGGTGCCTGGGCTGTGAACGGGAGAGGCAGAGTTTCGAAATCCTACAAGAACTCCCACAGCTATGACCTTTTTCTTATAGTTGGGCAGGGCGTCATCTGGGGCGAATAGATGGAATACATATTGCTTCCGTCAGGGGGTGTCGTGTTCAGCTTAAGCGGCGCCATGTGCAGAGCAAGCAACTGCTGCTCCTCCTTAGTTATCTCTGCGCCCAAGGCTTTAGAAGGGGTTGATATGGTGGGAAGATATTATGTGGAAGCAATGCAATGCTACGAGGTTTGTCACCAGCATCCTTAACTCGTTGACCTTGCAACGCGACGTCTCAATCTCCCTAACACCTGCGACCCCGATTGTGCCCTAGCCTATCCTCCTCCCGGAGACTCCATCGCCCGAGATGCTCCCCCTGAGACGTGGCTTCCCAATCGCCGCCGTCGTGTTATTGACGTCAGCCTACCCTCCGCGCGAGACAATCCCATGAACTGACTCGGCATGGTTCTGTAGATGCATCTTATGGTCCAGACGACAATTACATAGACGACAATACAGCTCTTCGTCATTCTGGATATTGGAGAGATGACGTCGTTTGAAATGTTTGCTTAAACAGCCGGCGGAGTAGAAGGGGCTGATAAGACGCTTGGTGTCCGGATCGCATGGCTTCAGGGTCGTTGCTCTTCCGACACAGAGAAAGCAAGTGCGGCTTCGCTCCCTCAAATCCTTCACGTAGACGGAAGCAATCGCGGTACCTATTGCGTCGTTCGTTTCAGGTTCTCCGCCTGTTGTGGTCTCTGGCTTCGGAGGAGCACGGGGCTTGTTGGACCTCGTCGTCTTTTTGGTACGGCGTGACGGCGGTTCTTGAACAGAGCAGTAGGCCATGACGGCCAAGATGGCATTGTTCCGGCGGCGGCGTTCGCCCTCGATTGTATCAGCCATGGGGGCCGTCAGCGCGTCAAGCAGGCGCTTCTGGGCAGGATGGGCGTCCTCATTTGATGACGAGGGTGACACGGGCGGTTGTTCGAACTTCTGTCCGGCCAGCTGCTTCTCGATATCAACTATGGCCTGCTTCCGGGACCATTCTCGTCGATACTTCTGCTTATGTTCGCGTCGCAGTTTTGCTCTCAGGTTCTGCAGTTCCTTGGTGATCGTGTCCAACTTCTCACGGACTTTGGGGGACCCCTTGGCTGCCCGAAAACGTTGCCGGCGGATGAGGAGCTCTTGGATCTGGGGGTCATTATCCACAGCGGCAGACTGCTCAGCGGTGAGCTCGGTAGGTCGTCGTGTGCTCACTGAGTGCCCCAAGCTGCACGCTTGACGCATCAAGGCTTTCTGCTGCTTCCTATGCCGCACAACAGCCATGGTATCAACCGCAACAACTCGGCCAAGATAATGCTTCCTGAAGGTGGTTGAGCTCACATGCTGGAGCAGGAGGTTGCGGAGCCCATCACTAATGCTTGCTGCGACGACAATTAGCTTATCGATCTCCTTGCGAGGCAGACGGTCGGAACACGTACGGCTGCTGTCAAACTCATTTGCAGAGTTGTATCGCAGGGTATACAATATGAATCCCTCAAACCCAGCAAGCTCACTCATCTTCTTTGTCCAGGCAGCTATCATTTGGTACGTGATCGGTGTATTTTTGGAAAGCACGTAACCTTCGAGAGCGGTTTTGATGGTGTCTCGGAAGATGAAGGTCTCGTCCATGCTCTCCTTTAGTGGCAAGAGCAGCTCCAATTCTCCAGGATGGATATCAAGCTTATCTAAATACTCGGGGGAAGTAAGAGAAGGTGCTTCAAAGGCTTTATGATGGAAGATAAGGCCGAGGAGAATATTGTTGGCGCTGAGAAGGAGGGTTGCGTCAAATATGATCTCGGGAAGGGTCAAGGTATTTCTATATTGTAGACTTTAGTACTGGCATGGTCACTGCAGAGGGATCAATCGACCTACGTTTCTTTCTCGCCAAGGAAGGTCTTAGTAAAGTGGAGTTTGAAGCCGATAAGGGTGCGGTGCGGGCCGCCTTCGGGATCTCGTACTAAATAAATATTAAGGTCTCCGTATCGTAAGAAGAGGAGGGCTTGCGGTCTAGAGCCGCTCGGTAGGATAAATAGGAGGTAGAGTAGGGAATAGATGCGATGTTCGCCAATCCGGAACGTCTTCTTGGTCGTGCTGATGGTGGTCTTGGCTTGCTTCTCGAGATCCTCAATCGTCATGCAACGGTTCTCCCGTGGCTGGCTCGTGAGGTCATGCTTGATGGCGAGTGTCCGAATAACCTATACAGTCAGAAAGGGGCTCGGCCGTGATCGGGGGATGGGAATGCAATACTTTCCACATCTTCCGCTTGAATTGAGAGTCGATCTTCTTGCCCGTCTCTCTCTCGTACACCAATCGGAATTCCTTCCAATATTGGTTAAGGGAGCGGGCAGATTTCAGTCCTGGTAGTCTCCTCCCGCCAACTCCGGTTTTCTGGGTAACGACCCAAGTAAAGAAGGCTCTTGCCTTCCCGAAAGAGAGATTGCGCAAGCAACGCTTGGGATCCTGCTTAGTATATTCGCAGTAGCTAGTGGCGTCAGTCATATCACTGCAAAGGAATCATCCGAGCCCTTACGTGTTCCACCGCCGCTCGATCCCGTCGAGCTGCTTTGTTGTGCTGTCAGCATAAAGGGTTTTATTCGCGTCCTCATCGTCAGAGTCTTCTTGCATCTGAAGGAAGAACTCTGGAGGCAAGTCATTCCCCGCTCCAGGAGAGGCATCATCGGCATCGAGTTCTGCGTCTGGGGCATCGCTGGGGTCGGTGTCTGTGTCTAACAGCTGATCCTCGTCGTTGTCGGATTCGCCATCCTCCGAGGCTGAGCACTCGCCATAGATGCTTCCACCTGGAGAACAGACATTGAGATCAGGGTCGGGCACTGCGTCTGAGGCGTCGGTCGGGTCAGTATCCATATCTGACAGCCCGTCCCCGTCAACGTCAAATACACGATCATCATCGTGCAGACTGAACAAATCTGATGACTGGCTACGCAGACGCATCGCTTAAAGGAAAGTGGTAGAGAAAGGATGAGAGGATATGGAATCTCTCTCGGCTGAGGAGGGAGGCTGCCCTCTTTATGTCTGTCAGGCGCTGCTCAAGCCGCCCTCGAAACGGGGGAGGTCTACAGCAAACCAGGAACGTGCAACGAGTGGCCTGGCGCTTAGCGATGTGGGGCCCCAAGCGACGTCAGGCGCTTAGCCACGAGACATCATCGGTACTTCAGCGCGACTTGACCAGGGGCTGGCACACAAGTGCGGGGGACGGCGCCCTTAAAGCGGCGGGAGATTTGCTGGCAAATGGGCAACAGGAAATGGCTGCCACACCTACTGGAATCGGTATCTGAGAAGCCGCGACATTGTATTAATAAGTAATTAATATAAAAGGCTAAGCGATCCCGCCGTTTATTATTAGCGCAGGCTAATATTACCTCGCTAACTAGTACTAAGAAAGCAACCTCCCGGGCGATTAAGCTATTGCGATGACTTAAAATAGCTAGACTAATAACGAGACTAGTCTAGAGTAGCTAAAGCACTTTAATTAGTATATAACTAATTAATTAATTAATTCTTATTATCTCTTAATTCTTAATAATTATAAAATTTATTATTTTATTAATTTTAAGAGATTTTATTAAAATAATAATATTATTATACTTTATATATTACCTTATTTATTTTATTTATTTTAGCCCCTTAATATTAAATACTTTAATATACTTAAAAATACTTATAATTAAGAAATTAAATATTTAATTAAATACTTTATAACTTATATTTTAAAAACTAAGTTCTTTTTAGCCTTTTATATTATATTTTAAGCTATTATAATATAAAAAAATATTAAATTAGCCTTTAAACGGGCTAGGCTTATTTCTCTTAATATAGAAAGTATAGTCTTAAAGCTTAATAGATAGCTATAGACTCTAATACTAGCTAAGGAGGTAGCTAAACTATTAACCCCTTAGGTTTTAAAGACCTTAAAAATTATACTTAAGGTTTAATCTTAGTTAAATTACCTCGAGAGATAAGTTAAAATATATAAAAGTAGCTCCCTAGAGTTAATTCTAGAAGCTATATAGTCTTATTCTAAGGGAATAAAGATAATTATATATAAGGTTGCCTTACTTAAGGCTTAGGTTAAAGACCTTAAATAGGTAAATAAGATATTAAGCTAGTGCTAGAGGGTAAAAAGGACTTAATTATAAAAAAGAGAGGTAATAATAATAAAATAAAGATAATAAGTAGTTAATTAAATAGATATTAATGCATAGGTAGTAGCTAAATTATTAAGAAGTAATAGTTAAGGAAGGTTAGCGCGACTAAGTATTTAGTATTATAGTATTTATAGTAAGCCTAGCTATAATATAAGAACCTATTAGGTAGTTATTAAGATATCTAAGGAAGAGTATAATAAGTAGTTTTAATTAATTAAATAATTAATAATATTTTTATTATAGCTTTTATCTTATAGGTATAAGAAAAGTAATATATATACTTATTTAATATAATATATATAATAAGTAAGTTAGCTAGGTAAGTAAGTTAGTTACTTTTCTTAATCTTTTAGTTAGAAATTATAATAAAAATATAATAAACTATTTAATTAATTAAAACTACTTATTATACTTTTCCTTAAATATCTTAATTATTACTTAATATATTCTTATATTATAATTAGACTTATTATAAATATTATAATATTAAACCCTTAGTTATATTAACCTTCTTTAATTATTACTTTTTAATAATTTTATTATTACCTATATATTAATATTTATTTAATTAATTACTTATCTTCCTTCTTTTATTATTATAACCCCTCTTTTTTATAGCTAAGTTCTTTTTACCCTCTAGTACTAACTTAGTATCTTATTTACTTATTTAAGGTCTTTAACCCTAGCCTTTAATAAGGCAACCTTATATATAATTATCTTTATTCCCTTAAAAGAAAACTATATAGCTTCTAGAATTAACTATAAAGAGCTACTTTTATGCCTTATAACTTATCTCTTAAGGTATTTAGACTAAGATTAAGCCTTAAGTATAGTCTTTAGGGTCTTTAAAACCTAAGGGGTTAATAATTTAGCTACCTCCTTAGCTAGTATTAGAGTCTATAGCTATATATTAAGCTTTAAGACTATACTTTCTAGGTTAAGAGGAATAAGGCTAGCCCCTCTAAAGGCTAACTTAATATTCTTTTCTATTATAGTGGCCTAAAATATAGCATAAAAGGCCAGGAAGAACTTAGTCTTTAAAATATAAGTTATAGAGTATCTAATTAGAAGCTTTATTTCTTAGCTATAAGTATTTTTAAGCATGCTAAAGCACTTAATATTAAGGGGCTAGAGTAGATAAGATAAATAAGGTAGTATATAAAGCTTAATAATCTTCTTTTCCTTATAATATCTCTTAAATTTAATTAAGTAGTAACTTTTATAGCTATTAAGAATTAAAAGATAATAGTAACTATTTAATTACTTAGCTATATACCGATCAAAGTGCTTAAGCCACTCGAGGCTAATCTTATTATTAGTCTAGCCATTTTGGGTCGTTATAATAGCCCAATCGCCCGGGAGGTTACTATCCTGGTACTAATTAGCGAGGTAATATTAGCCCGCACTAATAATAAACAGCGGGATCGCTTAGCTATCTACATTAATCGCCTAAATAACTGTAATCCATTCTCGGTTTCTAGGCTATATCGATTTTAGCTTTCTATGCCTTTCTATGCCTATGATAACCATTCCGCTCTGAATTATGCCTATTATAAAGCCAGTCTCATTAATATTATAGATATTATCTAGTTAGATACTATACTTCATAATTATATTTGCTATAAGCATAAACTAGTTATAGATAATAACTAGATCTTTGCACTTAGCTCTCTAGTAGTTATATATATATAAAAAATATATCTTAATCTCTAGGTATTACTTAATAAAGTTTAAAGCTTAATGCGTGCTAACTAGCGGCGCATCGCGGTTAATAAGTAATTAATTAGTTATTTCTTTAATACTATAAAGCTAAGAGAGAAATTCTTATAAATCTAGGTTAAAAATAAATTAAATAATAATTTATTCCTTTAGATTAGATAATTAATATAATTTATTAATAGTATCGCGTTGAGATTAAATCTCTTTATAATAATTAATAAGAGTATTATAATTAACCTTATAAATCTTTATAGCTTATTAAAAGCTAAGTTTTAATTAATTTTAATAAGCCTAAAGGGTAAGAAGCATTTTAGCCTAATAATTAATAGATAATATGCTAGGTAGTTAAGAATTAATTAATTAAATTAAGAAGATATTAAGTAAGGGATTTTTAGCTAACTTACTTACCTAGCTAACTTGCTTATTATATATATTATCTTAGTATTATTAAGTAACGTATATAATAAGCATGCGACGTATCTAAGTATGCGACGCATTTTACCCTATAGTGGGATTTATACTAAATTTTAAAATAGCCTTAAAAATTCTAAGAAATTTAGCTTAAGGTTTAACTAGCTAATAACTTAGAGTTAGACTAATTAAGCTATAAAAAACCTATTATAATTTTTTAAAACTTTTTAAAAAAATCCCTTATAAGGTAATTTAGAAAAAGAATTATTCGCACTGTATAAGTAGCTTTTTTTCTATTAAGAGACTTTTTTAGAAATTCTAAAAAATTATTTATAGTTTATTTAAGAGTTAAGGTTATTAAAATACTTTTTTAAGCCTATAGCTATTTTATTATAGCTTTTATTAAGCTTAAGAATATTAAGATTTAGTGCATAGTATAGGTGCGTTGCATACTTAGATGCGTCGCATGCTTATTATATATATTAATATAATATAAGTTAATAAATTAATAAAAGTATTATTAGATATATTTTATTAATAATATAATATTATTTAAAGTAATATAAGTAATCTTTTAAATAAAAGCTATTAATATATATAAAAGACTAAAAAATATAGACTATAAGGTCTGAATAAGGTGTAGGGTAAGTAATTAAAATAGAAGGAGAATAGGCAGCAGATTCAGTCCTTATAAAGAGCTAATTAGCTAGATAAGGAATTATAGGCTAATAAAAGTGGGTCATAAGATAAATAAAAGTATAAGGTAGAAGGCTAGCTTCTGGTTGGTAGTTTTGTTGCTTGTATTAGTTAAAGATCTAGGAAGCTATTTCTAAGAGAGGGTTTATAGCTTATATAGCTAATTAATCGAAATCTATTAGCCCGATTCGGATAAAAGTTATACCATCGGATAGCTCTAATTCCGGGCTTTAAAATCCTATTAGTTTTACTAGAAACGGATAACTAAAAGCCGGGCTATAGTTAGAAGAAGTTAAAACCCTTAAAGGTTTTAAACTAAGAGATTTAAAACCGGATGGAAAATACCCTTATAGAAAGGCACGGCTTTATTGGCTTTATTAGGCTCTATAAGAGCCCTAAGTCCGAAGTCACGTGACACTTCCTAAAAGGGTAATATTACTTAAAAGGGGCATTATTATAACTCCTTAATATCTTACTTATCTAAGCATATATAGCTTAGGTAAGCAAACTATAAAATAGCGCATAAGCTATAATATAAGATAATAAAATCCTAGGCTTATATCTTATAAGCCTATTTTTTTAAAATTATATTTATAAAAAACCTTTATTTTAAAGACTTTTATAATATATAATAATTATATAAGTCTTAAGGGAATAAATTAATTATATTAATTTATATTTATAAAAAAAATATTAATATTATTCTTAAATAAGATATAAGTTATATCTAATAATATACTTAAGGTTATTAAGTATAACTAAGTTATATTAATAATTAAGATAGCTAATATATAAAAAATATAAATAAGTATATTTTATATAATATATATAATAAATAAGCGCTATAAATAAATAAGTATTATACTTTTCTTAACTCTCTTTAATAAAATTATAATAAAAATAAAATAAATTAATATATATAATAAGCAAGTTAGCTATATAAGTAAGTTAGCTACTTTTCCTTATTTTAAAGATTAAAAATTATAATAAAAATACTATAAATTATTTAATTAATTAAAACTACTTATTATACTCTTCCCTAGATATCTTAATTACTACCTAATAAGTCCTTATATTATAGCTAAGCTTACTATAAATACCATAATGCTAAATACTTAGTCGCGCTAACCTCCTTTAACTACTACTCCTCGACGATTTAGCTACTACCTATGCATTAATATCTATTTAATTAATTACTTATCTTCTTTCCTCTATTATTATTACCCCTCTTTTCTATAGTTAGGTCCTTTTTGCCCTCTGGCGCTGGCTTAATATCTTATTTGCTAGTCAAAGCTCTTAGACCTCTGCCCTTACTAGAGCTATCTCATATATATTTCCCTTTAGTGCCTTAGTAATTAACTTCATAGCCTTGATAATTAACTCAGGGGAGCTACTATGATGCCTTCTGATTTATCTCTTAAGGTATTTAGACTGAGATTGGGCCTTAAGCATAGTCTTTAGGGTCTTTAAAACCCAAGGGTTTAATGGTTTAGCCTCCTCCTCGGCAGGCGTTGGAGTCCGTAGCTGCATATTAAGCTTCGAGACTATAATTTCTAGGTTAAGAGGAATAATCCTAGCTCCTTTAAAGGATATCTTGATATTTTTTTCTATTATTATAGCCTAAAATGCGTTATAAAAGGCCGGGAGGAACTCGGTCTTTAAAATATAATTTATAAAGCATTTAATTAAATGCTTAATTTCTTAACTATAAGCCCTCTTAAGCACGCTAAAGCATATAACGTCGAGGGGCTAGAGTAGATGAGATAAATGAGGTGGCATATAAAGCTAGATGATCTTATTATCCTAGTAATATCTCTTGAATTCGATTAAGTAGTGATTTTTATAGCTATTAAGGATTAAGAGACGATAGCGACTATTTATCCGCTTGGTTATATACCGGTTAAAGTGCTTAAGCCACTTAAGACCGGTCTTATTATCAGTCTAGCCATTTTAGGTCATCGTAATAGCCTAATCGCCCGGGAGGTTACTTTCTTAATACTAGTTGGCGAGGTAATACTGGCCCGCACTGATAATAAACGGCAAGATCAACCAGCCTTCCGCATTAATCGCTTAAATAACTATAATCCATTCCCGGTTTCTAGGTTATACTAATTTTAGCTTTTCACGCCTTTCTATGCCTATAACCACTATTCCGCTTATAATTATACCCATAAGAAAGCCAGTCTCATCAAAGTTCTAAATATCATCTAATTAAATGCTATACTTCGTGATTATATTCGCTATAAGCTAAAACTAATTATAAATAATAGTTAGATCTTCGCACTTAGCTCTCTAGTAGTTATATTTCTGAAAAAAACGCATCTTAAGCTCTAGGTATCGTCTAATGAAGTTATGAGCCCAATGCGTGCCGACTAGTGGCGCGTCGCGGTCAGTAAGCAATTAATTAGCTATTTCTTTAATACCACGAAGCCGAGGGGGAAATCCTCGCGAATCTAGGTCGAGAATGAAATGAATAAGGATCTGTTCCTCTAGATTAGATAGCCGGCGTGATTTCTAGATAGTATCGCGTTGAGATTAGATCCCTTTATGGCGATTAATAAGAGTATTGCGATTGACCTTATAGGCTCTTATAGCTTATTAGAAGCTAAGTTTTAGTTGATTTTAATAAGCCTAAAGGGCAAGAAGCATTCTAGCCTCATAATTTATAGATAATATGCTAGGTGATTAGGAATTAATTAATTAAATCGAGAAGATATTAGGTAAGGGATTTTTAGCTAACTTGCTTGCATGGCTAACTTGCTTATTATGTATATTAATTAATTAATTAAAACTACTTATTATACTCTTCCCTAGAGGTCTTAATTACTACTTAATATATTTTAGTATTATAACTAGGCTTACCGCATACTCTATAGTGCTAAACTCTTAGTCACGCTAACCTTCCTTAATTACTACTTCTCGATAATTTAGCTACTACCTATGCATTAATATCTATCTAATTAATTACTTACCTTCCTTCCTCTACTATTATTACCCCTCTCTTTTATAGCTAGGTTCTTTTTGCCCTCTGGCGCTAGCTTAATATCTTATTTACCTATTAAAGATCCTATACCTTAGCCCTTAATAATACTATCTTATATATAATTGCCTTTATTCCCTTAGAAAGATACTTTAATGCCTTAAGAATTAACTCTAGAGAGCTATTTTAATATCTTCTAATTCATCTTTTAAGGTATTTAAACTAAGATTTAGCTTTAAGTATTATCCTTAGGGTCTTTAGGGCCTAAGGGGTTAAGGGCCTGGCCTCCTTCTTAACCGGCATTAAAGTCCATAGCTATATATTAAGCTTTGAGACTATACTTTCTGGGTTAAGAGGGATAAGTCTAGCCCCTTTAAAAGTAGACCTAATATTTTATTCTATTATAATAGCTTAATAAGCGGCATAGAAGGCTAGGAAGAACTTAGTCTTAGAAATATAAGTAATAAAGTATCTAATTAGATATTTTATTTCTTAATTATAAGCCTTTTTAAGTAGGCTAAAGTACTTAATATTAAGAAGCTAAAGTAAATAAGATAAATAAGGTAGTATATAAAGTATAATAATTTTATTCTTTTTATAATATCTCTTAAAGTTAATAAAGTAATAACTTTTATAATTATTAAGGACTAAAAGATAATAGTAATTATTTAATTACTTAATTATATACTAGTTAAAGTGCTTTAGCTACTTAAGACTAATCTTATTATTAGTCTAGCTATTTTAAGAGGTTATAATAGTCCAATCGCCCAGGAGGTTACTTTCTCTATACTAGTTAGCGAGGTAATATTAGCCCGCACTTATAATAAATAGCTAAATCGCTTAGCCCTTTGTATTAATTGCCTAAATTATTATAATTTATTCCTAGCTTCTAGGCTATATTAATTTTAGTTAATTACGCCTTTTTGCGCTAATAATAACTATTTTACTTATAATTATACCTATAAGGAAGCTAATCTTATTAAAGTTTTAAATATTATTTAATTAAATACTAACATATATAATAAGCATGCGTCGCATACAAGTATGCGTCGCACTTTTCCCTCCTATACCTAACTTTTCATTTAATCAATTAATTCTTTAACCATTAAATATATTAGACCTAAATACTAAGGCTAAAACTCTTCTTACTCTTTAAGCACTTCAGAATAACCTAAAACTAAGCATTTAATGCGCTGCAAACCTCTATAGGATCTCCGAGCATAGGCTACGTCGCCGGCAGAATGGCATTTAATCGCGACATGATTGGATCCCTTAATCGCGTTGACTATCTGATCTTAAGGAACAAATCATTATTCACTTCATTCTTAACCTAGACTTACGAGGATTTCCCCCCCGACTGCGTAGTATGAAAGAAATGGCTAATCAATTACTTACCGACCGCGACGCGCCACCAGTCAGCACGCGTTGGGCTTATAACTTCATTAGACAATACCTAGAGCTTAAGACGCGTTTTTTTTAGAAATATAACTACTAGAGAGCCAAGTGCGAAGATCTAGCTATTATCTATAACTGGTTTATGCTTATGGCGAATATAATCGCGAAGTATAGCATCTAATTAGATGATATCTATAATATTAACGAGACTGGCTTTATGATGGGCATGATTTAGAGCGGAATGGTTGTCATAGGCATAGAAAGGCGTGGAAAGCCAAAATCGGTGTAGCCTAGAAACCGAGAATGGATTATAGTCATCTAGGCGATTAATGCGGATAGCTAAGCGATCCCGCCGTTTATTATCGGTGCGGGCTAATATTACCTCGCCAACTGGTACCGAGAAAGTAACCTCCCGGGCGATTGGGCTATTGCGACGACCCAAAATGGCTAGACCGATAACGAGACCGGGCTCGAGTGGCTTAAGCACTTTGATCGGTGCATAGCTAAGCGATCAAATAGTCGCTATTATCTTCTAATCCTCGATAGCCACGAAAGTCACTACTCTATCGAATTCGAGAGATATTGCGAGGAGAATAAGATCATTAGGCTTTATATGCCACCTCATTTGTCTTATCTGCTTTAGCCACTTAATGTCGGGTACTTTAGCGTGCTTAAGAATACTTATGGTCGAGAAATAGAGCTTCTGATCAGATGCTCTATAACCCATGTTTCGAAGACTGAGTTCTTTCTGGCCTTCTACGCCGCATTTTAGGCCACTATGATAGAAAAAAATATCAAGTTAGCCTTCAGAGGAGCCAGGCTTGTTCCTCTTGACCCGGAAAGTGTGGTCTTAAAGCTTGATGTGTAGCTATAGACTCCAACGCCGCCTGAGGAGGTGGCTAAACCATCGACCCCTTGGGTTTTAAAGACCCCAAAGACCATACTTAAGGCTTAATCTCAGTCAGATTACCTCGAGAGGCAAGTAAAAAGGCATAAAAGTAGCTCCCTAGAGTTAATTCTAGAAGCTATATGGTCTTCTTCTAAGGGAACAAAGATAGTTATGCATAAGGTTGCCTTACTTGAGGCTAGGGTCAAAGAACTTAAATAGGCAAATGAGATACTAAGCCGGCGCCGGAGGGCAAAAAGGACCTAACTATAGAAAAGAGGGGTAATAATAATGGAGGAAGGAAGGTAAGTAATTAATTAAATAGATATTAATGCGTAGGTAATGGCTAAATTATCGAGGAGTGGTAGTTAAGGGAGGTCGGCGCGACTAGGAGTTTGGCATTATGGTATCTATAGTAAGCCTAGTTATAATATAAGAATATATTAGGTAGTAATTAAGATATCTAGGGAAGAGTATAGTAAGTAATTTTAATTAATAAAATGGTTTATAGTATTTTTATTGCGATTTCTATCTTAAAGGTATAAGAAAAGTGCAATGCATACTTATATACGATGCATGCTTATTATATATATTATACTTTATAATTATATTTACTATAAGCTAAAACCACTTTTGGATTTCTTTTAGATCTTTATACTTAGCCCTCTAGTAGTTATATTTATAAAAAAAACACATCTTTAGCTTTTCTTATCGCCTAATAAAGTTAAAAGCCTAGCGCTTACCGATAGGTGGCGCGTCGCGGTTAGCAAGTAGTCAATTAGCTATTACTTTAATAGCACATAATCGCAGGGGAAAACCTCGCGTATCTAGGTCGAGAATAAATTAAATTATAATTTATTCCTCTAGATTAGATAGTCGGCGTGAATTTGGGATAGTATCGCGTCGGGATTAAATGCCCTGCTAGCGGCGACGTAGCCGCCGCTTATTAATCTTATATATCCCTATAGCGCTTTAAATGCTTAGTTTTAGGTTATTTTAAAGGGCTTAAAGGGTAAGAAGCGTTCTAGCCTTAGTATTTAGGTCTAATATATTTAGTGATTAATAATTAATTAATTAAATAAAAAGTTAGATATAAGAGGGAAAAGTGCGGCGCTTGCTTGTTTATAGCGCTCGCTTATTATATATGTTATTTTATTATTTTATTAAATTATAAAAATTACTTTATAATCTTAAGAATTTATAAATTATTAAGATTACTAAGTAAGCTAAATAATTTAATACTAATTAGTTTTATACCTCCCTTTCTTATATTATATAACTTAACTACTAGCTAGGTTATCTTAAGTTATAATATAAAGCTACTAAAGTAATATCTAGTATTACTTATTTAATTAAATATAACCCTCTATATTATTATTAATTAATTTCAACTTATTTAATTATTTCTTATAATTAAATAAAATAAAGTAGTAAATATTATTTTATTTATATTTTTACTTATAAGCTACTCTATGCTATATAACCCTTGCTCTAAATTAATGCTAGCTAATCCTAAGCACTAATTAGTAACTTAGCTTTAACTAAAGCAATAAGAGCTAAATTTATAAATCTCATAACCTTATCTAAATCACTAATAAGTATTAAAATAGTTTAAACTTAACCTTAAAACTAAATATAGCTTAGTTTTAGCTATAATATTCTAATTAGCTAAAAGGCACTAAGTTAATTACGAGATTAATAACTTATAAGATAAATAATATATATAATAAGTAAGTGCACTAAATAAGTAAGTATACTACTTTTAAAGTTTTTATAATTTATATCTTAATTTTTAATCTCTTTAAAAAGTTTTTTAAAATTAAAGAAAAATCTTAGAAAGCTATTATCACGGGCCAGGGCCTATATCCTTGCGGCTACTCCGCAAGACATACTAAGCTTATGCGCGCTAAGAATAGGAAATTATCTTATAGCTCAGGGGCACTTAAGAACTTCTTTCTTTCTTTTTTATCTTTAATATAAATAGCATCCTGGACTAGATAGCTGGAATACAGTTACTAGAGGTGTAATAATTATATAGGTCTATAGGGGATAAACTAGTCGTATTAGTTTATATTAATAGAGGGGATACTAGTATTATTTTAAATAAGGTATAAGTTATATCTAGTAATATACTTAAGGGTATTAAGCATAACTAAGTTATATTAATAGCTAAGGTAGCTAGTATGTAAGAAAGTGCTAAGGAGTATATTTTATATATTTAGGAAGGTTTTCCTTAATTATTATCCTAGGAGTCTTAATTCTAATAATTATAGAAGTAATTACTATAATTACTTAGGCCGCAGGAGTAATTATAACTTAATTAGTAAGGATTAGTAGGGTTTTTCTAAGTATATAATAAGTGCTTTATTAGGTCGTAACAAGAGGCTATTTATAGCTATAATTTTAAAGTTTAATTATATAAAATAAGAAAAGTATTTATTATTTTTTATAAAGTTTTTATAAATTCCTTAGTATAAAAGACTAAAATATATAAATTATAAGGTCTAAGAATAATATAAGGTAGGTAATTAAAATAAGAGGAGAATAAGTAGTAAAATTAGTTTTTATAAAAAGCTAATTAGCTAGATAAAGAATTATAAGCTAATAAAAATAAGTTATAAATAAATAAGAGTATAGGGTAAAAGGCTAGCTTTTAATTAATAGTTTTATTACTTATATTAGTTATTTCTTTAAAGATCTAAGGAAGAAAAACTATTTTTAAAAAAAACTATTCTTTTATAGCTAATACCTTAGAACTTATTAGCCCGATTTAGTTATAAGTTAAACTATTAGATAGCTTAGTATCCGAGCTATCTAATTATATAAGATAATCCTATACTATTATAGCTTAGTCCCTTATAATAGCGCTATAAGGTGTATAAGCAGTTGTTACACCTTTTATAATTGCTATAATAGCAATTATAGTCTAATTTTTTGCCCCGTGGCGCAGCGGCTAAGGTGCCCGCAGCTGTGACCTTGCCGTTATATATACTAGATAGCTAATAGCTGAGTTATAGTATAGATAAGGTAAAACCTTTATAGTTTTAAGTTAGGATATTTAAAACCAGATATAAAATAACTATATAATAGGGTTAGCTTTAATAGAGTTATTAGGCTTTAGTTAAAGCCCTAAGTCCATAGTTACATAACGTACCTTATATAACTAGAATCTCTCTAAGGAGAGGTTTTATAACTCCTTAATATTTTACTTATATAAGTAGCTACTACTTAGATAAGTATATAGCTATAAAGTATTACTAATATATTATAAGATAATAAATTATTAGCTTTATTTTTTATAAGCTAATTTTCTTAAAATTATTTATATAAAGTCTCTTTAAAATAAAAGACTTTTATACTTAGTAAGCTAGTTTAAAAAAAATCTTATACATACTATATATATCGCTATTTCTTTATAAATAGATTTCTTTTAAAATATAAAAAAACTATTTTTAAATATTATATAGAGTTATACTTATAGAAATACTTTTTTTTAACTTTATTACTATAAAATAGCTATTCTTAGAGACTTAGGATTTTATAATTTTAAGTTATATAATATACTAATGCACTTACTTATCTAATGCACTCGCTTATTACATATATTATAGTAATAATAAGAAAATAACTTATATTATTAAATAGACAGGTTAAACCAGAGGTTACTCTTTTATAACTTTTTGCAATAGAACTTATATATACATAACGTACTTAATATGCAAGCGCCGCAGTCAAGCAAGCGCCGCACCTAAACTATGCACTAAACTCTAAAATTTTTAACCTTAATAAAAACCGCATTAAAATAGCTAGAAATCTAAAAAGTATTTTTTAGCTATTTAACTTATAAATAAATTATATATAACTTTTTTAGATTTTTAAAAAATTCCCTTTATAGAGAAATAGCTAAATATATAGTGCGAATATACTTTTTTCTTACTTATATAATATAAATTTTTTTAAAAACCTATAAAAATTAGGGTAAGTTTTCTTATAAAGAAATAACTTAAATTTTAAATTATTTCTAGTTTAAGCTTAATTTAAATTCCTTAAAATTTTTAAAGGAATTTTCTATTTTAGTAAGATTTATACTATGCTAATTATATTATTATTTTTATTTAGTTTAATCTAACTATCTAAGGTTATTACTATCTATACTATACGCAGCGTCCCCTCCTTCTTACCTAATTAGGCTAATTTCCTTATTCAGGTTCTATATGCCCTTGCTACGTACAGGGTCTAATTCAATAGTAATAGCCTTATAGTAATTTATATATATACTTTCCCCCCTGTTCTGTTTTTGCTTTTCTAGATTATAGCATATTTTAGCGCGGCTAAGAACTTTTAGAGGCTTCCTCCGTATAATTGGATTAAATGTGCCGACAACAGCTCAGGAGTGCTACGACCCTCGTCACAAGGAGACCCTGCACAAACCTCTGGCCGAGAAGCCTTCCCCGTCTCACCGGCCCCGCCGAGATGTGCGGCTTCTGCAGCCATTTCTACAAGGAGGGGTTCTTCCATAGGCGAGTTTGTTGCCATTCGCGCAAGCTATCCAGCCGGAAAGCAGGCTGCGAGATAATAAGTCTCATTGGGTCTTGTTTACTGCAACGGGCACGCGATCCGAGAAAGAAAAAAACAGGGCATGGATGTTTAGGTGAGATAAAGTCAGGTCATATCCTATGCGCTAACTTGAGGAAACCGTCCTCTTTTGCAACGCAAAGCACATTACTTCATCGCATACCTCGAAGCCAAACTCCAAAGTCTCCAAGTCACATATTCTTCTTTTCAAGCAAACAGCTTCAAACTCACTGAAGCATGCTAAATCATCAGATATGGCTGACCATAATCCTCGCATGCCTGGCGGGAGTCGCCAAGGCGGATGACTGGGATGACTTTGCTAATAACTTATTCACGGACCTGGCACCGTGAGTATACGGAGGTGTTCTCATAGTAATTAGTCTTCTAACTCTATTTTCTTTAGACTTCTTGCTCTCTTCGGCGAACGCGCAACCATGCAATTCATGAGTCAAGCTCTAGGCTGGGAGGACTGCGTTATCCTCGCTATGGCTCCGCTCGGAATTATCACTATCCTCGTTAGCGCTATTCGAGTCGGTGGACCAGGCTGGTTAAAAGCCATCATCGGAAGAGCGAGAGAAAACATGGCGGCAGCCGAGCTAGAGTTGATGTCGTCGACATCCAACGAAGTCAGCGAACTATACAATGGCGAGACAATCGTACGGTGCCAGGGACGGGGCCCAGTGTGGGAGTTTATATATCTTATTCCCATCACCCCTCGAACCCAAGACCCAGACAGAAGACCCGAGATAAAGGTGCTTAGTCTCGAAGAAGCGTGTAAGCCGGACAAGAAGCTGCTGCAGAAAGTTGACAATGGCCTACCGAAGGCCAAGGACGAATCTATGGCACCTCCAGTGTCATGGATTCTAGGCATAGACAAGATAGAATGGATCTTCAACAAAGGTAAGTCCCTCGGAGCGAGGGCCATGAACGAAAAGAAAAATATAGGACTCGGAACTGATACCCAATATTCAGTCATTGCACGATCATCAACTCCAACGAACAACGATGTCTCTGTGGAGCGAGGTGTTGGGCCTGTGGCCTTGTCCGAACGGCCTGCCGATGGTTCTGATCAGTCTCCTGATGAAACCATATATGTCATTCGAAACATAGATACTGGCGCACCAAACATCACATTGAACCTGCAGGATAACGATAGCAACCGGAATGAACTGAAAGTATACGCCATCATCGGAATCTTCTTACAGTTGTGTATCTTGGTCTTTTTTGGGGTAATCGCCTACTATCCCGCTATTGAGAATAGCTTCCGCAAAGACGACCGTCCTGTCGACCATTATGCGTTCCCTTTGGCTGTCGGCGGCACACTTATACTTATCATCGGCATGTTCATCTGTGGCACCGTCGTCGAAAACAGCACTGAAGAAACACGCTACAAGAAGGACGACAAGTATGAGATGCGAGTTGCCTGGATCCAGCAGAAGCACACTGTCGGTGACCAGGTATTTGACCCTTTTGCGACTTTCCCCGACTATCCCCGCGACATCATCACCATGTCTCAACGATGCGACAAGGGCCTCGAAAAATTGACAGTCATTGGAATCTTCATCGGCCTTGCTGGTTTCATTGTCCAATTCATCGGCCTCAGAGGGATGAACTCGGCTGCAACCCTAGCACAGCTTGGCGCTACTGGCATCATGGCGGCGATCCGAGCATTGGTTCGAAGAAGGCATGCAAGGCCGCCTCAGGCGGAGGAATTGACCTCAGGCTTCGAGCTTGATGCTTTGGCATGGGCACTGACTCTTTTGAGCGACTCGCGAAACAGTGGACCAGGGCCAGCAGCATCTTTGGCGAACAACAAGCCACCAACGAGGGACGTGGGGCGGTTCATGAATATTGAAGAACAAAAGCAGTACTCATGGACCATTCACACCGGAGTCATTGTCGAGCATCGGCCTTTCTTACCAAATCGCCCGTCATCCAACTCGAAAGGGCAGCAGGTGTTAGAGATACGACGGAATCTGAGCAGACTTACCGACTTCAAAGGCACGAGCGCCACCGAGGCTATCAACCTTGCAATAGCCATGGAAAAGATCATGAGTGTCTTATTCCCTCTTAACTCGGGGGACGGTGAGAAGGAATGGACGTGGCAACTCGCGATTGCACATAGCGGCCCCGGGTGGGCTGGAAGCTCGCAATGTTACGTTCATATCCCTCTGATTGGCAAAGATAGACGCTGGAAGGTCTTGGCGGACCAACTTGAATCCGTCCTGTCGCTTTGTTTGTTTACTGCCCAAAGGCAAGAAGACACAGAGCCGAAAGGAACCCAGTCGGAATTTGGCTTAAATGACGAAAACGAGGACGGGCTTCGTCGGAAGACAATGAACTCAGGCTTAGCCCTCAGACTTCTCGGCTCGATAGACACAGAGAAAACAGACCAACTGATCCAAGATCTTCGCTGGTGGGCACCAGAGACATTCGATGCCCTTGCTGAGATTCAAGAGGTCGAGGGGTTGCCGGGCGATCACGGCACACAAAGACCAGTTGAAGATCAAGAGCAACAACCCGTATCCTCTCTAGAAGAGGAGACCAGGAGGGAACTCAACCGAATCCTGAAACCAGACCCCAGGCTAGACGACTTTTATGTTGACGACAACAGAGTTGTTGGTCATGGTCCATCTCGCCTCCAATCTCAAAGCCAGAGCAAGAGACAGCGGCATTTTAGGAATTTTTCAACCTTCACCGAGTCCGAGAGAATGCGTAGGCGAAGAGGAATGCTCGCAATAGAGTGTAATGACTCCCTAGAGAAGCTTTATGCCAAGGATCTTCTCTGTTCATTCCTCTTCTCCGCGGCCAAAACATTAGATAAACCACTACAAAGTGAGGTCATACCCAGGGAAACAACAGTCAACCGCAACATCAATGAAATGTCAATGGTGCTAGCAACAAAGCAAATTACTTCACTGGTCGAGGAATTTGTTCGACTTGGCTACGGAGATGAACAAGAGGTCTGGGCCAGCACCATAGCACCCTTGAGTTTGGCGGAGAAGCTTCCTTTTCCCCAGCCCTTGTTTGATCTTACAAGGAAGAGAGCGGAAAAGTGGCGTCAAGAGCAAGAGTGGCGGCAAACCAGCCGTGAGTACATGGAGCTATGGAGGCAGACGCAGCGCAGCGCTCCAAGCACCCGTGGCCGGGGCACAGTGTTGTTGTTGGAGCACCTTTGTGATTTTGAAGACGAGACGGAACGAGAACCTGAGCATCGGAGTCTGCCATCGTCAATGGAACGCCACCAGAAAGCATTGTTGCTGAAACTGGCTGTAAAAGATATCCGCTTGATGCTGCAAGAGTCCAAGCATCAGCCGGGCTTTTTTGCACATCTTTGGCAGATCTATGACAAGCAAGGGCGCCCATGCATGCAGGAACTTATCCCAGATTTTGACTCTGCTCGGCAAGGCAAATATCCGGACTATTTTTGCCTCACAGAACTGCACCAAAAGGCCATGGAGGGCGACATGGAGGTCCAAAGTGCCGATGAGGAGGAAGTAACGGCATCCGTCAATAAGGGAGACATTTGCGATTGGACCCCCCTGCACTATGCTGTAGTACAAGGGAGCTACCATCTCGTTGAGGGTCTACTGCGCAGGGGCGCTAATCCGAACCTCAAAGACTTTCATGGATTTACTCCAATACATTACGCCTCTAAGCGTCGAGATCCGAGTTTCATCGATCTTCTCTGCTCGTGGGGAGGGAGGCTTGATACCCGCGGCCTTGAAGGGGCCACCCCGATGCATCTTGCAGCAAGATTTGGCAATCTCGAGCTCATCAAGTCTTGGGGTAAACACAACAAATTGGACATAGAGTCACCTTTGACGCTGAGGGACTACAATGGGCGCATGCCAGTCCACTGGGCAGTGATTGGCGACTGGGACCACCGGGACCACCGGGACCACCGACACTGCCAGAAAGAGGTGCTACGAGAGCTCAAGAGCACCATTGATGAGCCGGACATTTATGGCTGGACCTCGCTTCACCTCGCTGCTCTATGCCATGAAAAGAGCTCAAACATGCTGCAGACAGTTTTTCAGCTTTCAGCGGAAAGAGAAAAAGGGGATCGAGAGGGCCGCACCGCTCTCCTGCTGGCCATCGAAACGTTCAAGCAGGAAGCTGCCCATCGGCTGATAGAAGTTGGTTCGAATGTCAACGCCACGTCTCCGAATGGCGACACAGCTCTGTGTTACGCCATCATCGCAGGATGCGATGCAGATCTAGTCCAAGATCTCATCAATCGGGGAGCGAAAGTCGACACCCCTAGCCCGCTCAGGGGTGGCATGACTCCCCTTCATCTTGCTGTCCTATTTAGAGAGGAGGCCGCATTGAGGATTATCTTACGCTTGCAGGATGATCTAGGCCCCGAGGCCCAGTATTTCGCCATCGACTCTCAAGACTACGATGGCCGAACCGCATTACATATAGCTGCAGAATGCAAAGAACTAGAATCAATCAAACTGATTCTCTCGGCAGGTGCGGACCCAAATAGGGAGGATAATAGATTGAAAACACCCCTATCAATAATGCAAGTAGGGTTGGGGTTGGGGTTGGGGTTGGGGTTGGGGTTGGGAGAGTTATAAATGTCTGTTAAATTCGAGTGTCGGCCAGGGAGCATGATAAAAAATCTATCATCTTACTTAAGAATGCATGCCAGAAACGCATCCAGTGGGCAATTACAACTTAGGTCTTCAGGGCCACAACTAAGATCCCTTATTTTTTTATAGCTCTATTAGGTATTTAGATACTTAATGATATAGGAATAGATTTTTTTTTTTATTAAATTATATTTCTATTACAGCTTATAGTTTAAACTAAAAGACCTTAAGGTAAATTAGTAGTAAAGCATAGTTAAGTATTATACTTTCCTCTTTTAGACTAATATAATATTATACTTTCCTAATAGAGTTAGGGCATTTTTAGAGTTATAAACCTCATATTATATAATATTTATATAACTAGATATACCTACTTAGTTTTATATCTAGCTTATTATATAATCTTATAAAGGTATAGGCCTATCATCTATTAAAAACGTCGGTTGAGCTACCGACGTTTTTTTTATATGGGGGAAATTTTTTACGCTAGCAGACCATGGGGCAGCCGACGTTTTTTTTCTCGACCAGCCGACGTTTTCTAGAAAAGAGGGTTCCTATAGGGCTAAGGCTCCGCAAAAGAGATATATATAACTTTAAGCTATAAGGATTTTAGAAATAAAGTCCTTTTTCTTATATCTTATTTCTTAATTTTTCTAGAATTATTTAAAGATAAAAAAGAGGAATTTTAATAGGGTGGTCAGTGCAACTAGCGCTACGCTAAAATTTCCCAACCACCGCCACAACTTAGCTATCTAGCCACACTAACCACCTCGCCAGCCACAATTAAGGCAATTCCTTAGCCAATAAGCTTTAACCTCTATATTCTTTCTTTCTTTTACCTCTTTATAAAGACTTTAACTCTTCTTAGCTATTTACTTCTAATTTCTATCTCTATCTATATCTTAGTTATCTAAAAGCATTATTTATTTATATCTTAGTTATCTATAAGTCTTATAATTATAGATTATTTTACTTATATCCCGGCTTTTTCCCTTCTAATTTGCAAGACTTGCAAAACCGCAGTTCTTTTTAACCAAATTCAACAACACCTCCGCCAACAGCCTCATCAGCTTTCCCTCCAAGAGATCAAGCTTACCCTAGAGCAGGCTGCTAAGCTTGATCTTCTTCAGGGCCAGAAGGACCTTATAAGGCTACCTAAGCCTATTCCTCCAGGCCCTCCTATCTCACAACTTGGAGAGCCTATGCAACAGGGCTTCCGCTGCACCTTTAAGCCTAGCTGCTTCTATATTGGCTCCCAGCTACGCCGAATTAGAGAGCACTTACGGGTCTTTCACAAGGTCAAACAGAAGGGTCAAAAGGGCCGGCCTTCTAAGGCAGCAGCCTCGCAGCCTTCTATAGCTACTGAAAGCTATTGGCGAGCCGGCGTAGCCTATCAGCAACTCTTCAAGCAAGGGCCTCGCAGTGAATACTTTGAGGTCTTGCTAGAAGGTAATAGCTCTGAAGCTTTCTCTCTTCTAGAAGCCAAGGCTGCCTTAGAGGCCCAAGCCCTAGCTATCAGAAGCAAGGAGGCCGAGGCTATAGAGCAGCTAAATGACTTTACTGCTCCTAACCCTTGGCTTCGAAGGCTAGGATCAGCAAGGCACTTAGCTAACTTTAGTGGGAAAAAGGACTTCCTAAGAGAGCTAATTTCTCTTAACCTTACCCTAACTAAAGAGCCTCTAGAAGAGACCTCTGAGCTAGATTGCTTTTTCCTCTTGCGGGCTTTTGAGGAGCTTATTCAAGAAGCTATAGGCCTTATAGCTTCTAATGAGATTCCTCTGAATGCTCTCTTTGAGGTTAACCGGCAAGATGCCTCGCAGCCAGCAAAGAAGCCCTTTAGCTATAGGTATAAGAAGGCTACGCAAGACTGCTATGCTATAGTAGCAAAGCAGCTTCTAGTCTATACCTTCCGCTGCCTTAACCTTGAGCCCGCAGAGAGGCCACCTTTCAAAGCAAGCCAGCAGCAGCTAGCTAGCTATAAGGCTCTATCTGATAACCTTGATGACCTAGAAGAGGCCTGGCTCTCAGCTAAAGGCAACTTCTCTAGCCATAAGGTTATAGGGCTTTATAAGGGGGTAAAAGAAAGGACCTTGGCGCTTTTTATCTCGATCCTAGATCATCAGACTAAGGATAGTGAATTTGATAGCGTCATAGTCTCCTTTCTTACTATGCTTAATATATCCCCTGATGGCTCTTGGCTAAGCTTTGAGACCTTTACCCCTTTTCTCTCTGCCTTAGTATCTATTTCTAGGCTACTTATCCTGCGGGAAGTAGCTAGAAAAAGAGATAAGGCTATCCAGCAGCATGCCGAGCTTGGAAGCTCTCTTCTAGAAGCTCGAGAGGCAAGCCCTGGTTATTTTGAGCTAGTGCAACAGCTCGTAACTAGGTGCATGCTAAATAGCCCGGCTGGGGCTGACACGACCCCTATGCAGTTTATCCTTCGGCTGCGTAGCTATGGCATAGCTGCCAAGGCCAATACGGCCCAGCCCGGCTATATCAGCTGGGAAGGGGAGACTATCCTCTATAGAGGCAACCGGCTTAGCCTCCCTAGCCTGCAGCATATACTGCAAGCTGCCCTAGACGAAGCCCGGCTTCTTCTCTTCCAGGGGCTTCTTATGCAAGAGAGCTATACCTTGGAGGATAGCCAGCCAGCCCTAGTGCCTTCTATCCCCTGGGATTCTATCCAGGATAACCCTACTGATAATTCAGTAGGCTATTCCTTTTTAGATAGCCTCTATGAGGTAGCTAGGGGAGGCACTAAGAGCTAGCTTTTTTCCTTTCTCTGGGAAGACCCTATTCTCAAGGCCCGCTGGTTTGGAAGCTCTAGTAGCTCTTCTATAACCCCAGAAGCTAGGGCTATGTCTTCTTATAGCCAAAGCATCGAGAAGCTGCTTGAGCTGCTAGCCTTCTTGATCCACTTGAGCAGCGGTCTTCTGGCTAGGTCAAATGAGCTCTTGACTCTTCGGCACCGCAATACCGCCGCAGGGGGCATCCGCAATATCTTCCTAGACCAAGGGCTAGTTATGCTAGTTACTGGTATTCACAAGGGCTTTTCTAGGTCAGAGAGACTCAAGGTTATTCACCGCTTTCTTCCTCAGGAGGTTAGCACCCTTTTAGTCTATTATCTCTGGCTTATCTTGCCCTTCTGGGAAGCTATGCAGGCCAACTTTGACCGTAGCTCTCAGGGCTCCTTTTCCCCCTTTCTCTGGAAGACCTCTGGCCTAGATGGCGATGAGGGTTCTAGCAAGAAGGTAGAGGCCCTAGGGGATAACCCCCAGCTGCAGCAGCTGCAGGCCGAGCTAGGGTTCTATAGCCCTAGAAACTCTCCCTTTGGGGCCCTGAGAGGCAGCCAGGCTGATAGCCCTAGGCTGCATATAGGGCTTGCAGCAGGCTCTTGGAATTCGGCTAGGCTTAGCCGGGTCCTTAAGCGCTGGGGCAAGCTAGCCGGCATCGAGTCTCTTACTATCAGTAGCTGGCGGCATATAGCTATCGCCCTAGGCCGCCGCTATATCCGCGATGCAGCTATTACTAGCCAGGGGCTATATAGCGAAGTCGACCACGGAGATAGCGAAAGCAGCTCTGATGAAGAGGGCCCTGGAGAAAGAGATACTATTCTCCATAGGCAGACCGGCCATGGCAGCATGACTTCCAACCTAGTCTACGGCCGGCAGCTTACAGAAGCCCACTTTGAGACCTATCAGCGCAGGCAAAGCTTCCGGCTTCTTAGTGAAGAGTGGCACTTCTTGCTTGGTTTCCCCTCTGCCCCTGGCTTCTCAAGGGCAACTATCCCCTCGGGCTCAAAGAGAGGCCTAGCCGCCGTTGACCTTGAGCATTTCCAGCAGCTTCAAGCAGCCCGCTGGAAGCAGCTGCGCAAGGTTAACCTTGACCTCGAGCTGCAGAGGCTGCTCGGCCCCAACGCGACCTTCCGGCAGGGCCAGAAGCCGATTCTAGAGGCCATTATGGGTAATAGGAATCCAATCCTAGCCATCATGCCCACTAGCGGCGGCAAGAGCCTTTTATTTCAGTTGCCGGCTGCTAGCTGCCCAGATGGCATAACTATAGTAGTTGTGCCGCTGGTCTCGCTGCTAGGCAACCTCCTAGACCGCTGCCAAGCTATGGATATCCCCGCTGCTCAGTGGCAGGCTGATAGGGCACCGAGGGGGGCTTCTATTATCTTTGTGACGCCCGAGTCAGCCATGACAAAGCGGTTCTAGGCCTATCTAGATGGCCTTCAAGCCCTAGCCCGCCTTGACCGCATAGTTATAGATAAGTGTCACACGATTCTAGAAGGCAGCCCCCGGTTCAGGCCTAAGCTAAGGCAGCTAGGCCTATTGGCCTTGCGAGGCGTGCAGATAGTATACCTGACTGCAACGTTGCCTATAGCTGAAGAGCGTGAATTCCTAGGCCTGGTTTATACCAAGGCCAAGGATGCCACTATCTTCCGGGCTCCCACAACCCGGCCTAACATCAGCTACAGGGTAGTTGAGTTCCCTCTGCTTCCCAAAGCGGGCTATTTGCAGTCTGCTGAGAATGCCCTGAGGCAGCTGCTTGATAGCAAGCTTGCCTTTTACCCTCGCCCAGCCAAAGCTATAGTCTATTGCAAGACTATAGCTATAACCGAAGCCCTAGCCCAGGCCCTGGGGTGTGATGCCTACTATAACGAGGTTAATACTCGCGATGGCAAGGCAGAACGCCTGCAGGCCTGGATGGAAGGCTCCCGGGAGACCCTCTATGGCAACGGCAGGGTTATAGTTGCAACTAATGCTCTTGGCCTCGGTATTGATATCCCTAATATCAGGGTTATTATACACCTTGAGATGCCAAAGAGGCTTGCAGACTATGGGCAGCAGAGCGGCCGTGCCGGTCGAGATGGGCTTCCTAGCGAGGCTATCACCCTCAGGCCCTTGCAAAGCTCGACCCAAGAAGCCCATTCTTCTAGGCTCCTCAGCATAGGCAGCAGAGAATTCCTCTCTACTAGCCAATGCCGCAGGATAGCCTTAGACAGGGCTCTAGATGGCCGAGCTAGCCGGCAAGCGTGCGAGGCAGGGGAGGAAAAGTGTGACTTTTGCCTAGAGAACCTACCTCTAACCGCGGAAGAAGGCTATGCCTTGGAGAGCCCTGAAGAGAGGGATCTTAGGCTTAGAGCTATGCAAGTACAGCAGATGCGTACTGCAGCAGCTACCCGGGCCGAGAGGGAAAGGGCAGACTTTGAGACCTTTCAGAGGCTGCTTTCTCAGCAGCTTCTTCAGGGCTGCATTTTCTGCAAGCTTAATGGGCTGGATAGGCGAGACTATCTGCCATTAAGCTGCACCCGGGCCGCTTCTTCTAGCCGCAAGGATATACGGCTTGGCTTTGAGCTAACTAAGTCTATTACCCGTTACCTAAGGCAGCGGGATAGGCTAGGAAGCTTTGGAGCCTGTGCCTATTGCCTTGTGCCCCAGGAGCTTTGTAGCCGCTGGGAAGAAGACCCGCAATATGGCGGCTGGCAGCTAATCCAGGGGGGCAGTTGCCAGTTTCCTGGGCTTATTGCCGCCCTCTGGAGCTCTGCTGTATTACAGCAGCCACAACTAGCTAGCCGGCTTTATAAGGAGCTTGGGTTTGAGGGGGAAATTAACCCCCCTAACTATGCTCCTAAGCACCATCGGGTCTTATGGTCCTGGCTAGGGGAGAGGATCTCTTGGGCTAGCTATGATGCTATTCAGATCTGCCGTATCTATAAAGAACTAGCAGAGGCCTTAAATATACCTTAGCATAGCCAAAGAGATACTCTAGGATAATTACTAAGTCTTTATTTTAAGTAGTATTATAATAATAGCACCCTTTGCACCTTCTAAAATAGCCTTATCCTCTTAGCCCTCTTAGCTATTTCTCCTAGTAGCTAATAATAAATAATATAAGAAGAATAATACCCGCCCCTTACCCTTATAACCGCCTTTAGTGCCCTGAAAACCCCCTAGACCTTAATAAAGGACCTTAGAACCTAGAAAGAGCTCTCAGAATGTTAAAACGCTGCTAGAACCTTATAAAGGACTTTAATACCTCTAAAAAGCCCTAAAGGGCGCAAAAAGCTCCTAAATGCCATAAAAGCCCCCTATAGCCCAAATAGCCCCCTATAGCCCAAGTACCCGCCCCTTACCCTTATAACCTCCCCTAGTAGCTAAATAGCCCCCTATAGCCCAAATAGCCCCCTATAGCCAAAATAGCCCCCTGAAAGTTAAATGCAGTTTCCTCTGAGCCCACTATAATAGAAGCTTGAGCCTTAAGTTATCTATTATATATAGGGGCATAGAAACTGGTTTGAACCATTGCGGCGCGCCCTAGTCGCTATGTGACTCCCCTGTTGCCCCCCTATAGCTATAAATAGCATACAGAGTTAATAGGCCCATCTAGCAGCTAGAAAAGAAGGTCCTTTAGCTAGCTATAGCTAGGCATCCCTAGTAGCTGTGCACCCGGAGGAGCCAGGTTCGTAGGGGCCGATTACAGCTATATTCCCCCCGGCCGCGAGGCACGGAGCCTGCAAGCATATATATGAGGGATACATAAAGGTAATCTAATAAGATAAGGTACAGTGGGGCTAGTTTAGTTATATAGCCTAGGTAGATTATAAGTTATTTTTTTTTTGCCTAATTTAGGCTATAAGGTAGCTTAGCCCTATAGGTTAGCTTAATTAATTTAATACCTAGTAAATTAAAATATAAAAGTATAATAATAAAAATTATAAGAAAATAATAATAAGAAAAATATAATAATAATAATAAAAATATAATAATATAAATAAAAATAAAATTATAAAATAATAATAATAATAAAAATAAAAATAAAAAAATAATATTAATAATAATAAAAAAATAAAAATAATAATAAAAATAATAATAAAAATAATAATAAAAATAATAATAAAAATAATAATAAGAATAATAATAATAAAAATAATAATAATAATAAAAATAATAATAAAAATAATAATAAAAATAATAATAAAAATAATAATAAGAATAATAATAATAAAAATAATAATAAAAATAATAATAAGAATAATAATAATAAAAATAATAATAATAATAATAATAAAAATAATAATAAGAATAATAATAAAAATAATAATAAGAATAATAATAAAAATAATAATAATAAAAATAATAATAATAATAATAAAAATAATAATAAAAATAATAATAAAAATAATATAAAAATAATAATAAAAATAATAATAAAAATAATAATAAAAATAATAATAAGAATAATAATAAGAATAATAATAATAAAAATAATAATAATAATAATAATAATAAAATAGCAAAACTAATTAGTGCGGCTAGCACTTATTAGAACCTGTCTTATGATTATAAGGTTTAATGCCACAAGGCCTATTCCCAGATAACTGCGCGGTTTTTTACTTAGGAAGGCCATATATGTTCACGGCGAGCATACTGTACTCTTCCTAAGGCGAAGCAGCGCAAACTGCTTCTAGCCTGAATTGAACCCTAGGCCCTCGGGAAAAGGTTGCTAAGCTTGACCGTTGAGCTATCGGGCCGCTCTTCAAGACCGGCTGTGGTTGCTATATGTGTTCTGGGAAGTGATAGATAAAGGTAAGAGGGAGTAGCTGTTACAGGGTAGGCAGCTACGGCAAGGCAATAGCTACTATAGGGTAGGAAGCTAGGGCAAGGCAATAGCTACTATAGGGTAAGTAGCTAGGGTAGGGAAATAACTAATATAAGATAAGTAGCTATAGCGGAGGAATAGCTATTATAGGGTAAGTAATTATAATAAGATAAATATTTTTTTAAATTAAATTTATATATTAAGAAATATATATCTTATTTATATTATTATATATAATAAGTATATTTATATAATATTATAATTATTATAAAATAATAATATATTTTAAAAAATTAAAAAGTATATAAATAATATATATTTTAAAAAAATATTATAATATAATTAATATTTATATTAAAAATATAAATATAATATTTTAAATTTAATTAAATTTTATAGAGTTAAAAAAATATATATATATAAATAAAGCTAATATAAATATATAAAAATAAAGTAATATTAAATATTAATAATTAATAGATTTAATATATATTATAAATTAATATAAATAATTAAATTTTATTAAATTAAAATACTTAAAAATATATATTACTTAATAAATAAAAATATTAAGAATATTAAAAAATATTATAAAATAATAATTATTTAAAATTAAAAAAATAATATTAAAGGTTAAAAAAAGCTATATTTAATAATACCTATAAGGTAAAAATTACTTTAAAGTAATATAATAGTTTAAGAGCTAAATAATTAGCTATATTTTAATAGCTATTATAAGATAATAATTATTATAAAGTAATAAGATATATTTAAAAATAAAACTAGCTATATTTAAGAAATCACTATAAGGTAATAAGGCGCTCTAAGAAGCGCAAAATTAGTTATATTCTAGCAATTACTATATAAGCGCTATGGGGTAATAACTAGTATAGGGTAGTAAGGTGCTAGTAAGACATATTTAAAAGTAAAAATAGCGATCTTTAAGAAACCGCTATAAGGTAGCAACCGCTATGTGGTAGAAACCGCTATAGGGTAGCAACCGCTATAGGGTAGAAACCGGTACAAAGTAGAAACCGCTATGGGGTAGCAAGGCGCTCTAAGAGCTAAGAGAGGAAGCTCACATAAGCAGCTCTAACGCAACCATTACAAGGTAGTAACTACTATAAGGTAGTAACCTCTATGGGGTAGAAACAGCTATAGGGTAGCAACTACTATAGGGTAGTAACCGCTATGAGGTAATAAGGCGCTCTAAGAGCTAAGAGAGGAAGCTCATATAAGCAGCTCTAACATAACCGCTACAGGGTAGAAACCGCTATAGGGTAATAACCGCTACGGGGTAGAAACCGCTATAGGGTAGGAACCACTACAGGGTAGTAACCGCTATGGGGTAGCAAGGCGCTCTAAGAGCTAAGAGAGGAAGCTCACATAAGCAGCTCTAACACAACCGCTACAGGGTAGAAACCGGCACAGGGTAGCAACCGGTACAGGATAGCAACCGCTACAGGGTAGTAACAGCAACCGCTATAGGGTAGCAACCAGTACAGAGTAAAAACCGCTACAGGGTAGTAACCGCTATAGGGTAGCAATTACTATAAGGTAGCAAGGCGCTCTATAAGCCAAGAGAGGAAGCTCATATAAGCAGCTCTAACACAACCGCTATAGGGTAGCAACCAGTATAGAGTAGAAACCGCTATGGGATAGCAAGGCGCTTTAAGAGCTAAGAGAGAAAGCTCACATAAGCAACTCTAACGCAACTATTATAGGGTAGCAACCACTATAGGGTAGCAACCTCTATGGGGTAGCAACCGCTATAAGATAGCAAGGCGCTACAGGGTAGCAACCACTATAGGGTAGTAACCGCTACAGGGTAGCAACTACTATGAGGTAGCAAGGCGCTCTACGAGCTAAGAGAGGAAGCTCACACAAGTAGCTCTAACGCAGCCGCTATAGGGTAGCAACCGCTATAGGGTAGCAAGGCGCTCTAAGAGCCAAGACAGTAGCGACATCCCAGCTACTTAAAAGAACGCAAATGCCATAGTTATAGCAGCTACTATAGGGTAGCAAGGCGCTATAAGAGTTAAGGCTACAGATATACCAGCTCTTAAGATATTACTTAAAGGTCGTAGTTGCGGCAACCGCTATAGGGTAGGAACTATTATAAGGTAAGAATTACTATAGGGTAGCAAGGCGCTCTAAAAGCTAAGATAATAGTAATATCCCAGTTATTAAGATAATACTTTAAGTCATAGTTACAGCAACCTAACCGAGAGGCCAGTGGTAGTTTGGGCCAAACTACCATTTGGGGTTACGGGCACGGACCAATGGCAATGCAAGGGGGCACGCGGGGGTGGGTCCCAGACGCGGGCAGGGGGGCCAAACTACCAGTCCCAAACTACCATTTCATGCTGCAGCCAATCAGGATAAAGGGAAGGGCAACTTCAGGGTTAAGGAAAAAGCAAGCAAAGGAGGGAAATACAACAGAACGCGTCTCCCAAGGCCAGCCTTCTCGCGACCGACTGGGTGAACGAGGGATATCCTTTTCATATGGATATGAGTCTATAAAATGAGCGCAACTAAGGACGACCGAGCAGTTTCCCAGCAAGCGGCAATCATTCGAGGGAGAGACTATCAAGAAAAGAAAGAAAGAAGGGAAACAAGGACTGCACGTATAGTATCCTAAGAGGAGGAACCAGAGGGAGGTAGGGAAGGGCTCGATATAGTCTAGATCGCAGCCATGGCCCGAGGGCGTCCCACAGACTCGCCCGGCGGCAACGAACCGGAGCGGCAAGAAGATACAGGAGAGTCCGCCAGCTGTGTTCATGCAGAAGCCGCCAAACCGGGAGAAGGGTGGCTTATATATAATGGCGAATACCGGTCGTTGATCTGCGCCTTTCACGGCTATGCGGTCTGCAGCCTCGAGGGTCACTTGAGGGACCGTCACCCAGACATCGACCATCGGGCCCGCAGCGATATCATCCACCGCCATAAGGGTCTATAGCTGCAAGGGCCGGCATTGAAGCAGCTCGTCCAGCACGGTGCGTCAAACCCGACCCGGGCCGTCAAGGGTCTCGTCGTTCACCGGGGCTTCGCTTGCACCTGGCCGGGTTGCAGGCACCTCACGCCGAGCTGGAAGTGCCTGCGGGTTCACCTCAACGGCGAGCACAACATAAAGGGAGCCAAGGCGCAGGCGGGCCTCTGGACCGGCGTCTATCTGCAAACCTTCTTTATAGGACCAAAGAGGGCGATTTACTACTTCTGCGTAAGAATCTCGACCAGCGGTAACGATGATGCTGTCTCGGCAGCAGGAGATCCTCCGACGCCGGTCGGCAGGGGGAGAAGAGCGACGATGGCAGACAGGCAGCAGACGCACCCGGAAGATCAGACGATGATCGCCGACATCACCCAAGGGTGGTCACTGCAGCAGGAGGAGCAGGAGAAGATGCAGAAGGTCATGGAGGAGGGGATCCTGAGGCACGAGACGACGAACTGGCTGAAGAGGACCGGCTGGTCAGCCCACTTCGCCGGGAGGAATCTGGTGGATATCCAAGCCTGCAGCAGGATGCCCGGCTGTGACGACGACGAGCTGCGACGGATGGCCACGGCTCTAGATCGTCTATTCTTCGACCGCTGCATCGGCGGGTTGAAGAGCATGCCCCTGATGACCCGCCTGCTCCTGGCCAGCCCCCACCCTCACGATGCCCACAGCCGACCGTTTGGGCCGCTGCAGGAGAAGACCAGCATGGATCGCTACCTGGTATATGTGAAGCGGTTCTTATGCTATTGCCTCAACGTGCTGTCGCTGGAGGAGGATGCGCTGTTTGCCGAACACGGCTTTCGCTTCACGCCTGCATAGAGGGCCAGCCTCGAGCTGCTCTGGGCGCATCTGCAGGACGAGGAACAGTCGGGCGAGGGGCTGCAGGAAGAGATATTGCAGATTCTGGCGGACTTCTGGATGCAGCGGCTCGACGGGGACCCTTTTGCGAGCCCGCTGTGGCACTTCGTCGGGGTGCTGGGAATCGACGGCGAGACGGGGCAGCTCCGACCTGCCCACCTATTTACCTACGTGCTTGCGGGACTCGTCTTCACGGGGCGGGCGCTGCTGGGAGAGTGGGCTATACCCACCCGGGAGCGGGCCGGGATGACGGACCTCGCGCAACGGTTCGCCCAGGTTCGAGACGCCTGGCTTTGCAAGGCGACATACTCTCCCATGGGCTATACGCTCAGCTTGCTGTTATACGGAAGGAAGATCGCGCAGGAGACTGGTAGCCGGCTGATGGTGTCCTGGAGCAAGGACGGCGAGATGATGTACTTCATGGGCAAGCCGATCCTGATGGAGAAGATTCGTCACATGGTGGCTAGGATGACGAAAGACGCCGAGGACCTGCTGTGGGGTCAGTTGATGTTCAAGGAGGGCGACGACGAGCGTTTCATCCTTCCTCTGGCCGGCATTGAGGATGATCTCACCCATACAAGACGAGGCCGGTCCTTCATCCATACCAACGACCTCGCTGGCAAGGAGGTCGAGATGCTCGAGGACCTCGTCATGGGCTCGCGGAAGACAGAGTTCCTAGATCGAGCGGGCGAGTGGAAGTGGGCGGGCATCAGGAAGTACCTGAAGCTGGTGAAGAAGTTCGAGGAGTTTCTGCTGCTCCTCTCCCACATAACCGGCGGCCAGCCCAGCCGAGGGGAAGAGATCACGGGCCTGCGCCTGGTCAACGGCATCAACAGGGACCGCAACGTCTTTGTCATCGACGGCGATGTTGTGCTCGTCACCCAGTACCATAAGTCTCTGGCCCACTTCGACTCGCCGAAGGTGATCCCCCGCTTCCTGCCGGAGAGGATCGGGCAGCTGCTCGTGATGTACATGGTCTATATCCGACCGCTGACGGATCGCTAGGAGGCGGACAGATGGGAGCTATATGGCAAGATGGCACCGCCGAGCGACTTCATCTGGCATAACGAGACGGGGCCATGGGAGAGCAGTCATATGTCTGGGGCCATGGGGAAGTGGACCTCCCACTATATCGGCCGCAGGATCACGCTCCAAGACTAGCGCCACATCGCCATCGCCATCAGCAAGAAGCACGCTCGCGACCGGGGGGCCGCTCGGGCAGACTTTGAGGACGGCGACGACGATGACGAGTCGGAGCAGTACGAGGCGCCGGACGATCTGGCTGCCTGTCACACCGGCCAGACAGCCGCCAACTACGGTGTCACGATCGATGTGCTGAAGCGCTTGACGGCCGAGTCTCTGGACATATTCGGGCAGGTGAGCCGTCGTTGGCACAAGTTCCTCGGCTGCGACGCGCAGCAGCAATCGGCCTTGGAGCCGCCGCCGTCAACTTCGTCCTCGAAGCGCAAGGGTGCGGCCGAGTCTGGCGGCGAGGAGAAGAAGTGCCACCCTCCCCGGAAGCGGGCCAAGATCGCCTCGCTCGAGAAGCTAAGGGCAGGTATGACAGCAGCAGTGGGGGACAAGAAGAAGGACGACATGATCCTGCGGGCACTCCGGGCTGTCCTGCGTGATGACGCTGCCCAGTTTCGGTCACCCCAGCAAGAAGAGGCCGTCAGGTTGGCCGCGGCGAAGCAGAGCCCGCTGGTTGCCGTGCTGCCAACGGGCGGCGGGAAGAGCTTGGTCTTCATGGTCCCGGCTATGCTGGCAGGTGCAGGCGTGACCATCGTGGTGGCTCCGTTCGCCGAGTTGAAGAGGCAGCTAGTCACACGCTGCGTCGATGCCGGCCTAGACTGCAAGTCCTGGCCCGAGGCGCGTGAATCTTGGCCCAGGGTTACGCTGGTCTCGGCCGAGGCGGCTGTCACCGATGACTTCCTGCAGTGGGCCGCTGATCTGAGTGTCAGGGGAAGGCTAGACCGAGTGGTCATTGACGAGTGCCATCTGTCATTCACTGCCGCCGAAACCTACCGCGCGAAGCTCCGGTGCCTCGTTCTCCTGCGGAGCTTGGGGTGTCCCTTCGTATTCCTCACTGGGACCCTGCCGCCGCTCCGTCAACGCGACTTCGAAGAAGCCATGCAGCTCCAGGCTCCGCTCTACATACGGGCTTCGAGCCATCGGCTGAACGTGCGGTACTCCGTCCTTCGCGTCCGTAACGGACGGGGCGTCATGGAGGTGAAGAGGCTGGTGGACGCCCGGCTCCCACGTCTAGCACCGGGGGAGAAGGGGGTCATATACTGCACCAGCCACGCGAAGTGTAGAGCGCTTGCCCGGCAGCTTGGTTGCCATTACTATCACGCTCAGCGCGATGATAGCGATGCGCAGTTCCTTGCCCAGCGCGAGCAGGGCTTCCAGGCATGGGTCAACGGCGAAACACCCTACATCGTGGCTACCGCGGCTCTAGGCACGGGCCTTGATGTTGCAGGCATCGTCCATGTCATCCATCTCGAGGCCCCATTTAGCATCATCGACTACGCCCAGGAGGCGGGGCGGGGCGGGCGAGCTGGGGAGCCCGTCACCGCAGAGATAGTCGTCGAGGAGAAGGACTGGCCGGTTGAGGATTATATCCGCGACAGCTACCTAGACTTGAGCACGCGCGAGGTACGCAGGCTGATCCGGACACAAGGTTGCCGTCGCCGCCTCCTTGGCCAATGCTTGGACGGTGACCTACGGGACTGTGGAGATCTCGATGATGCCGTCCGATGCGATAATTGCCGCCGCGATGAGCTGTTGTGGAAGAGTGAGCTATCCTCGCAGGGTATCATAGCATCACATGCCCGCGGCAGGCGCGATGCCCTGGCTCTAGAACGTTTCGAGGCCGCCTTGGAGGAGATAGAGGAGCTTGGCAAGATGGGCTGCCGCATCTGCTGGATGTTCGATGGCGTCAAGGAGGCCGGGCACCAGTGGGGTACCTGTGGTGCCACAGCAGAGAAGGATCTGTCCTTCTCCAGCTGCATGAACTTTCAGGGTCTAGTCAACTATAAGAAGGATCCACAGGCACGTTTCTTGAGCTGCTTCTACTGTCACGTATCGCAGGAGCTCTGTCGGGACGGTTACGAGACCAAAGGAGCATCATGTCGGTGGAAGCATGCTGTAGTCCCTATGGCGTTGGCCGCCGTGACGGAGGCAGATATATGGTCGCAAGTCCAGGAGGCTGCCGGTCGAGACTTCAAAGGTCGGGATGACTATGCTGACTGGCTGGGCCGTAAGCACAGCAAGTTGGTATGCGGGCGAGAGATGACCAATGCTATGGCTGTCTTTGATCTAGTGCTCAAGTGGAGACAAACTCAGGGGCTTAGTTAATTACTTTTGTTTTACGCATAGTGTGATACGTTTGACTAGTTATATGTAATGATATATGATGTGATATGATAGGTAATGATAGCAAGGGGAAAAAAAAGGAGTATGTGAGAGAGAGAGAGAGAGAGAGAGAGAGAAGGGGGGGCTCCCATAGTAGGTATATTACCTGCATAATACTTAACGGTAACTATACATACGAATAGGACTAAGTGATAATAGCTGGCTTTAACTATATAATTAGAATGCTTATAGGAGATAGTATAAATAACATAGGAGGAGGTAGAAATAAAAAGAAGTAGAAGAAAGATAAAAAAGAGAAAGAGATAGTGGTTTAGGGTAGGTAAGAGTAATATTATTATAATTAGCAAAAAGGGCTCTTTAAGGCTGGCTAGACGCTTCTGAGACTCGAACCCGGGTCTGTCCCTTAGTTAGAGGGATCGCTCTGACCACTAAGCTGAAGCGCCTTTTCGCTCTCAAAGCTACCAAGGTCGAGATAGGGCTGGCATATGAGGGCATTACGAAGACCACGGCAAGGTGACCGGGTTAACACGGCATAGTAGGCAGCCATAATGGCAACTGCCGAGGGGAGAATGGAATAAAGGGAGGGTAATATAAAAAGAGGTTAGTTATTGTTAGTAAAATAGTGTTAGAAATTTGAATAAAAGAAAGAAAAGAAAAAGATGAAAAATCTAAATAATAAAAGAGTAAAAGAGTAAAAGAAAAAAAAAAAAAAGAAATCTTCTTAGGATAACCCTAGGGTAATAGAAGATATATATGTATATATATATATAACCCTGAGCCTAATATAAGAAGAAAAAAAAGGAAGTATATAGCCTTAGCTAGAGAATAGAAGGAAAGAAAAATAGGGAAGAGTATATAACCCTAACCTAAGGGTGAAAAAAAAAAAAAAAAAGGAATATATATATATATAAGGAGAAGCATATAACCCTAACCCTTAGTTTTCCTTTAAGCTAGGAAGTAAATAGGAAAGTAAGTAATTAGAAATGTTAGCTTTAAGGATTAGTTAAGAAGGAAAAAAAACCCCCCCCCCCTCTCCTAACTTAGGCCTAACCCTAAGGTAGCCTCTAGGAAGTATTAGCTAAAAGAGACTAGAGGGGGTTTTTGGCCCTAACCCTAACCCTAACCCTAAAGTAAAAGGTCAAATTTTCATTTGATCAGGGAAGGTAAGAGCCTAGCGGGTGTTTAAGAGGGCTAGACTAAGAAGAGAGAAGGACTGCTTAGCTGTTACCCTAACCTTAACCCTGAGTCTAACCCTGAGTCTAACCCTGAGTCTAACCCTAACCCTAACCTAATGTCGGGTTAGGGTTACGTTTAAGTAAAGGGTTAAGAGCGGAAAGGGGTGAAGAGAGAAACGGGTATTTATTGCAGTCAAAGATCACCCCGAACCGGTCCCGGTTAGGGTTAAAAGTTATGCGTCTTTGGGCTATCCATACCACGAGCCCCTAATATTTTAGAAGCCTACCAGTAAACTTGCCATTTTTGGACGCCCTCCCCACCTAAACCTGGGTTTAGGTGTCCGTGCGCACCCTCCCCTCCTCAAACCTCTAAGCCTCCATCTCTCCTCCACCTTTCTCATTCGTTCTCCCTGACTACCATCTATGCTCCTTTGGCCACTTCTTGACGACATCTAATTCTTGACTAGCAGCCCAGAAGTCTCCCGTCTCCCGTCTCCCGTCTCCCGTCTTCCTTTCTTTTAATTAGTCACCTTCCCCACCCCCTGTACCTTAACACTCCCATTCAATATAATAACCCGAACCCTCATCTCTTCCCACCTGTTGCTTCTTACCCTTTTACAATTCCACATCCCACATCAAATAAAATAAATCACAAACAATAAATCCCAATAATAATAATCATCAATCAATCATCACAAACAATGATCAAAATTGGTCGCCCTCTACCTCCCAAATCCAACCCCGATCCCCGGCCCTCCAAACGGCTGAAAACTACCCCTACCCACCCTTCCCGTGAACCCCGTCTATCCACCTCTCCTCCCTACTTCCCGTCCCCGACGATACCCCATCATCACCACCTAAGCCCGCCAAGTCACCAAAGCCTCCTCCACCTTCCTTCACCGAGGTCGATTCCCTGAGGAAACAGGCGGAGCCCTACCGCCTCGCCGTCGCTGAGCTGCCCATCCATCTCCTCCATTCCGCCTGGTCTCGTGGCAACAACAGGCCCCTCGACCGCAATCACGTCGCCCATCTTTGTCGCTCTTTCCAGAATGGCGGCCTCGCACGTCGAGCCGAGCAGCACTACGTCCAGGTCTCCTGCAGTGCTGCCGCCGTTCAAAAATGATCGACGCCATCCCAGACGCTGATCAGAGCACTGCCCAAGACCGACGTCAGCATGTGCTATCCTTCAAAAACTGGGCCGACTTCAACGGCGACGAGAAACCTGAGCTCATGGCCGGCCAGCATCGCATCGAGGCTCTGAAAGACTACGTGAAACAGACGGATTCTGATTCGAGCGATTTGTGGTGGATTTGCGAATTTTACGACAAAGGTGTGACCCCTCTTCAATCACCCCCAATCCGCAGATCTTCTCTACCTGATATACTACTTATACATACATAACAAACAATACTCATCCTTATACACAGACACTCTACCAGTCGAACTTGACATCAAGCTTCGTGTCAACCGTCGCGATCTCACCCTGCCCGATACACATGGTCAGATCTGGTTACAGCTCGCCTCCGCCTTTGACCGGGACCCCACTCTATTTTCTGCCGAGAAAAATGTCAACAAGAAGGGTATCGAGAAAAGGATGTTGGATATCCTGTGCCTGACAAGTGAAGCTCGCTTTCCCATCAGCCGTCTCGTCACGCTGTGGAGAAGCGAGCGGTGGAGACCTCGCATTACCCGCTGGTGTCGAACCTCTCTGGGGAGAACCACATTCAACATTTCAAAATGGTATCAGATCGCAGGGTACAGATTGGACGATGTGAGTAACTCACCCTTGACATCCGTGATGGACCTACCATTTATTCATTCACCTCTCCCACCCCAGACAGTCTCGGATCAAGCCTTGCCTAGAATAATATGTGGCTAACTTGGGTGTACCATCGTCCTGCACGAGCAGTATTGGTTCGATACGTTCTATCAGATACTCGAAACTTTAAGGGCACTTCCTGCCTCCGCCTCTGAGTCCATTCAGATTTCAGACTGGACCATGCTCGCCTGCAGTCTCAAAAACGACACCTATGATGCTGCAGATGTATACCAAGTCTTTTATCCCAAGGAGGACAGTAGCAGCGGCGATAGCAACTCCACTCCATCGGTTCCTTCCACTGGCAAACCGAGCACAAAGGCAACACGGCGAACCGGATTTCTGACCTCGCTTGACAAGGAAGCCTATGACAGTCTTTGCCGCCATCTTCAACAGAACCTTACTCTTCGTTTTCCGGATGTGCAGCCTTTATTGCGGATCAAAAAGGAGGAAGGCGAGGTCATGGCACAGGTCATGGACCATGTAGTGCGCTGGGTCAACACCCAACCCGCTGATATCATCGGTCTTCACGAGAACAACAAGCCTTTACGACGAGAAGACCTGGTGCCTGCGATCAAAAGTCTCAAGGCGACTGCTTATGGAGACGATTGGTGGACTCGGCTCAGAGAAGACGACGATGTCGATGGCGCCGACGATGTCGCGTCCTGGCTCGACCTGCGTTCACGGACCCTGGAAAGGCAGGTCCTCGACTACGTCCGCAGCCATATGACCGAGTTCAGGGATCCCTCGACGAAACACTATCTCGACTTGATGCCAGAAGAACATTATGAGCAATATGCAGAACGCTTCAGCACCGGCGATCTCTGGATGGGCTTATTTCACATCGTCCAACACGCTGTTGGTCCTGCATTTCGTCCGGTGTGGGAGGATTCGATCCCTGAACGCATCGGCGCGGATGACGCGATTCACCAGCCGCAGACTGAGATGCGCCACAGACCACCGGCTTCGGCCATCACACGAGCTATCTGTAGTCAGCTGGGAAATATTCCCGAGGTGAAGGAGAATCCTGCATTGAGAGGCGTGTACGCCTCGAGCGAACTTGGTGCCTATATCGATCATGCTGTCCTCGCATGGGCTTCCGATCGATGCCGCAAAGCAGTGGAAAGCAACGAGTCTGACGAAGGAAATCCTTGGTCAGGCGAAGCACTCCAAGCGATCCAGGCGGCATACCAGGGGTACGAGAGGATCCTGGCAGGAATGACGTCCGCCACTGCAATTTCCGAACACGATGATCAGCAGCAACAGCAGCGGCACTTGCCAGACGAGCGTATCAGCCACGTCCCGAATGAAGTGCTCCGTCAACAACAGGGTGCCGTATCATCGAGCCCCCATCTTCGCAAAGGTTTGTTCCGATCAACACGGCAGACAGGGCACAGCGTGACAGCGGGCGCACAATGGCCATGGAAGAAGACCTATTACTCCGAATGCAGCAGCGGCAGCAGCGGCGGCAACAGCGCCAGCCATCAAGACATCCTCAACAGCAGCCACCTTCGTTGCCGCCGTTCGCTGGATTGCCTCCAGCCCAGGAGACGGCACTGAGAAGCCCCCCCACCAAGACGGAACACATGCAAGGAATGCCGCGGATCACGGTTATCAGCCACCTCCTCAGAAGTCTTACATTGCAGCTGAAGTCGGCCGTCCGTTGCAGAAACTACCAAAGGGAGATGTTGGGAACGGCTGGATCCACCAATCACCAGCAACCAGGACAACGTTACCGAACGGGCGGCCAAGCCCTAGCCAATCCCAGATGACTAGGGCGAGACGACAACGCCAGCGTCACCAGGAACAAGCCCTTAGCTCGCAGCCACAAAAGAGATCATCCTGGATGGATGGGCCTGTAGCGACGTCCGGAAGTAAGCGTTGATCCTTCCGCAGGGCAGGCGGGGCGGCAGCTGGGAACGACGAGCGAGCCATACCCTATACCAAAAGATATACGATTCAATCCGGCGAACCATCGGCAGTCGCACAGCAATAAATAAACAATAAGCAGCAGTAATTAAAATAATAGTAATGATAATAAAAGCCATAATTTTTGACCAAATGTATTGTTTTTAACCCGTGAGAAGTTATTGATACAGCTAGGCTAGGCCAAAATCGTTCCTATCGCGACCACTTGTACGCTCCTGCTGGAACTGATGGCTAGTCAGACACTGGTAAAGGTTGAAAACACAGGGAAAAAGATGCGGATAGGCCGGAAAGAACTGGACTGGGGGTAGAGTACCCTTGTTGTTTTAAACTGTGATAAGCTTGCAGAGTTTCATAGTGCCTGTGACGAGCAAGCCACCTCATTTCCCGCGGGTTTCGCCCTAACCCTTTGCATAAGGGCATCACGAGGGATTTGATGTCATTCCGTGTGATAATTCGAAGAAGATGCATGAGATAGCGCTGTATATTTCAGGTTTTGACATCAGCCACACGCGCGCTCGGACACCTAACCCTGGGTATGCCGGCCCGGGTTGTTTATGGATGTGTTCGGGGTAAAGCTGGCGGTAGGTACGGTAGCTGCTCTCCTTTCGAACCTTACTGAAGACGCGGTCCCTTTGGTAAAGAGCTTCAGTTGCGACCACGACAGCACGAGGCAGAGCGACGCGTCTCGCGTCTAGCCGTACCAGTTTGCACAGTAGCCGAATCCTATAAATCAGCGAGCAGTTTCGCAGGTGACGATGATGGAATATTCCTGACAGAAACAAGTAGTGTGTATTCCTCAGTATTGTCATTCCCCCGTACCCTTCATGTTAATTCATATCCTTTTCGTCACCAGTCAGCATCCTCTGAGCATCAGGGTCACCTCTCGTTGGTCAACATAACCGTTGTGACGGACGCTGAGAAGCCTACCATGTCGTGCTTAGGGCTTCCAGAAGAAATCGAATTCGATGTTCGCTCTGATGGTCCTGACATTGATGACGGCGAGGACCAAGAAGAGGCGCGAGAGCTTATATCGCCGTTCTCGGCCGATGAACATTATCTCGAGGAGCCCGCGAGCATCCAAGGGAGTGCAGTCAGCACAGAAGACGCTACAGACCAGTTTCAAAGAGGCTGGAGGGTAGACCGTCGCGCCGGTGATTCCTGGATGTATGGTATGGCACAGCATTGTTCGAAGAGCGTGTAGGAGCAGTGACTTATTTCAGTCCTTTCCCTTCCTTCCTACGCTCTTCCCCACCTAGAACCTGAGCCAGAACGCGCTGCTAGTTTTTTCAAATTGTCTGGGGTGTCCTGACTGACATGTCGTGTTAGCTGACGAGCTCATCGACGAGACGAACGACGAAGCCTTCGACGGGACACGTGCTCTTGACCTCCTCCAGCGCCGAGTTGTATTGGACTATGGGAGCAAGAAGACAGGGTCAAAGGCGGCGAGCGAGGACGACGATTATTACCCCGTATTTCGGCTCGATTTCGTTAGCATCGTCGGTCTACCGCGTCGGCCGATCTGCCGGTCTAGCCACTTCTTTGACAATATCACAATATCCTTTCGCCACTGGAGTGCCCCATATGTCGCAAAGCATGTGCAGGGCGTCGATTTCGACCTGAGCGGCCGTACCTTCCGCATTGCCACCGGCGCCACTCGAGAAGCTTGGTTCATCGTCATGCATCCAAGCCAGAGAGCTGCTGGGACCAACCACCCCGCCGACGACACGATACAACACATACGAGGACTGCCCTCGTACAGGGCCGTGCTCTGTTACTCGCATCGTACATCAAGGACATCTTCCTTCAAGGTGAGCTCCTTGGTGAAGGTGTTGAGCCGAGGTGGGCCCTCGGAGGCAAGGAGACGCAGATGATTGCCTTTGACAAGTGGGTCATATTCCAGACACTATTCATGGATGGCTGGACGGAGTTCCTCGAAAGGTTCTCCGTAGAAGACGACCCTTTCTGGACCGATCATCAGCCCGCCTTCCACGCGTACGACTATGGCGCCAACATCAACATAGAAGTCAACGAAGGCATAGCGAACCTCGAAGAAGAGACAGTCATCAGGCCAGCCTATCTCGACGGTCTGGACGACGAGTCCAACGAGACCGACGACGGTGATGATGATGGAGAAAACAATAGTTTGCCGGCGACACAGCAAGGATGGGAGCGAATTAGAGGGGAGGAACGAGAGGATGAGCTCGACGAGCTATACGATGATCAACCAACCGTCGAAGTGGAAGACAACGATAGCCTGTTCGTGTCGGAGAGGGCGGACGATGATGTTGCTTCTCAAATACCACCTAGCCTCAGTCCAGGGCGAATCGATACGGATTATCGAGGTATTGCTGACGGCGAAGCCGACGCGAACAGGCACAATGGTGACGACGACAACAATGGTGATGGTGATGAAGAGCGGGAGCGGAGGTTCCTTGAATGGATGAACGAATCCGAGAACACTGATGTGGGCCAACATAACGGACTCAGCTACAAGATGATCAGGAGCATCAATACGATGGGCAAGACAACTCCCAGCAGCAGCCGTTGAGCCCAGATACTGACGGTAGTGGCGACGTCCGTCCAAGGCAAGCGCCAGACGTCTCGCCACCCAGTCTACCTCCATCATCAGCATCTGTACCAGCAACGGAGGACCAGAGAGAACATGATGCGTTGTATAGTCCTGGCCTGATGCGGTTGCGTGAGGCCCTTGAGGCGAAGTATAACCTCGACAACATCAGCCACGTCTCCTATGCCCTGGCTGTTGACGTTCATTGCACTGCAGCAAACAAGCATCCCGATGCAGAAGGAAGACCAGGTCCTCCTGTATGTTTACTTGCCGACCGTAACCGGGTGGCTGGGGAGTTTACGGGAGCAACTATACCTTCTACCCACTCGGCTTCCACCCAGCGTACGGCAATTTCACATCGGATCGTCCACCTGCCTTCCTGGATAGTGACCTGTTTACTGTCATGAAGGAGAACATGAGCCACCAGAACCAGGGTGCCGACGTGCTTTCGTTCGGCTTCTTCCAGGGCTATTCCAACCTGAAACGGTCTATCCGTCATGGGCCTCACGACCTGCTAGCCAGCCACGGTCTCGCCACAGCTGCTCTCACCATCCCTCGACGGAGGCTCAGCGCACGGCGCGGCTCAAGGACAAGCAACAGCGGCTACTGGCCCAGGTGCGGGGGCGACTCACACCTGACAACCCTGGCGCATCGACACCTTTGCGCGGGAGAGACAAAGGGTTGAGGCAGCCATGCAGGCGAATGAGTTTGCGTTCCGATTCGAGCAGGTTATTTCCATCGATGCTCCACGACTCGTGCGCCGTCGTCGAAACTTCAGTAGCGTACTACAGCCCATCTTCCAGCTCATGCGACTCTTCCTCAAAGAGAAACAGCTTTATGCAGGTATCCTCCGGCGTTTCTCTCCTGATATCTTCCCAGGAGTCATGGTGGCTTTCGCCAAGGTTATGGAGGCAGCCATAGCAGAAATGGACCGCCGCTTCCGCGAGGCTGGGTCGAAAGGACTGGGCATGGCTCTCTCCGAGGGTGTCGCTGCGCTCGATCGACTGGGCAACTTTTGCTTCACCGGGGACCCGAGGGTGCTCCCTACCAAAGTTATGAGGCTTCTCGGTACGATTGATAGTCTAAGAACATGCGGATGGCCATTCATATCGCCGCGAATGCTGGACATCCGAGAAGGGCGAGGACTCGTCAACCTTGTGGGATGGCCACAGTTGAGCAACGGACGGCCCGTTCTGATGCACGTTGCCTCGCTAGAGTATCACTACGATAGAACGGTGGCATCCAACCGACACAGTCAATTGTGGTTTGCTGAACTTGGGGGTCGATCGATAGACGGGATGGACAGGATGACGACATTTCTCCACGAGGTGTTCCGAGATCTATGGGTACCAGAGACGGCCGCTTTTATCGCGCGCCAAGTTCGTCGTGGCTTGAACCGTGGTATCCGTAGTGGCGGTAGGGACGGCGTTGGATCGCATGGTGATGCCGACACGGGTAACGAGGAGAGTGCTCGGGCGATGATTGCGTTAGAGGCCTGGGAGGCGCAAGACAGTCCCTTCAAAACATCGTACGTGCCAGGAGTCTCTTTAGCTTCCCCAGCGTTCCTGACATCATCACAGAAATTTCGAAAAACTATCAGCGCAAGTACTCAAGTTCGATGACCGTCCGACAGATGAATCGAGGATGGTGCTAAAGACGAGACGCGACTTTGCAGAAGAGATGTTCGTTGCTCTGATGGAGGGCGGCAGGAAGGGTCACCCAGGAGTTGAGTCTATCGCACCGACACATTCGACATGGCCTTCTATCCTCCGGGCCGCCATCCAACACACCAGAGGCGTCTTTGCAACGAGGGCCCAGTGGGTCTCGGGTATCGCAGCTGCTATGGTATCTGCGAGTATCGAGTGGTACCTGGCTCTCATCGCCGGAGATTGACGCATCAGCAGGTAGTACAACTCGTCGGAGCAGCTGCATCCGCCACTGTCCTCGCGGCTCGGCCCGACAGCCTCAAGAGGCGGGCGCTCGAGGCGGAGGCTCGTAGGTCGGTCGATTCGGTTGGCGTCAAGCGAGCGAGGATCCGACCACGAATCGATCTAGGCTGTAAGATACCGTTCAAGCAGATCCCAGATATTGTGGAAAGAGGCTTCACCGAGATACGTCGGCTATTCGCGAAAGGAGATCAGGGCGTACTATCCACTACTGTGTGGCGTACTGCTGTCTGACAGAATGCCTCGAGGATCCATTATGTGATCTTATGCTCATGCTCACGTTAACCATCACAGCGTCGAGTGCAACTCCCCGAGGTTCGGCCCAATACAAAGGCCTTCAACGTGACGACTAGGAGAAGGGACCCGGCTCTTCTAGCAGCCAACATGGTGACGAGAATGCTCTGGTTCCTGCGGCCGGAGGCATTTCCATGGGACAAAGACCGTGATTCAGTGCTGCGGGTGTCTGAGATGACGAAGAAAATCGGTGAGTCATATCCACGGTCCCGTTCAACGTCGACGAAATAGGATGACTGATTACCTAACCGTCTGTAACCGTAGAGCACAAAGGGGTCAACAACCGAATGCTTCGAGAACTGGGTTGGATTAAAGTCAAGGGCAATCAGGATAGCCCACGCAACTGCGAGTCACGTCTCACGCCTAAAGACGAGCTCTTCAAATTACGTAACGACCTAATATTTCTCATGAAGGAGCCGAGGAGTTTTATTGGCAGTGTATTCAAGAGTAATAAGGAAGAATGGGTAGATAGATGCTCGGCTATTATTAATGATAGGTAGCTAAGACAGGGTTACAAGTAAACAAATTCTTCAAAAGCATGCTGCACTTGAATTACCATCACTACGAGGCCATTTTTATAAATTGCCAGAACTTCTCAGTGTAGAACAATCATTCTATTGCCTTGACATCTCTTAAGTGAGGACTTCCAAGTGGCTTGGCACAATCGCTTCGGCTGGCTCGATCGACTCATGATCGTCCAGTAATAAGACCGAAAACTAGCGCCTCCATATTACATGG